>NW_027327462.1:0-300412 GCF_047675955.1 Chlorocebus sabaeus
TCCCTTTGCCAATTCCACAAGAACAGCCTTAGCGAAAGGCTTCTTGAAGGGAAATATGTAACTCTGTGAGATGAATTAACAGAACACAGAGCAGTTTCTCAGAAAGCTTCTTTCCAGTTTTGAACGGAAGATATTTCCTTTTTCACCATAACACTCTATGGGCTTCCAAATATCCCTTTGCCAATTCCACAAGAACAGCCTTAGCGAAAGGCTTCTTGAAGGGAAAGATGTAACTCTGTTTGATGAATTAACAGAACACAGAGCAGTTTCTCAGAAAGCTTCTTTCCAGTTTTGAACGGAAGATATTTCCTTTTTCACCATAGCCCTCTAGGGGCTTCCAAATATCCCTTTGCCAATTCCACAAGAACAGCCTTAGCGAAAGGCTTCTTGAAGGGATAGATGTAACTCTGTGAGATGAATTAACAGAACACAGAGCAGTTTCTCAGAAAGCTTCTTTCCAGTTTTGAACGGAAGATATTTCCTTTTTCACCATAGCCCTCTATGGGCTTCCAAATATCCCTTGGCCAATTCCCCAAGAAGAGCCTTAGCGAAAGGCTTCTTGAAGAGAAAGATGTAACTCTGTGAGATGAATTAACAGAACACAGAGCAGTTTCTCAGAAAGCTTCTTTCCAGTTTTGAACGGAAGATATTTCCTTTTTCACCATAGCCCTCTATGGGCTTCCAAATATCCCTTTGCCAATTCCACAAGAACAGCCTTAGCGAAAGGCTTCTTGAAGGGAAAGATGTAACTCTGTGAGATGAATTAACAGAACACCGAGCAGTTTCTCAGAAAGCTTCTTTCCAGTTTTGAAGGGAAGATATTTCCTTTTTCACCATAGCCCTCTATGGGCTTCCAAATATCCCTTTGCCAATTCCACAAGAACAGCCTTAGCGAAAGACTTCTTGAAGGGAAAGATGTAACTCTTGGAGATGAATTAACAGAACACAGAGCAGTTTCTCAGAAAGCTTCTTTCCAGTTTTGAACGGAAGATATTTCCTTTTTCACCATAGCCCTCTATGGGCTTCCAAATATCCCTTTGCCAATTCCACAAGAACAGCCTTAGCGAAAGGCTTCTTGAAGGGAAAGATGTAACTCTGTGAGATGAATTCACAGAACACAGAGCAGTTTCTCAGAAAGCTTCTTTCCAGTTTTGAACGGAAGATATTTCCTTTTTCACCATAGCCCTCTATGGGCTTCCAAATATCCCTTGGCCAATTCCACAAGAACAGCCTTAGCGAAAGGCTTCTTGAAGGGAAAGGCGTAACTCTGTGAGATGAATTAACAGAACACAGAGCAGTTTCTCAGAAAGCTTCTTTCCAGTTTTGAACGGAAGATATTTCCTTTTTCACCATAGCCCTCTATGGGCTTCCAAATATCCCTTTGCCAATTCCACAAGAACAGCCTTAGCGAAAGGCTTCTTGAAGGGAAAGATGTAACTCTGTGAGATGAATTAAAGAACACAGAGCAGTTTCTCAGAAAGCTTCTTTCCAGTATTGAACGGAAGATATTTCCTTTTTCACCATAGCCCTCTATGTGCTTCCAAATATCCCTTTGCCAATTCCACAAGAACAGCCTTAGCGAAATGCTTCTTGAAGGGAAAGATGTACCTCTGTGAGATGAATTAACAGAACACAGAGTAGTTTCTCAGAAAGCTTATTTCCAGTTTTGAACGGAAGATATTTCCTTTTTCACCATAGCCCTCTATGGGCTTCCAAATATCCCTTTGCCAATTCCACAAGAACAGCCTTAGCGAAAGGCTTCTTGAAGGGAAATATGTAACTCTGTGAGATGAATTAACAGAACACAGAGCAGTTTCTCAGAAGGCTTGTTTTCAGTTTTCAACGGAAGATATTTCCTTTTTCACCATAGCCCTCTATGGGCTTCCAAATATCCCTTTGCCAATTCCCCAAGAACAGCCTTAGCGAAAGCTTTCTTGAAGGGAAAGATGTAACTCTGTGAGATGAATTTACAGAACATAGAACAGTTTCTCAGAAAGCTTCTTTCCAGTTTTGAACGGAAGATATTTCCTTTTTCACCATAGCCCTCTATGGGTTTCCAAATATCCCTTTGCCAATTCCACAAGAACAACCTTAGCGAAATGCTTCTTGAAGGGAAAGATGTAACTCTGTGAGATGAATTAACAGAACACAGAGCAGTTTCTCAGAAAGCTTCTTTCCAGTTTTGAACGGAAGATATTTCCTTTTTCACCATAGCCCTCTATGGGCTTCCAAATATCCCTTTGCCAATTCCCCAAGAAGAGCCTTAGCGAAAGGCTTCTTGAAGAGAAAGATGTAACTCTGTGAGATGAATTAACAGAACACAGAGCAGTTTCTCAGAAAGCTTCTTTCCAGTTTTGAACGGAAGATATTTCCTTTTTCACCATAGCCCTCTATTGGCTTCCAAATATCCCTTTGCCAATTCCACAAGAACAGCCTTAGCGAAAGGCTTCTTGAAGGGAAAGATGTAACTCTGTGAGATGAATTAACAGAACACCGAGCAGTTTCTCAGAAAGCTTCTTTCCAGTTTTGAACGGAAGATATTTCCTTTTTCACCATAGCCCTCTATGGGCTTCCAAATATCCCTTTGCCAATTCCACAAGAACAGCCTTAGCGAAAGACTTCTTGAAGGGAAAGATGTAACTCTTGGAGATGAATTAACAGAACACAGAGCAGTTTCTCAGAAAGCTTCTTTCCAGTTTTGAACGGAAGATATTTCCTTTTTCACCATAGCCCTCTATGGGCTTCCAAATATCCCTTTGCCAATTCCACAAGAACAGCCTTAGCGAAAGGCTTCTTGAAGGGAAAGATGTAACTCTGTGAGGTGAATTCACAGAACACAGAGCAGTTTCTCAGAAAGCTTCTTTCCAGTTTTGAACGGAAGATATTTCCTTTTTCACCATAGCCCTCTATGGGCTTCCAAATATACCTTTGCCAATTCCACAAGAACAGCCTTAGCGAAAGGCTTCTTGAAGGAAAAGATGTAACTCTGTGAGATGAATTCACAGAACACAGAGCAGTATCTCAGAAAGCTTCTTTCCAGTTTTGAACGGAAGATATTTCCTTTTTCACCATAGCCCTCTATGGGCTTCCAAATATCCCTTTGCCAATTCCACAAGAACAGCCTTAGCGAAAGGCTTCTTGAAGGCAAATATGTAACTCTGTGAGATGAATTAACAGAACACAGAGTAGTTTCTCAGAAAGCTTCTTTCCAGTTTTGAAAGGAAGATATTTCCTTTTTCACCATAGCCCTCTATGGGCTTCCAAATATCCCTTTGCCAATTCCACAAGAACAGCCTTAGCCAAATGCTTCTTGAATGGAAAGGCGTAACTCTGTGAGATGAATTAACAGAACACAGAGCAGTTTCTCAGAAAGCTTCTTTCCAGTTTTGAACGGAAGATATTTCCTTTTTCACCATAGCCCTCTATGGGCTTCCAAATATCCCTTTGCCAATTCCACAAGAACAGCCTTAGCGAAAGGCTTCTTGAAGGGAAAGATGTAACTCTGTGAGATGAATTAACAGAACACAGAGCAGTTTCTCAGAAAGCTTCTTTCCAGTATTGAACGGAAGATATTTCCTTTTTCACCATAGCCCTCTATGTGCTTCCAAATATCCCTTTGCCAATTCCACAAGAACAGCCTTAGCGAAATGCTTCTTGAAGGGAAAGATGTAACTCTGTGAGATGAATTAACAGAACACAGAGTAGTTTCTCAGAAAGCTTATTTCCAGTTTTGAACGGAAGATATTTCCTTTTTCACCATAGCCCTCTATGGGCTTCCAAATATCCCTTTGCCAATTCCACAAGAACAGCCTTAGCGAAAGGCTTCTTGAAGGGAAATATGTACCTGTGTGAGATGTATTAACAGAACACAGAGTAGTTTCTCAGAAAGCTTATTTCCAGTTTTGAACGGAAGATATTTCCTTTTTCACCATAGCCCTCTATGGGCTTCCAAATATCCCTTTGCCAATTCCACAAGAACAGCCTTAGCGAAAGGCTTCTTGAAGGGAAATATGTAACTCTGTGAGATGAATTAACAGAACACAGAGCAGTTTCTCAGAAAGCTTCTTTCCAGTTTTGAACGGAAGATATTTCCTTTTTCACCATAACACTCTATGGGCTTCCAAATATCCCTTTGCCAATTCCACAAGAACAGCCTTAGCGAAAGGCTTCTTGAAGGGAAAGATGTAACTCTGTTTGATGAATTAACAGAACACAGAGCAGTTTCTCAGAAAGCTTCTTTCCAGTTTTGAACGGAAGATATTTCCTTTTTCACCATAGCCCTCTAGGGGCTTCCAAATATCCCTTTGCCAATTCCACAAGAACAGCCTTAGCGAAAGGCTTCTTGAAGGGATAGATGTAACTCTGTGAGATGAATTAACAGAACACAGAGCAGTTTCTCAGAAAGCTTCTTTCCAGTTTTGAACGGAAGATATTTCCTTTTTCACCATAGCCCTCTATGGGCTTCCAAATATCCCTTGGCCAATTCCCCAAGAAGAGCCTTAGCGAAAGGCTTCTTGAAGAGAAAGATGTAACTCTGTGAGATGAATTAACAGAACACAGAGCAGTTTCTCAGAAAGCTTCTTTCCAGTTTTGAACGGAAGATATTTCCTGTTTCACCATAGCCCTCTATGGGCTTCCAAATATCCCTTTGCCAATTCCACAAGAACAGCCTTAGCGAAAGGCTTCTTGAAGGGAAAGATGTAACTCTGTGAGATGAATTAAAGAACACAGAGCAGTTTCTCAGAAAGCTTCTTTCCAGTATTGAACGGAAGATATTTCCTTTTTCACCATAGCCCTCTATGTGCTTCCAAATATCCCTTTGCCAATTCCACAAGAACAGCCTTAGCGAAATGCTTCTTGAAGGGAAAGATGTACCTCTGTGAGATGAATTAACAGAACACAGAGTAGTTTCTCAGAAAGCTTCTTTCCAGTTTTGAACGGAAGATATTTCCTTTTTCACCATAGCCCTCTATGGGCTTCCAAATATCCCTTTGCCAATTCCCCAAGAACAGCCTTAGCGAAAGCTTTCTTGAAGGGAAAGATGTAACTCTGTGAGATGAATTTACAGAACATAGAACAGTTTCTCAGAAAGCTTCTTTCCAGTTTTGAACGGAAGATATTTCCTTTTTCACCATAGCCCTCTATGGGTTTCCAAATATCCCTTTGCCAATTCCACAAGAACAACCTTAGCGAAATGCTTCTTGAAGGGAAAGATGTAACTCTGTGAGATGAATTAACAGAACACAGAGCAGTTTCTCAGAAAGCTTCTTTCCAGTTTTGAACGGAAGATATTTCCTTTTTCACCATAGCCCTCTATGGGCTTCCAAATATCCCTTTGCCAATTCCCCAAGAAGAGCCTTAGCGAAAGGCTTCTTGAAGAGAAAGATGTAACTCTGTGAGATGAATTAACAGAACACAGAGCAGTTTCTCAGACAGCTTCTTTCCAGTTTTGAACGGAAGATATTTCCTTTTTCACCATAGCCCTCTATGGGCTTCCAAATATCCCTTTGCCAATTCCACAAGAACAGCCTTAGCGAAAGGCTTCTTGAAGGGAAAGATGTAACTCTGTGAGATGAATTAACAGAACACCGAGCAGTTTCTCAGAAAGCTTCTTTCCAGTTTTGAACGGAAGATATTTCCTTTTTCACCATAGCCCTCTATGGGCTTCCAAATATCCCTTTGCCAATTCCACAAGAACAGCCTTAGCGAAAGACTTCTTGAAGGGAAAGATGTAACTCTTGGAGATGAATTAACAGAACACAGAGCAGTTTCTCAGAAAGCTTCTTTCCAGTTTTGAACGGAAGATATTTCCTTTTTCACCATAGCCCTCTATGGGCTTCCAAATATCCCTTTGCCAATTCCACAAGAACAGCCTTAGCGAAAGGCTTCTTGAAGGGAAAGATGTAACTCCGTGAGGTGAATTCACAGAACACAGAGCAGTTTCTCAGAAAGCTTCTTTCCAGTTTTGAACGGAAGATATTTCCTTTTTCACCATAGCCCTCTATGGGCTTCCAAATATACCTTTGCCAATTCCACAAGAACAGCCTTAGCGAAAGGCTTCTTGAAGGAAAAGATGTAACTCTGTGAGATGAATTCACAGAACACAGAGCAGTATCTCAGAAAGCTTCTTTCCAGTTTTGAACGGAAGATATTTCCTTTTTCACCATAGCCCTCTATGGGCTTCCAAATATCCCTTTGCCAATTCCACAAGAACAGCCTTAGCGAAAGGCTTCTTGAAGGGAAAGATGTAACTCTGTGAGATGAATTAACAGAACACAGAGTAGTTTCTCAGAAAGCTTCTTTCCAGTTTTGAAAGGAAGATATTTCCTTTTTCACCATAGCCCTCTATGGGCTTCCAAATATCCCTTTGCCAATTCCACAAGAACAGCCTTAGCCAAATGCTTCTTGAATGGAAAGGCGTAACTCTGTGAGATGAATTAACAGAACACAGAGCAGTTTCTCAGAAAGCTTCTTTCCAGTTTTGAACGGAAGATATTTCCTTTTTCACCATAGCCCTCTATGGGCTTCCAAATATCCCTTTGCCAATTCCACAAGAACAGCCTTAGCGAAAGGCTTCTTGAAGGGAAAGATGTAACTCTGTGAGATGAATTAACAGAACACAGAGCAGTTTCTCAGAAAGCTTCTTTCCAGTATTGAACGGAAGATATTTCCTTTTTCACCATAGCCCTCTATGTGCTTCCAAATATCAGTTTGCCAATTCCACAAGAACAGCCTTAGCGAAATGCTTCTTGAAGGGAAAGATGTAACTCTGTGAGATGAATTAACAGAACACAGAGTAGTTTCTCAGAAAGCTTATTTCCAGTTTTGAACGGAAGATATTTCCTTTTTCACCATAGCCCTCTATGGGCTTCCAAATATCCCTTTGCCAATTCCACAAGAACAGCCTTAGCGAAAGGCTTCTTGAAGGGAAATATGTACCTCTGTGAGATGTATTAACAGAACACAGAGTAGTTTCTCAGAAAGCTTATTTCCAGTTTTGAACGGAAGATATTTCCTTTTTCACCATAGCCCTCTATGGGCTTCCAAATATCCCTTTGCCAATTCCACAAGAACAGCCTTAGCGAAAGGCTTCTTGAAGGGAAATATGTAACTCTGTGAGATGAATTAACAGAACACAGAGCAGTTTCTCAGAAAGCTTCTTTCCAGTTTTGAACGGAAGATATTTCCTTTTTCACCATAACACTCTATGGGCTTCCAAATATCCCTTTGCCAATTCCACAAGAACAGCCTTAGCGAAAGGCTTCTTGAAGGGAAAGATGTAACTCTGTTTGATGAATTAACAGAACACAGAGCAGTTTCTCAGAAAGCTTCTTTCCAGTTTTGAACGGAAGATATTTCCTTTTTCACCATAGCCCTCTAGGGGCTTCCAAATATCCCTTTGCCAATTCCACAAGAACAGCCTTAGCGAAAGGCTTCTTGAAGGGATAGATGTAACTCTGTGAGATGAATTAACAGAACACAGAGCAGTTTCTCAGAAAGCTTCTTTCCAGTTTTGAACGGAAGATATTTCCTTTTTCACCATAGCCCTCTATGGGCTTCCAAATATCCCTTGGCCAATTCCCCAAGAAGAGCCTTAGCGAAAGGCTTCTTGAAGAGAAAGATGTAACTCTGTGAGATGAATTAACAGAACACAGAGCAGTTTCTCAGAAAGCTTCTTTCCAGTTTTGAACGGAAGATATTTCCTTTTTCACCATAGCCCTCTATGGGCTTCCAATTATCCCTTTGCCAATTCCACAAGAACAGCCTTAGCGAAAGGCTTCTTGAAGGGAAAGATGTAACTCTGTGAGATGAATTAACAGAACACCGAGCAGTTTCTCAGAAAGCTTCTTTCCAGTTTTGAAGGGAAGATATTTCCTTTTTCACCATAGCCCTCTATGGGCTTCCAAATATCCCTTTGCCAATTCCACAAGAACAGCCTTAGCGAAAGGCTTCTTGAAGGGAAAGATGTAACTCTGTGAGATGAATTCACAGAACACAGAGCAGTTTCTCAGAAAGCTTCTTTCCAGTTTTGAACGGAAGATATTTCCTTTTTCACCATAGCCCTCTATGGGCTTCCAAATATCCCTTGGCCAATTCCACAAGAACAGCCTTAGCGAAAGGCTTCTTGAAGGGAAAGGCGTAACTCTGTGAGATGAATTAACAGAACACAGAGCAGTTTCTCAGAAAGCTTCTTTCCAGTTTTGAACGGAAGATATTTCCTTTTTCACCATAGCCCTCTATGGGCTTCCAAATATCCCTTTGCCAATTCCACAAGAACAGCCTTAGCGAAAGGCTTCTTGAAGGGAAAGATGTAACTCTGTGAGATGAATTAAAGAACACAGAGCAGTTTCTCAGAAAGCTTCTTTCCAGTATTGAACGGAAGATATTTCCTTTTTCACCATAGCCCTCTATGTGCTTCCAAATATCCCTTTGCCAATTCCACAAGAACAGCCTTAGCGAAATGCTTCTTGAAGGGAAAGATGTACCTCTGTGATATGAATTAACAGAACACAGAGTAGTTTCTCAGAAAGCTTATTTCCAGTTTTGAACGGAAGATATTTCCTTTTTCACCATAGCCCTCTATGGGCTTCCAAATATCCCTTTGCCAATTCCACAAGAACAGCCTTAGCGAAAGACTTCTTGAAGGGAAATATGTAACTCTGTGAGATGAATTAACAGAACACAGAGCAGTTTCTCAGAAGGCTTGTTTTCAGTTTTCAACGGAAGATATTTCCTTTTTCACCATAGCCCTCTATGGGCTTCCAAATATCCCTTTGCCAATTCCCCAAGAACAGCCTTAGCGAAAGCTTTCTTGAAGGGAAAGATGTAACTCTGTGAGATGAATTTACAGAACATAGAACAGTTTCTCAGAAAGCTTCTTTCCAGTTTTGAACGGAAGATATTTCCTTTTTCACCATAGCCCTCTATGGGTTTCCAAATATCCCTTTGCCAATTCCACAAGAACAACCTTAGCGAAATGCTTCTTGAAGGGAAAGATGTAACTCTGTGAGATGAATTAACAGAACACAGAGCAGTTTCTCAGAAAGCTTCTTTCCAGTTTTGAACGGAAGATATTTCCTTTTTCACCATAGCCCTCTATGGGCTTCCAAATATCCCTTTGCCAATTCCCCAAGAAGAGCCTTAGCGAAAGGCTTCTTGAAGAGAAAGATGTAACTCTGTGAGATGAATTAACAGAACACAGAGCAGTTTCTCAGAAAGCTTCTTTCCAGTTTTGAACGGAAGATATTTCCTTTTTCACCATAGCCCTCTAGGGGCTTCCAAATATCCCTTTGCCAATTCCACAAGAACAGCCTTAGCGAAAGGCTTCTTGAAGGGAAAGATGTAACTCTGTGAGATGAATTAACAGAACACCGAGCAGTTTCTCAGAAAGCTTCTTTCCAGTTTTGAACGGAAGATATTTCCTTTTTCACCATAGCCCTCTATGGGCTTCCAAATATCCCTTTGCCAATTCCACAAGAACAGCCTTAGCGAAAGACTTCTTGAAGGGAAAGATGTAACTCTTGGAGATGAATTAACAGAACACAGAGCAGTTTCTCAGACAGCTTCTTTCCAGTTTTGAACGGAAGATATTTCCTTTTTCACCATAGCCCTCTATGGGCTTCCAAATATCCCTTTGCCAATTCCACAAGAACAGCCTTAGCGAAAGGCTTCTTGAAGGGAAAGATGTAACTCTGTGAGGTGAATTCACAGAACACAGAGCAGTTTCTCAGAAAGCTTCTTTCCAGTTTTGAACGGAAGATATTTCCTTTTTCACCATAGCCCTCTATGGGCTTCCAAATATACCTTTGCCAATTCCACAAGAACAGCCTTAGCGAAAGGCTTCTTGAAGGAAAAGATGTAACTCTGTGAGATGAATTCACAGAACACAGAGCAGTATCTCAGAAAGCTTCTTTCCAGTTTTGAACGGAAGATATTTCCTTTTTCACCATAGCCCTCTATGGGCTTCCAAATATCCCTTTGCCAATTCCACAAGAACAGCCTTAGCGAAAGGCTTCTTGAAGGGAAATATGAAACTCTGTGAGATGAATTAACAGAACACAGAGTAGTTTCTCAGAAAGCTTCTTTCCAGTTTTGAAAGGAAGATATTTCCTTTTTCACCATAGCCCTCTATGGGCTTCCAAATATCCCTTTGCCAATTCCACAAGAACAGCCTTAGCCAAATGCTTCTTGAATGGAAAGGCGTAACTCTGTGAGATGAATTAACAGAACACAGAGCAGTTTCTCAGAAAGCTTCTTTCCAGTTTTGAACGGAAGATATTTCCTTTTTCACCATAGCCCTCTATGGGCTTCCAAATATCCCTTTGCCAATTCCACAAGAACAGCCTTAGCGAAAGGCTTCTTGAAGGGAAAGATGTAACTCTGTGAGATGAATTAACAGAACACAGAGCAGTTTCTCAGAAAGCTTCTTTCCAGTATTGAACGGAAGATATTTCCTTTTTCACCATAGCCCTCTATGTGCTTCCAAATATCCCTTTGCCAATTCCACAAGAACAGCCTTAGCGAAATGCTTCTTGAAGGGAAAGATGTAACTCTGTGAGATGAATTAACAGAACACAGAGTAGTTTCTCAGAAAGCTTATTTCCAGTTTTGAACGGAAGATATTTCCTTTTTCACCATAGCCCTCTATGGGCTTCCAAATATCCCTTTGCCAATTCCACAAGAACAGCCTTAGCGAAAGGCTTCTTGAAGGGAAATATGTACCTCTGTGAGATGTATTAACAGAACACAGAGTAGTTTCTCAGAAAGCTTATTTCCAGTTTTGAACGGAAGATATTTCCTTTTTCACCATAGCCCTCTATGGGCTTCCAAATATCCCTTTGCCAATTCCACAAGAACAGCCTTAGCGAAAGGCTTCTTGAAGGGAAATATGTAACTCTGTGAGATGAATTAACAGAACACAGAGCAGTTTCTCAGAAAGCTTCTTTCCAGTTTTGAACGGAAGATATTTCCTTTTTCACCATAACACTCTATGGGCTTCCAAATATCCCTTTGCCAATTCCACAAGAACAGCCTTAGCGAAAGGCTTCTTGAAGGGAAAGATGTAACTCTGTTTGATGAATTAACAGAACACAGAGCAGTTTCTCAGAAAGCTTCTTTCCAGTTTTGAACGGAAGATATTTCCTTTTTCACCATAGCCCTCTAGGGGCTTCCAAATATCCCTTTGCCAATTCCACAAGAACAGCCTTAGCGAAAGGCTTCTTGAAGGGATAGATGTAACTCTGTGAGATGAATTAACAGAACACAGAGCAGTTTCTCAGAAAGCTTCTTTCCAGTTTTGAACGGAAGATATTTCCTTTTTCACCATAGCCCTCTATGGGCTTCCAAATATCCCTTGGCCAATTCCCCAAGAAGAGCCTTAGCGAAAGGCTTCTTGAAGAGAAAGATGTAACTCTGTGAGATGAATTAACAGAACACAGAGCAGTTTCTCAGAAAGCTTCTTTCCAGTTTTGAACGGAAGATATTTCCTTTTTCACCATAGCCCTCTATGGGCTTCCAAATATCCCTTTGCCAATTCCACAAGAACAGCCTTAGCGAAAGGCTTCTTGAAGGGAAAGATGTAACTCTGTGAGATGAATTAACAGAACACCGAGCAGTTTCTCAGAAAGCTTCTTTCCAGTTTTGAAGGGAAGATATTTCCTTTTTCACCATAGCCCTCTATGGGCTTCCAAATATCCCTTTGCCAATTCCACAAGAACAGCCTTAGCGAAAGACTTCTTGAAGGGAAAGATGTAACTCTTGGAGATGAATTAACAGAACACAGAGCAGTTTCTCAGAAAGCTTCTTTCCAGTTTTGAACGGAAGATATTTCCTTTTTCACCATAGCCCTCTATGGGCTTCCAAATATCCCTTTGCCAATTCCACAAGAACAGCCTTAGCGAAAGGCTTCTTGAAGGGAAAGATGTAACTCTGTGAGATGAATTCACAGAACACAGAGCAGTTTCTCAGAAAGCTTCTTTCCAGTTTTGAACGGAAGATATTTCCTTTTTCACCATAGCCCTCTATGGGCTTCCAAATATCCCTTGGCCAATTCCACAAGAACAGCCTTAGCGAAAGGCTTCTTGAAGGGAAAGGCGTAACTCTGTGAGATGAATTAACAGAACACAGAGCAGTTTCTCAGAAAGCTTCTTTCCAGTTTTGAACGGAAGATATTTCCTTTTTCACCATAGCCCTCTATGGGCTTCCAAAT
The DNA here is from genome assembly GCF_047675955.1 of Chlorocebus sabaeus. Lineage (NCBI taxonomy): Eukaryota > Metazoa > Chordata > Mammalia > Primates > Cercopithecidae > Chlorocebus > Chlorocebus sabaeus. The sequence goes on from NW_027327462.1 coordinate 12,209, forward strand.
ATCCCTTTGCCAATTCCACAAGAACAGCCTTAGCGAAAGGCTTCTTGAAGGGAAAGATGTAACTCTGTGAGATGAATTAAAGAACACAGAGCAGTTTCTCAGAAAGCTTCTTTCCAGTATTGAACGGAAGATATTTCCTTTTTCACCATAGCCCTCTATGTGCTTCCAAATATCCCTTTGCCAATTCCACAAGAACAGCCTTAGCGAAATGCTTCTTGAAGGGAAAGATGTACCTCTGTGAGATGAATTAACAGAACACAGAGTAGTTTCTCAGAAAGCTTATTTCCAGTTTTGAACGGAAGATATTTCCTTTTTCACCATAGCCCTCTATGGGCTTCCAAATATCCCTTTGCCAATTCCACAAGAACAGCCTTAGCGAAAGGCTTCTTGAAGGGAAATATGTAACTCTGTGAGATGAATTAACAGAACACAGAGCAGTTTCTCAGAAGGCTTGTTTTCAGTTTTCAACGGAAGATATTTCCTTTTTCACCATAGCCCTCTATGGGCTTCCAAATATCCCTTTGCCAATTCCCCAAGAACAGCCTTAGCGAAAGCTTTCTTGAAGGGAAAGATGTAACTCTGTGAGATGAATTTACAGAACATAGAACAGTTTCTCAGAAAGCTTCTTTCCAGTTTTGAACGGAAGATATTTCCTTTTTCACCATAGCCCTCTATGGGTTTCCAAATATCCCTTTGCCAATTCCACAAGAACAACCTTAGCGAAATGCTTCTTGAAGGGAAAGATGTAACTCTGTGAGATGAATTAACAGAACACAGAGCAGTTTCTCAGAAAGCTTCTTTCCAGTTTTGAACGGAAGATATTTCCTTTTTCACCATAGCCCTCTATGGGCTTCCAAATATCCCTTTGCCAATTCCCCAAGAAGAGCCTTAGCGAAAGGCTTCTTGAAGAGAAAGATGTAACTCTGTGAGATGAATTAACAGAACACAGAGCAGTTTCTCAGAAAGCTTCTTTCCAGTTTTGAACGGAAGATATTTCCTTTTTCACCATAGCCCTCTATTGGCTTCCAAATATCCCTTTGCCAATTCCACAAGAACAGCCTTAGCGAAAGGCTTCTTGAAGGGAAAGATGTAACTCTGTGAGATGAATTAACAGAACACCGAGCAGTTTCTCAGAAAGCTTCTTTCCAGTTTTGAACGGAAGATATTTCCTTTTTCACCATAGCCCTCTATGGGCTTCCAAATATCCCTTTGCCAATTCCACAAGAACAGCCTTAGCGAAAGACTTCTTGAAGGGAAAGATGTAACTCTTGGAGATGAATTAACAGAACACAGAGCAGTTTCTCAGAAAGCTTCTTTCCAGTTTTGAACGGAAGATATTTCCTTTTTCACCATAGCCCTCTATGGGCTTCCAAATATCCCTTTGCCAATTCCACAAGAACAGCCTTAGCGAAAGGCTTCTTGAAGGGAAAGATGTAACTCTGTGAGGTGAATTCACAGAACACAGAGCAGTTTCTCAGAAAGCTTCTTTCCAGTTTTGAACGGAAGATATTTCCTTTTTCACCATAGCCCTCTATGGGCTTCCAAATATACCTTTGCCAATTCCACAAGAACAGCCTTAGCGAAAGGCTTCTTGAAGGAAAAGATGTAACTCTGTGAGATGAATTCACAGAACACAGAGCAGTATCTCAGAAAGCTTCTTTCCAGTTTTGAACGGAAGATATTTCCTTTTTCACCATAGCCCTCTATGGGCTTCCAAATATCCCTTTGCCAATTCCACAAGAACAGCCTTAGCGAAAGGCTTCTTGAAGGCAAATATGTAACTCTGTGAGATGAATTAACAGAACACAGAGTAGTTTCTCAGAAAGCTTCTTTCCAGTTTTGAAAGGAAGATATTTCCTTTTTCACCATAGCCCTCTATGGGCTTCCAAATATCCCTTTGCCAATTCCACAAGAACAGCCTTAGCCAAATGCTTCTTGAATGGAAAGGCGTAACTCTGTGAGATGAATTAACAGAACACAGAGCAGTTTCTCAGAAAGCTTCTTTCCAGTTTTGAACGGAAGATATTTCCTTTTTCACCATAGCCCTCTATGGGCTTCCAAATATCCCTTTGCCAATTCCACAAGAACAGCCTTAGCGAAAGGCTTCTTGAAGGGAAAGATGTAACTCTGTGAGATGAATTAACAGAACACAGAGCAGTTTCTCAGAAAGCTTCTTTCCAGTATTGAACGGAAGATATTTCCTTTTTCACCATAGCCCTCTATGTGCTTCCAAATATCCCTTTGCCAATTCCACAAGAACAGCCTTAGCGAAATGCTTCTTGAAGGGAAAGATGTAACTCTGTGAGATGAATTAACAGAACACAGAGTAGTTTCTCAGAAAGCTTATTTCCAGTTTTGAACGGAAGATATTTCCTTTTTCACCATAGCCCTCTATGGGCTTCCAAATATCCCTTTGCCAATTCCACAAGAACAGCCTTAGCGAAAGGCTTCTTGAAGGGAAATATGTACCTGTGTGAGATGTATTAACAGAACACAGAGTAGTTTCTCAGAAAGCTTATTTCCAGTTTTGAACGGAAGATATTTCCTTTTTCACCATAGCCCTCTATGGGCTTCCAAATATCCCTTTGCCAATTCCACAAGAACAGCCTTAGCGAAAGGCTTCTTGAAGGGAAATATGTAACTCTGTGAGATGAATTAACAGAACACAGAGCAGTTTCTCAGAAAGCTTCTTTCCAGTTTTGAACGGAAGATATTTCCTTTTTCACCATAACACTCTATGGGCTTCCAAATATCCCTTTGCCAATTCCACAAGAACAGCCTTAGCGAAAGGCTTCTTGAAGGGAAAGATGTAACTCTGTTTGATGAATTAACAGAACACAGAGCAGTTTCTCAGAAAGCTTCTTTCCAGTTTTGAACGGAAGATATTTCCTTTTTCACCATAGCCCTCTAGGGGCTTCCAAATATCCCTTTGCCAATTCCACAAGAACAGCCTTAGCGAAAGGCTTCTTGAAGGGATAGATGTAACTCTGTGAGATGAATTAACAGAACACAGAGCAGTTTCTCAGAAAGCTTCTTTCCAGTTTTGAACGGAAGATATTTCCTTTTTCACCATAGCCCTCTATGGGCTTCCAAATATCCCTTGGCCAATTCCCCAAGAAGAGCCTTAGCGAAAGGCTTCTTGAAGAGAAAGATGTAACTCTGTGAGATGAATTAACAGAACACAGAGCAGTTTCTCAGAAAGCTTCTTTCCAGTTTTGAACGGAAGATATTTCCTGTTTCACCATAGCCCTCTATGGGCTTCCAAATATCCCTTTGCCAATTCCACAAGAACAGCCTTAGCGAAAGGCTTCTTGAAGGGAAAGATGTAACTCTGTGAGATGAATTAAAGAACACAGAGCAGTTTCTCAGAAAGCTTCTTTCCAGTATTGAACGGAAGATATTTCCTTTTTCACCATAGCCCTCTATGTGCTTCCAAATATCCCTTTGCCAATTCCACAAGAACAGCCTTAGCGAAATGCTTCTTGAAGGGAAAGATGTACCTCTGTGAGATGAATTAACAGAACACAGAGTAGTTTCTCAGAAAGCTTCTTTCCAGTTTTGAACGGAAGATATTTCCTTTTTCACCATAGCCCTCTATGGGCTTCCAAATATCCCTTTGCCAATTCCCCAAGAACAGCCTTAGCGAAAGCTTTCTTGAAGGGAAAGATGTAACTCTGTGAGATGAATTTACAGAACATAGAACAGTTTCTCAGAAAGCTTCTTTCCAGTTTTGAACGGAAGATATTTCCTTTTTCACCATAGCCCTCTATGGGTTTCCAAATATCCCTTTGCCAATTCCACAAGAACAACCTTAGCGAAATGCTTCTTGAAGGGAAAGATGTAACTCTGTGAGATGAATTAACAGAACACAGAGCAGTTTCTCAGAAAGCTTCTTTCCAGTTTTGAACGGAAGATATTTCCTTTTTCACCATAGCCCTCTATGGGCTTCCAAATATCCCTTTGCCAATTCCCCAAGAAGAGCCTTAGCGAAAGGCTTCTTGAAGAGAAAGATGTAACTCTGTGAGATGAATTAACAGAACACAGAGCAGTTTCTCAGAAAGCTTCTTTCCAGTTTTGAACGGAAGATATTTCCTTTTTCACCATAGCCCTCTATGGGCTTCCAAATATCCCTTTGCCAATTCCACAAGAACAGCCTTAGCGAAAGGCTTCTTGAAGGGAAAGATGTAACTCTGTGAGATGAATTAACAGAACACCGAGCAGATTCTCAGAAAGCTTCTTTCCAGTTTTGAACGGAAGATATTTCCTTTTTCACCATAGCCCTCTATGGGCTTCCAAATATCCCTTTGCCAATTCCACAAGAACAGCCTTAGCGAAAGACTTCTTGAAGGGAAAGATGTAACTCTTGGAGATGAATTAACAGAACACAGAGCAGTTTCTCAGAAAGCTTCTTTCCAGTTTTGAACGGAAGATATTTCCTTTTTCACCATAGCCCTCTATGGGCTTCCAAATATCCCTTTGCCAATTCCACAAGAACAGCCTTAGCGAAAGGCTTCTTGAAGGGAAAGATGTAACTCCGTGAGGTGAATTCACAGAACACAGAGCAGTTTCTCAGAAAGCTTCTTTCCAGTTTTGAACGGAAGATATTTCCTTTTTCACCATAGCCCTCTATGGGCTTCCAAATATACCTTTGCCAATTCCACAAGAACAGCCTTAGCGAAAGGCTTCTTGAAGGAAAAGATGTAACTCTGTGAGATGAATTCACAGAACACAGAGCAGTATCTCAGAAAGCTTCTTTCCAGTTTTGAACGGAAGATATTTCCTTTTTCACCATAGCCCTCTATGGGCTTCCAAATATCCCTTTGCCAATTCCACAAGAACAGCCTTAGCGAAAGGCTTCTTGAAGGGAAAGATGTAACTCTGTGAGATGAATTAACAGAACACAGAGTAGTTTCTCAGAAAGCTTCTTTCCAGTTTTGAAAGGAAGATATTTCCTTTTTCACCATAGCCCTCTATGGGCTTCCAAATATCCCTTTGCCAATTCCACAAGAACAGCCTTAGCCAAATGCTTCTTGAATGGAAAGGCGTAACTCTGTGAGATGAATTAACAGAACACAGAGCAGTTTCTCAGAAAGCTTCTTTCCAGTTTTGAACGGAAGATATTTCCTTTTTCACCATAGCCCTCTATGGGCTTCCAAATATCCCTTTGCCAATTCCACAAGAACAGCCTTAGCGAAAGGCTTCTTGAAGGGAAAGATGTAACTCTGTGAGATGAATTAACAGAACACAGAGCAGTTTCTCAGAAAGCTTCTTTCCAGTATTGAACGGAAGATATTTCCTTTTTCACCATAGCCCTCTATGTGCTTCCAAATATCAGTTTGCCAATTCCACAAGAACAGCCTTAGCGAAATGCTTCTTGAAGGGAAAGATGTAACTCTGTGAGATGAATTAACAGAACACAGAGTAGTTTCTCAGAAAGCTTATTTCCAGTTTTGAACGGAAGATATTTCCTTTTTCACCATAGCCCTCTATGGGCTTCCAAATATCCCTTTGCCAATTCCACAAGAACAGCCTTAGCGAAAGGCTTCTTGAAGGGAAATATGTACCTCTGTGAGATGTATTAACAGAACACAGAGTAGTTTCTCAGAAAGCTTATTTCCAGTTTTGAACGGAAGATATTTCCTTTTTCACCATAGCCCTCTATGGGCTTCCAAATATCCCTTTGCCAATTCCACAAGAACAGCCTTAGCGAAAGGCTTCTTGAAGGGAAATATGTAACTCTGTGAGATGAATTAACAGAACACAGAGCAGTTTCTCAGAAAGCTTCTTTCCAGTTTTGAACGGAAGATATTTCCTTTTTCACCATAACACTCTATGGGCTTCCAAATATCCCTTTGCCAATTCCACAAGAACAGCCTTAGCGAAAGGCTTCTTGAAGGGAAAGATGTAACTCTGTTTGATGAATTAACAGAACACAGAGCAGTTTCTCAGAAAGCTTCTTTCCAGTTTTGAACGGAAGATATTTCCTTTTTCACCATAGCCCTCTAGGGGCTTCCAAATATCCCTTTGCCAATTCCACAAGAACAGCCTTAGCGAAAGGCTTCTTGAAGGGATAGATGTAACTCTGTGAGATGAATTAACAGAACACAGAGCAGTTTCTCAGAAAGCTTCTTTCCAGTTTTGAACGGAAGATATTTCCTTTTTCACCATAGCCCTCTATGGGCTTCCAAATATCCCTTGGCCAATTCCCCAAGAAGAGCCTTAGCGAAAGGCTTCTTGAAGAGAAAGATGTAACTCTGTGAGATGAATTAACAGAACACAGAGCAGTTTCTCAGAAAGCTTCTTTCCAGTTTTGAACGGAAGATATTTCCTTTTTCACCATAGCCCTCTATGGGCTTCCAATTATCCCTTTGCCAATTCCACAAGAACAGCCTTAGCGAAAGGCTTCTTGAAGGGAAAGATGTAACTCTGTGAGATGAATTAACAGAACACCGAGCAGTTTCTCAGAAAGCTTCTTTCCAGTTTTGAAGGGAAGATATTTCCTTTTTCACCATAGCCCTCTATGGGCTTCCAAATATCCCTTTGCCAATTCCACAAGAACAGCCTTAGCGAAAGACTTCTTGAAGGGAAAGATGTAACTCTTGGAGATGAATTAACAGAACACAGAGCAGTTTCTCAGAAAGCTTCTTTCCAGTTTTGAACGGAAGATATTTCCTTTTTCACCATAGCCCTCTATGGGCTTCCAAATATCCCTTTGCCAATTCCACAAGAACAGCCTTAGCGAAAGGCTTCTTGAAGGGAAAGATGTAACTCTGTGAGATGAATTCACAGAACACAGAGCAGTTTCTCAGAAAGCTTCTTTCCAGTTTTGAACGGAAGATATTTCCTTTTTCACCATAGCCCTCTATGGGCTTCCAAATATCCCTTTGCCAATTCCACAAGAACAGCCTTAGCGAAAGGCTTCTTGAAGGGAAAGGCGTAACTCTGTGAGATGAATTAACAGAACACAGAGCAGTTTCTCAGAAAGCTTCTTTCCAGTTTTGAACGGAAGATATTTCCTTTTTCACCATAGCCCTCTATGGGCTTCCAAATATCCCTTTGCCAATTCCACAAGAACAGCCTTAGCGAAAGGCTTCTTGAAGGGAAAGATGTAACTCTGTGAGATGAATTAAAGAACACAGAGCAGTTTCTCAGAAAGCTTCTTTCCAGTATTGAACGGAAGATATTTCCTTTTTCACCATAGCCCTCTATGTGCTTCCAAATATCCCTTTGCCAATTCCACAAGAACAGCCTTAGCGAAATGCTTCTTGAAGGGAAAGATGTACCTCTGTGAGATGAATTAACAGAACACAGAGTAGTTTCTCAGAAAGCTTATTTCCAGTTTTGAACGGAAGATATTTCCTTTTTCACCATAGCCCTCTATGGGCTTCCAAATATCCCTTTGCCAATTCCACAAGAACAGCCTTAGCGAAAGGCTTCTTGAAGGGAAATATGTAACTCTGTGAGATGAATTAACAGAACACAGAGCAGTTTCTCAGAAGGCTTGTTTTCAGTTTTCAACGGAAGGTATTTCCTTTTTCACCATAGCCCTCTATGGGCTTCCAAATATCCCTTTGCCAATTCCCCAAGAACAGCCTTAGCGAAAGCTTTCTTGAAGGGAAAGATGTAACTCTGTGAGATGAATTTACAGAACATAGAACAGTTTCTCAGAAAGCTTCTTTCCAGTTTTGAACGGAAGATATTTCCTTTTTCACCATAGCCCTCTATGGGTTTCCAAATATCCCTTTGCCAATTCCACAAGAACAACCTTAGCGAAATGCTTCTTGAAGGGAAAGATGTAACTCTGTGAGATGAATTAACAGAACACAGAGCAGTTTCTCAGAAAGCTTCTTTCCAGTTTTGAACGGAAGATATTTCCTTTTTCACCAAAGCCCTCTATGGGCTTCCAAATATCCCTTTGCCAATTCCCCAAGAAGAGCCTTAGCGAAAGGCTTCTTGAAGAGAAAGATGTAACTCTGTGAGATGAATTAACAGAACACAGAGCAGTTTCTCAGAAAGCTTCTTTCCAGTTTTGAACGGAAGATATTTCCTTTTTCACCATAGCCCTCTATGGGCTTCCAAATATCCCTTTGCCAATTCCACAAGAACAGCCTTAGCGAAAGGCTTCTTGAAGGGAAAGATGTAACTCTGTGAGATGAATTAACAGAACACCGAGCAGTTTCTCAGAAAGCTTCTTTCCAGTTTTGAACGGAAGATATTTCCTTTTTCACCATAGCCCTCTATGGGCTTCCAAATATCCCTTTGCCAATTCCACAAGAACAGCCTTAGCGAAAGACTTCTTGAAGGGAAAGATGTAACTCTTGGAGATGAATTAACAGAACACAGAGCAGTTTCTCAGACAGCTTCTTTCCAGTTTTGAACGGAAGATATTTCCTTTTTCACCATAGCCCTCTATGGGCTTCCAAATATCCCTTTGCCAATTCCACAAGAACAGCCTTAGCGAAAGGCTTCTTGAAGGGAAAGATGTAACTCTGTGAGGTGAATTCACAGAACACAGAGCAGTTTCTCAGAAAGCTTCTTTCCAGTTTTGAACGGAAGATATTTCCTTTTTCACCATAGCCCTCTATGGGCTTCCAAATATACCTTTGCCAATTCCACAAGAACAGCCTTAGCGAAAGGCTTCTTGAAGGAAAAGATGTAACTCTGTGAGATGAATTCACAGAACACAGAGCAGTATCTCAGAAAGCTTCTTTCCAGTTTTGAACGGAAGATATTTCCTTTTTCACCATAGCCCTCTATGGGCTTCCAAATATCCCTTTGCCAATTCCACAAGAACAGCCTTAGCGAAAGGCTTCTTGAAGGGAAATATGTAACTCTGTGAGATGAATTAACAGAACACAGAGTAGTTTCTCAGAAAGCTTCTTTCCAGTTTTGAAAGGAAGATATTTCCTTTTTCACCATAGCCCTCTATGGGCTTCCAAATATCCCTTTGCCAATTCCACAAGAACAGCCTTAGCCAAATGCTTCTTGAATGGAAAGGCGTAACTCTGTGAGATGAATTAACAGAACACAGAGCAGTTTCTCAGAAAGCTTCTTTCCAGTTTTGAACGGAAGATATTTCCTTTTTCACCATAGCCCTCTATGGGCTTCCAAATATCCCTTTGCCAATTCCACAAGAACAGCCTTAGCGAAAGGCTTCTTGAAGGGAAAGATGTAACTCTGTGAGATGAATTAACAGAACACAGAGCAGTTTCTCAGAAAGCTTCTTTCCAGTATTGAACGGAAGATATTTCCTTTTTCACCATAGCCCTCTATGTGCTTCCAAATATCCCTTTGCCAATTCCACAAGAACAGCCTTAGCGAAATGCTTCTTGAAGGGAAAGATGTAACTCTGTGAGATGAATTAACAGAACACAGAGTAGTTTCTCAGAAAGCTTATTTCCAGTTTTGAACGGAAGATATTTCCTTTTTCACCATAGCCCTCTATGGGCTTCCAAATATCCCTTTGCCAATTCCACAAGAACAGCCTTAGCGAAAGGCTTCTTGAAGGGAAATATGTACCTCTGTGAGATGTATTAACAGAACACAGAGTAGTTTCTCAGAAAGCTTATTTCCAGTTTTGAACGGAAGATATTTCCTTTTTCACCATAGCCCTCTATGGGCTTCCAAATATCCCTTTGCCAATTCCACAAGAACAGCCTTAGCGAAAGGCTTCTTGAAGGGAAATATGTAACTCTGTGAGATGAATTAACAGAACACAGAGCAGTTTCTCAGAAAGCTTCTTTCCAGTTTTGAACGGAAGATATTTCCTTTTTCACCATAACACTCTATGGGCTTCCAAATATCCCTTTGCCAATTCCACAAGAACAGCCTTAGCGAAAGGCTTCTTGAAGGGAAAGATGTAACTCTGTTTGATGAATTAACAGAACACAGAGCAGTTTCTCAGAAAGCTTCTTTCCAGTTTTGAACGGAAGATATTTCCTTTTTCACCATAGCCCTCTAGGGGCTTCCAAATATCCCTTTGCCAATTCCACAAGAACAGCCTTAGCGAAAGGCTTCTTGAAGGGATAGATGTAACTCTGTGAGATGAATTAACAGAACACAGAGCAGTTTCTCAGAAAGCTTCTTTCCAGTTTTGAACGGAAGATATTTCCTTTTTCACCATAGCCCTCTATGGGCTTCCAAATATCCCTTGGCCAATTCCCCAAGAAGAGCCTTAGCGAAAGGCTTCTTGAAGAGAAAGATGTAACTCTGTGAGATGAATTAACAGAACACAGAGCAGTTTCTCAGAAAGCTTCTTTCCAGTTTTGAACGGAAGATATTTCCTTTTTCACCATAGCCCTCTATGGGCTTCCAATTATCCCTTTGCCAATTCCACAAGAACAGCCTTAGCGAAAGGCTTCTTGAAGGGAAAGATGTAACTCTGTGAGATGAATTAACAGAACACCGAGCAGTTTCTCAGAAAGCTTCTTTCCAGTTTTGAAGGGAAGATATTTCCTTTTTCACCATAGCCCTCTATGGGCTTCCAAATATCCCTTTGCCAATTCCACAAGAACAGCCTTAGCGAAAGACTTCTTGACGGGAAAGATGTAACTCTTGGAGATGAATTAACAGAACACAGAGCAGTTTCTCAGAAAGCTTCTTTCCAGTTTTGAACGGAAGATATTTCCTTTTTCACCATAGCCCTCTATGGGCTTCCAAATATCCCTTTGCCAATTCCACAAGAACAGCCTTAGCGAAAGGCTTCTTGAAGGGAAAGATGTAACTCTGTGAGATGAATTCACAGAACACAGAGCAGTTTCTCAGAAAGCTTCTTTCCAGTTTTGAACGGAAGATATTTCCTTTTTCACCATAGCCCTCTATGGGCTTCCAAATATCCCTTTGCCAATTCCACAAGAACAGCCTTAGCGAAAGGCTTCTTGAAGGGAAAGGCGTAACTCTGTGAGATGAATTAACAGAACACAGAGCAGTTTCTCAGAAAGCTTCTTTCCAGTTTTGAACGGAAGATATTTCCTTTTTCACCATAGCCCTCTATGGGCTTCCAAATATCCCTTTGCCAATTCCACAAGAACAGCCTTAGCGAAAGGCTTCTTGAAGGGAAAGATGTAACTCTGTGAGATGAATTAAAGAACACAGAGCAGTTTCTCAGAAAGCTTCTTTCCAGTATTGAACGGAAGATATTTCCTTTTTCACCATAGCCCTCTATGTGCTTCCAAATATCCCTTTGCCAATTCCACAAGAACAGCCTTAGCGAAATGCTTCTTGAAGGGAAAGATGTACCTCTGTGAGATGAATTAACAGAACACAGAGTAGTTTCTCAGAAAGCTTATTTCCAGTTTTGAACGGAAGATATTTCCTTTTTCACCATAGCCCTCTATGGGCTTCCAAATATCCCTTTGCCAATTCCACAAGAACAGCCTTAGCGAAAGACTTCTTGAAGGGAAATATGTAACTCTGTGAGATGAATTAACAGAACACAGAGCAGTTTCTCAGAAGGCTTGTTTTCAGTTTTCAACGGAAGATATTTCCTTTTTCACCATAGCCCTCTATGGGCTTCCAAATATCCCTTTGCCAATTCCCCAAGAACAGCCTTAGCGAAAGCTTTCTTGAAGGGAAAGATGTAACTCTGTGAGATGAATTTACAGAACATAGAACAGTTTCTCAGAAAGCTTCTTTCCAGTTTTGAACGGAAGATATTTCCTTTTTCACCATAGCCCTCTATGGGTTTCCAAATATCCCTTTGCCAATTCCACAAGAACAACCTTAGCGAAATGCTTCTTGAAGGGAAAGATGTAACTCTGTGAGATGAATTAACAGATCACAGAGCAGTTTCTCAGAAAGCTTCTTTCCAGTTTTGAACGGAAGATATTTCCTTTTTCACCATAGCCCTCTATGGGCTTCCAAATATCCCTTTGCCAATTCCCCAAGAAGAGCCTTAGCGAAAGGCTTCTTGAAGAGAAAGATGTAACTCTGTGAGATGAATTAACAGAACACAGAGCAGTTTCTCAGAAAGCTTCTTTCCAGTTTTGAACGGAAGATATTTCCTTTTTCACCATAGCCCTCTATGGGCTTCCAAATATCCCTTTGCCAATTCCACAAGAACAGCCTTAGCGAAAGGCTTCTTGAAGGGAAAGATGTAACTCTGTGAGATGAATTAACAGAACACCGAGCAGTTTCTCAGAAAGCTTCTTTCCAGTTTTGAACGGAAGATATTTCCTTTTTCACCATAGCCCTCTATGGGCTTCCAAATATCCCTTTGCCAATTCCACAAGAACAGCCTTAGCGAAAGACTTCTTGAAGGGAAAGATGTAACTCTTGGAGATGAATTAACAGAACACAGAGCAGTTTCTCAGACAGCTTCTTTCCAGTTTTGAACGGAAGATATTTCCTTTTTCACCATAGCCCTCTATGGGCTTCCAAATATCCCTTTGCCAATTCCACAAGAACAGCCTTAGCGAAAGGCTTCTTGAAGGGAAAGATGTAACTCTGTGAGGTGAATTCACAGAACACAGAGCAGTTTCTCAGAAAGCTTCTTTCCAGTTTTGAACGGAAGATATTTCCTTTTTCACCATAGCCCTCTATGGGCTTCCAAATATACCTTTGCCAATTCCACAAGAACAGCCTTAGCGAAAGGCTTCTTGAAGGAAAAGATGTAACTCTGTGAGATGAATTCACAGAACACAGAGCAGTATCTCAGAAAGCTTCTTTCCAGTTTTGAACGGAAGATATTTCCTTTTTCACCATAGCCCTCTATGGGCTTCCAAATATCCCTTTGCCAATTCCACAAGAACAGCCTTAGCGAAAGGCTTCTTGAAGGGAAATATGTAACTCTGTGAGATGAATTAACAGAACACAGAGTAGTTTCTCAGAAAGCTTCTTTCCAGTTTTGAAAGGAAGATATTTCCTTTTTCACCATAGCCCTCTATGGGCTTCCAAATATCCCTTTGCCAATTCCACAAGAACAGCCTTAGCCAAATGCTTCTTGAATGGAAAGGCGTAACTCTGTGAGATGAATTAACAGAACACAGAGCAGTTTCTCAGAAAGCTTCTTTCCAGTTTTGAACGGAAGATATTTCCTTTTTCACCATAGCCCTCTATGGGCTTCCAAATATCCCTTTGCCAATTCCACAAGAACAGCCTTAGCGAAAGGCTTCTTGAAGGGAAAGATGTAACTCTGTGAGATGAATTAACAGAACACAGAGCAGTTTCTCAGAAAGCTTCTTTCCAGTATTGAACGGAAGATATTTCCTTTTTCACCATAGCCCTCTATGTGCTTCCAAATATCCCTTTGCCAATTCCACAAGAACAGCCTTAGCGAAATGCTTCTTGAAGGGAAAGATGTAACTCTGTGAGATGAATTAACAGAACACAGAGTAGTTTCTCAGAAAGCTTATTTCCAGTTTTGAACGGAAGATATTTCCTTTTTCACCATAGCCCTCTATGGGCTTCCAAATATCCCTTTGCCAATTCCACAAGAACAGCCTTAGCGAAAGGCTTCTTGAAGGGAAATATGTACCTCTGTGAGATGTATTAACAGAACACAGAGTAGTTTCTCAGAAAGCTTATTTCCAGTTTTGAACGGAAGATATTTCCTTTTTCACCATAGCCCTCTATGGGCTTCCAAATATCCCTTTGCCAATTCCACAAGAACAGCCTTAGCGAAAGGCTTCTTGAAGGGAAATATGTAACTCTGTGAGATGAATTAACAGAACACAGAGCAGTTTCTCAGAAAGCTTCTTTCCAGTTTTGAACGGAAGATATTTCCTTTTTCACCATAACACTCTATGGGCTTCCAAATATCCCTTTGCCAATTCCACAAGAACAGCCTTAGCGAAAGGCTTCTTGAAGGGAAAGATGTAACTCTGTTTGATGAATTAACAGAACACAGAGCAGTTTCTCAGAAAGCTTCTTTCCAGTTTTGAACGGAAGATATTTCCTTTTTCACCATAGCCCTCTAGGGGCTTCCAAATATCCCTTTGCCAATTCCACAAGAACAGCCTTAGCGAAAGGCTTCTTGAAGGGATAGATGTAACTCTGTGAGATGAATTAACAGAACACAGAGCAGTTTCTCAGAAAGCTTCTTTCCAGTTTTGAACGGAAGATATTTCCTTTTTCACCATAGCCCTCTATGGGCTTCCAAATATCCCTTGGCCAATTCCCCAAGAAGAGCCTTAGCGAAAGGCTTCTTGAAGAGAAAGATGTAACTCTGTGAGATGAATTAACAGAACACAGAGCAGTTTCTCAGAAAGCTTCTTTCCAGTTTTGAACGGAAGATATTTCCTTTTTCACCATAGCCCTCTATGGGCTTCCAAATATCCCTTTGCCAATTCCACAAGAACAGCCTTAGCGAAAGGCTTCTTGAAGGGAAAGATGTAACTCTGTGAGATGAATTAACAGAACACCGAGCAGTTTCTCAGAAAGCTTCTTTCCAGTTTTGAAGGGAAGATATTTCCTTTTTCACCATAGCCCTCTATGGGCTTCCAAATATCCCTTTGCCAATTCCACAAGAACAGACTTAGCGAAAGACTTCTTGAAGGGAAAGATGTAACTCTTGGAGATGAATTAACAGAACACAGAGCAGTTTCTCAGAAAGCTTCTTTCCAGTTTTGAACGGAAGATATTTCCTTTTTCACCATAGCCCTCTATGGGCTTCCAAATATCCCTTTGCCAATTCCACAAGAACAGCCTTAGCGAAAGGCTTCTTGAAGGGAAAGATGTAACTCTGTGAGATGAATTCACAGAACACAGAGCAGTTTCTCAGAAAGCTTCTTTCCAGTTTTGAACGGAAGATATTTCCTTTTTCACCATAGCCCTCTATGGGCTTACAAATATCCCTTTGCCAATTCCACAAGAACAGCCTTAGCGAAAGGCTTCTTGAAGGGAAAGGCGTAACTCTGTGAGATGAATTAACAGAACACAGAGCAGTTTCTCAGAAAGCTTCTTTCCAGTTTTGAACGGAAGATATTTCCTTTTTCACCATAGCCCTCTATGGGCTTCCAAATATCCCTTTGCCAATTCCACAAGAACAGCCTTAGCGAAAGGCTTCTTGAAGGGAAAGATGTAACTCTGTGAGATGAATTAAAGAACACAGAGCAGTTTCTCAGAAAGCTTCTTTCCAGTATTGAACGGAAGATATTTCCTTTTTCACCATAGCCCTCTATGTGCTTCCAAATATCCCTTTGCCAATTCCACAAGAACAGCCTTAGCGAAATGCTTCTTGAAGGGAAAGATGTACCTCTGTGAGATGAATTAACAGAACACAGAGTAGTTTCTCAGAAAGCTTATTTCCAGTTTTGAACGGAAGATATTTCCTTTTTCACCATAGCCCTCTATGGGCTTCCAAATATCCCTTTGCCAATTCCACAAGAACAGCCTTAGCGAAAGGCTTCTTGAAGGGAAATATGTAACTCTGTGAGATGAATTAACAGAACACAGAGCAGTTTCTCAGAAGGCTTGTTTTCAGTTTTCAACGGAAGATATTTCCTTTTTCACCATAGCCCTCTATGGGCTTCCAAATATCCCTTTGCCAATTCCCCAAGAACAGCCTTAGCGAAAGCTTTCTTGAAGGGAAAGATGTAACTCTGTGAGATGAATTTACAGAACATAGAACAGTTTCTCAGAAAGCTTCTTTCCAGTTTTGAACGGAAGATATTTCCTTTTTCACCATAGCCCTCTATGGGTTTCCAAATATCCCTTTGCCAATTCCACAAGAACAACCTTAGCGAAATGCTTCTTGAAGGGAAAGATGTAACTCTGTGAGATGAATTAACAGAACACAGAGCAGTTTCTCAGAAAGCTTCTTTCCAGTTTTGAACGGAAGATATTTCCTTTTTCACCATAGCCCTCTATGGGCTTCCAAATATCCCTTTGCCAATTCCCCAAGAAGAGCCTTAGCGAAAGGCTTCTTGAAGAGAAAGATGTAACTCTGTGAGATGAATTAACAGAACACAGAGCAGTATCTCAGAAAGCTTCTTTCCAGTTTTGAACGGAAGATATTTCCTTTTTCACCATAGCCCTCTATGGGCTTCCAAATATCCCTTTGCCAATTCCACAAGAACAGCCTTAGCGAAAGGCTTCTTGAAGGCAAATATGTAACTCTGTGAGATGAATTAACAGAACACAGAGTAGTTTCTCAGAAAGCTTCTTTCCAGTTTTGAAAGGAAGATATTTCCTTTTTCACCATAGCCCTCTATGGGCTTCCAAATATCCCTTTGCCAATTCCACAAGAACAGCCTTAGCCAAATGCTTCTTGAATGGAAAGGCGTAACTCTGTGAGATGAATTAACAGAACACAGAGCAGTTTCTCAGAAAGCTTCTTTCCAGTTTTGAACGGAAGATATTTCCTTTTTCACCATAGCCCTCTATGGGCTTCCAAATATCCCTTTGCCAATTCCACAAGAACAGCCTTAGCGAAAGGCTTCTTGAAGGGAAAGATGTAACTCTGTGAGATGAATTAACAGAACACAGAGCAGTTTCTCAGAAAGCTTCTTTCCAGTATTGAACGGAAGATATTTCCTTTTTCACCATAGCCCTCTATGTGCTTCCAAATATCCCTTTGCCAATTCCACAAGAACAGCCTTAGCGAAATGCTTCTTGAAGGGAAAGATGTAACTCTGTGAGATGAATTAACAGAACACAGAGTAGTTTCTCAGAAAGCTTATTTCCAGTTTTGAACGGAAGATATTTCCTTTTTCACCATAGCCCTCTATGGGCTTCCAAATATCCCTTTGCCAATTCCACAAGAACAGCCTTAGCGAAAGGCTTCTTGAAGGGAAATATGTACCTGTGTGAGATGTATTAACAGAACACAGAGTAGTTTCTCAGAAAGCTTATTTCCAGTTTTGAACGGAAGATATTTCCTTTTTCACCATAGCCCTCTATGGGCTTCCAAATATCCCTTTGCCAATTCCACAAGAACAGCCTTAGCGAAAGGCTTCTTGAAGGGAAATATGTAACTCTGTGAGATGAATTAACAGAACACAGAGCAGTTTCTCAGAAAGCTTCTTTCCAGTTTTGAACGGAAGATATTTCCTTTTTCACCATAACACTCTATGGGCTTCCAAATATCCCTTTGCCAATTCCACAAGAACAGCCTTAGCGAAAGGCTTCTTGAAGGGAAAGATGTAACTCTGTTTGATGAATTAACAGAACACAGAGCAGTTTCTCAGAAAGCTTCTTTCCAGTTTTGAACGGAAGATATTTCCTTTTTCACCATAGCCCTCTAGGGGCTTCCAAATATCCCTTTGCCAATTCCACAAGAACAGCCTTAGCGAAAGGCTTCTTGAAGGGATAGATGTAACTCTGTGAGATGAATTAACAGAACACAGAGCAGTTTCTCAGAAAGCTTCTTTCCAGTTTTGAACGGAAGATATTTCCTTTTTCACCATAGCCCTCTATGGGCTTCCAAATATCCCTTGGCCAATTCCCCAAGAAGAGCCTTAGCGAAAGGCTTCTTGAAGAGAAAGATGTAACTCTGTGAGATGAATTAACAGAACACAGAGCAGTTTCTCAGAAAGCTTCTTTCCAGTTTTGAACGGAAGATATTTCCTGTTTCACCATAGCCCTCTATGGGCTTCCAAATATCCCTTTGCCAATTCCACAAGAACAGCCTTAGCGAAAGGCTTCTTGAAGGGAAAGATGTAACTCTGTGAGATGAATTAACAGAACACCGAGCAGTTTCTCAGAAAGCTTCTTTCCAGTTTTGAAGGGAAGATATTCCCTTTTTCACCATAGCCCTCTATGGGCTTCCAAATATCCCTTTGCCAATTCCACAAGAACAGCCTTAGCGAAAGACTTCTTGAAGGGAAAGATGTAACTCTTGGAGATGAATTAACAGAACACAGAGCAGTTTCTCAGAAAGCTTCTTTCCAGTTTTGAACGGAAGATATTTCCTTTTTCACCATAGCCCTCTATGGGCTTCCAAATATCCCTTTGCCAATTCCACAAGAACAGCCTTAGCGAAAGGCTTCTTGAAGGGAAAGATGTAACTCTGTGAGATGAATTCACAGAACACAGAGCAGTTTCTCAGAAAGCTTCTTTCCAGTTTTGAACGGAAGATATTTCCTTTTTCACCATAGCCCTCTATGGGCTTCCAAATATCCCTTTGCCAATTCCACAAGAACAGCCTTAGCGAAAGGCTTCTTGAAGGGAAAGGCGTAACTCTGTGAGATGAATTAACAGAACACAGAGCAGTTTCTCAGAAAGCTTCCTTCCAGTTTTGAACGGAAGATATTTCCTTTTTCACCATAGCCCTCTATGGGCTTCCAAATATCCCTTTGCCAATTCCACAAGAACAGCCTTAGCGAAAGGCTTCTTGAAGGGAAATATGTAACTCTGTGAGATGAATTAACAGAACACAGAGCAGTTTCTCAGAAGGCTTGTTTTCAGTTTTCAACGGAAGATATTTCCTTTTTCACCATAGCCCTCTATGGGCTTCCAAATATCCCTTTGCCAATTCCCCAAGAACAGCCTTAGCGAAAGCTTTCTTGAAGGGAAAGATGTAACTCTGTGAGATGAATTTACAGAACATAGAACAGTTTCTCAGAAAGCTTCTTTCCAGTTTTGAACGGAAGATATTTCCTTTTTCACCATAGCCCTCTATGGGTTTCCAAATATCCCTTTGCCAATTCCACAAGAACAACCTTAGCGAAATGCTTCTTGAAGGGAAAGATGTAACTCTGTGAGATGAATTAACAGAACACAGAGCAGTTTCTCAGAAAGCTTCTTTCCAGTTTTGAACGGAAGATATTTCCTTTTTCACCATAGCCCTCTATGGGCTTCCAAATATCCCTTTGCCAATTCCCCAAGAAGAGCCTTAGCGAAAGGCTTCTTGAAGAGAAAGATGTAACTCTGTGAGATGAATTAACAGAACACAGAGCAGTTTCTCAGAAAGCTTCTTTCCAGTTTTGAACGGAAGATATTTCCTTTTTCACCATAGCCCTCTATGGGCTTCCAAATATCCCTTTGCCAATTCCACAAGAACAGCCTTAGCGAAAGGCTTCTTGAAGGGAAAGATGTAACTCTGTGAGGTGAATTCACAGAACACAGAGCAGTTTCTCAGAAAGCTTCTTTCCAGTTTTGAACGGAAGATATTTCCTTTTTCACCATAGCCCTCTATGGGCTTCCAAATATACCTTTGCCAATTCCACAAGAACAGCCTTAGCGAAAGGCTTCTTGAAGGAAAAGATGTAACTCTGTGAGATGAATTCACAGAACACAGAGCAGTATCTCAGAAAGCTTCTTTCCAGTTTTGAACGGAAGATATTTCCTTTTTCACCATAGCCCTCTATGGGCTTCCAAATATCCCTTTGCCAATTCCACAAGAACAGCCTTAGCGAAAGGCTTCTTGAAGGGAAATATGTAACTCTGTGAGATGAATTAACAGAACACAGAGTAGTTTCTCAGAAAGCTTCTTTCCAGTTTTGAAAGGAAGATATTTCCTTTTTCACCATAGCCCTCTATGGGCTTCCAAATATCCCTTTGCCAATTCCACAAGAACAGCCTTAGCCAAATGCTTCTTGAATGGAAAGGCGTAACTCTGTGAGATGAATTAACAGAACACCGAGCAGTTTCTCAGAAAGCTTCTTTCCAGTTTTGAACGGAAGATATTTCCTTTTTCACCATAGCCCTCTATGGGCTTCCAAATATCCCTTTGCCAATTCCACAAGAACAGCCTTAGCGAAAGGCTTCTTGAAGGGAAAGATGTAACTCTGTGAGATGAATTAACAGAACACAGAGCAGTTTCTCAGAAAGCTTCTTTCCAGTATTGAACGGAAGATATTTCCTTTTTCACCATAGCCCTCTATGTGCTTCCAAATATCCCTTTGCCAATTCCACAAGAACAGCCTTAGCGAAATGCTTCTTGAAGGGAAAGATGTAACTCTGTGAGATGAATTAACAGAACACAGAGTAGTTTCTCAGAAAGCTTATTTCCAGTTTTGAACGGAAGATATTTCCTTTTTCACCATAGCCCTCTATGGGCTTCCAAATATCCCTTTGCCAATTCCACAAGAACAGCCTTAGCGAAAGGCTTCTTGAAGGGAAATATGTACCTCTGTGAGATGTATTAACAGAACACAGAGTAGTTTCTCAGAAAGCTTATTTCCAGTTTTGAACGGAAGATATTTCCTTTTTCACCATAGCCCTCTATGGGCTTCCAAATATCCCTTTGCCAATTCCACAAGAACAGCCTTAGCGAAAGGCTTCTTGAAGGGAAATATGTAACTCTGTGAGATGAATTAACAGAACACAGAGCAGTTTCTCAGAAAGCTTCTTTCCAGTTTTGAACGGAAGATATTTCCTTTTTCACCATAACACTCTATGGGCTTCCAAATATCCCTTTGCCAATTCCACAAGAACAGCCTTAGCGAAAGGCTTCTTGAAGGGAAAGATGTAACTCTGTTTGATGAATTAACAGAACACAGAGCAGTTTCTCAGAAAGCTTCTTTCCAGTTTTGAAGGGAAGATAATTCCTTTTTCACCATAGCTTTCTATGGGCTTCCAAATATCCCTTTGCCAATTCCACAAGAACAGCCTTAGCGAAAGGCTTCTTGAAGGGATAGATGTAACTCTGTGAGATGAATTCACAGAACACAGAGCAGTTTCTCAGAAAGCTTCTTTCCAGTTTTGAACGGAAGATATTTCCTTTTTCACCATAGCCCTCTATGGGCTTCCAAATATCCCTTTGCCAATTCCACAAGAACAGCCTTAGCGAAAGGCTTCTTGAAGGGAAAGGCGTAACTCTGTGAGATGAATTAACAGAACACAGAGCAGTTTCTCAGAAAGCTTCTTTCCAGTTTTGAACGGAAGATATTTCCTTTTTCACCATAGCCCTCTATGGGCTTCCAAATATCCCTTTGCCAATTCCACAAGAACAGCCTTAGCGAAAGGCTTCTTGAAGGGAAAGATGTAACTCTGTGAGATGAATTAAAGAACACAGAGCAGTTTCTCAGAAAGCTTCTTTCCAGTATTGAACGGAAGATATTTCCTTTTTCACCATAGCCCTCTATGTGCTTCCAAATATCCCTTTGCCAATTCCACAAGAACGGCCTTAGCGAAATGCTTCTTGAAGGGAAAGATGTACCTCTGTGAGATGAATTAACAGAACACAGAGTAGTTTCTCAGAAAGCTTATTTCCAGTTTTGAACGGAAGATATTTCCTTTTTCACCATAGCCCTCTATGGGCTTCCAAATATCCCTTTGCCAATTCCACAAGAACAGCCTTAGCGAAAGGCTTCTTGAAGGGAAATATGTAACTCTGTGAGATGAATTAACAGAACACAGAGCAGTTTCTCAGAAGGCTTGTTTTCAGTTTTCAACGGAAGATATTTCCTTTTTCACCATAGCCCTCTATGGGCTTCCAAATATCCCTTTGCCAATTCCCCAAGAACAGCCTTAGCGAAAGCTTTCTTGAAGGGAAAGATGTAACTCTGTGAGATGAATTTACAGAACATAGAACAGTTTCTCAGAAAGCTTCTTTCCAGTTTTGAACGGAAGATATTTCCTTTTTCACCATAGCCCTCTATGGGTTTCCAAATATCCCTTTGCCAATTCCACAAGAACAACCTTAGCGAAATGCTTCTTGAAGGGAAAGATGTAACTCTGTGAGATGAATTAACAGAACACAGAGCAGTTTCTCAGAAAGCTTCTTTCCAGTTTTGAACGGAAGATATTTCCTTTTTCACCATAGCCCTCTATGGGCTTCCAAATATCCCTTTGCCAATTCCCCAAGAAGAGCCTTAGCGAAAGGCTTCTTGAAGAGAAAGATGTAACTCTGTGAGATGAATTAACAGAACACAGAGCAGTTTCTCAGAAAGCTTCTTTCCAGTTTTGAACGGAAGATATTTCCTTTTTCACCATAGCCCTCTATGGGCTTCCAAATATCCCTTTGCCAATTCCACAAGAACAGCCTTAGCGAAAGGCTTCTTGAAGGGAAAGATGTAACTCTGTGAGATGAATTAACAGAACACCGAGCAGTTTCTCAGAAAGCTTCTTTCCAGTTTTGAACGGAAGATATTTCCTTTTTCACCATAGCCCTCTATGGGCTTCCAAATATCCCTTTGCCAATTCCACAAGAACAGCCTTAGCGAAAGACTTCTTGAAGGGAAAGATGTAACTCTTGGAGATGAATTAACAGAACACAGAGCAGTTTCTCAGAAAGCTTCTTTCCAGTTTTGAACGGAAGATATTTCCTTTTTCACCATAGCCCTCTATGGGCTTCCAAATATCCCTTTGCCAATTCCACAAGAACAGCCTTAGCGAAAGGCTTCTTGAAGGAAAAGATGTAACTCTGTGAGATGAATTCACAGAACACAGAGCAGTATCTCAGAAAGCTTCTTTCCAGTTTTGAACGGAAGATATTTCCTTTTTCACCATAGCCCTCTATGGGCTTCCAAATATCCCTTTGCCAATTCCACAAGAACAGCCTTAGCCAAATGCTTCTTGAAGGGAAAGATGTAACTCTGTGAGATGAATTAACAGAACACAGAGCAGTTTCTCAGAAAGCTTCTTTCCAGTTTTGAACGGAAGATATTTCCTTTTTCACCATAGCCCTCTATGGGCTTCCAAATATCCCTTTGCCAATTCCACAAGAACAGCCTTAGCGAAAGGCTTCTTGAAGGGAAAGATGTAACTCTGTGAGATGAATTAACAGAACACAGAGCAGTTTCTCAGAAAGCTTCTTTCCAGTTTTGAACGGAAGATATTTCCTTTTTCACCATAACACTCTATGGGCTTCCAAATATCCCTTTGCCAATTCCACAAGAACAGCCTTAGCGAAAGGCTTCTTGAAGGGAAAGATGTAACTCTGTGAGATGAATTAACAGAACACAGAGCAGTTTCTCAGAAAGCTTCTTTCCAGTTTTGAACGGAAGATATTTCCTTTTTCACCATAGCCCTCTAGGGCCTTCCAAATATCCCTTTGCCAATTCCACAAGAACAGCCTTAGCGAAAGGCTTCTTGAAGGGATAGATGTAACTCTGTGAGATGAATTAACAGAACACAGAGCAGTTTCTCAGAAAGCTTCTTTCCAGTTTTGAACGGAAGATATTTCCTTTTTCACCATAGCCCTCTATGGGCTTCCAAATATCCCTTTGCCAATTCCCCAAGAAGAGCCTTAGCGAAAGGCTTCTTGAAGAGAAAGATGTAACTCTGTGAGATGAATTAACAGAACACAGAGCAGTTTCTCAGAAAGCTTCTTTCCAGTTTTGAACGGAAGATATTTCCTTTTTCACCATAGCCCTCTATGGGCTTCCAAATATCCCTTTGCCAATTCCACAAGAACAGCCTTAGCGAAAGGCTTCTTGAAGGGAAAGATGTAACTCTGTGAGATGAATTAACAGAACACAGAGCAGTTTCTCAGAAAGCTTCTTTCCAGTTTTGAACGGAAGATATTTCCTTTTTCACCATAGCCCTCTATGGCCTTCCAAATATCCCTTTGCCAATTCCACAAGAACAGCCTTAGCGAAAGACTTCTTGAAGGGAAAGATGTAACTCTTGGAGATGAATTAACAGAACACAGAGCAGTTTCTCAGAAAGCTTCTTTCCAGTTTTGAACGGAAGATATTTCCTTTTTCACCATAGCCCTCTATGGGCTTCCAAATATCCCTTTGCCAATTCTACAAGAACAGCCTTAGCGAAAGGCTTCTTGAAGGGAAAGATGTAACTCTGTGAGATGAATTAACAGAGCACAGAGCAGTTTCTCAGTAAGCTTCTTTCCAGTATTGAACGGAAGATATTTCCTTTTTCACCATAGCCCTCTATGGGCTTCCAAATATCCCTTTGCCAATTCCACAAGAACAGCCTTAGCCAAAGGCTTCTTGAAGGGAAAGGCGTAACTCTGTGAGATGAATTAACAGAACACAGAGCAGTTTCTCAGAAAGCTTCTTTCCAGTTTTGAACGGAAGATATTTCCTTTTTCACCATAGCCCTCTATGGGCTTCCAAATATCCCTTTGCCAATTCCACAAGAACAGCCTTAGCGAAAGGCTTCTTGAAGGGAAAGATGTAACTCTTGGAGATGAATTAACAGAACACAGAGCAGTTTCTCAGAAAGCTTCTTTCCAGTTTTGAACGGAAGATATTTCCTTTTTCACCATAGCCCTCTATGGGCTTCCAAATATCCCTTTGCCAATTCCACAAGAACAGCCTTAGCGAAAGGCTTCTTGAAGGGAAAGATGTAACTCTGTGAGGTGAATTCACAGAACACAGAGCAGTTTCTCAGAAAGCTTCTTTCCAGTTTTGAACGGAAGATATTTCCTTTTTCACCATAGCCCTCTATGGGCTTCCAAATATACCTTTGCCAATTCCACAAGAACAGCCTTAGCGAAAGGCTTCTTGAAGGAAAAGATGTAACTCTGTGAGATGAATTCACAGAACACAGAGCAGTATCTCAGAAAGCTTCTTTCCAGTTTTGAACGGAAGATATTTCCTTTTTCACCATAGCCCTCTATGGGCTTCCAAATATCCCTTTGCCAATTCCACAAGAACAGCCTTAGCGAAAGGCTTCTTGAAGGCAAATATGTAACTCTGTGAGATGAATTAACAGAACACAGAGTAGTTTCTCAGAAAGCTTCTTTCCAGTTTTGAAAGGAAGATATTTCCTTTTTCACCATAGCCCTCTATGGGCTTCCAAATATCCCTTTGCCAATTCCAAAAGAACAGCCTTAGCCAAATGCTTCTTGAATGGAAAGGCGTAACTCTGTGAGATGAATTAACAGAACACAGAGCAGTTTCTCAGAAAGCTTCTTTCCAGTTTTGAACGGAAGATATTTCCTTTTTCACCATAGCCCTCTATGGGCTTCCAAATATCCCTTTGCCAATTCCACAAGAACAGCCTTAGCGAAAGGCTTCTTGAAGGGAAAGATGTAACTCTGTGAGATGAATTAACAGAACACAGAGCAGTTTCTCAGAAAGCTTCTTTCCAGTATTGAACGGAAGATATTTCCTTTTTCACCATAGCCCTCTATGTGCTTCCAAATATCCCTTTGCCAATTCCACAAGAACAGCCTTAGCGAAATGCTTCTTGAAGGGAAAGATGTAACTCTGTGAGATGAATTAACAGAACACAGAGTAGTTTCTCAGAAAGCTTATTTCCAGTTTTGAACGGAAGATATTTCCTTTTTCACCATAGCCCTCTATGGGCTTCCAAATATCCCTTTGCCAATTCCACAAGAACAGCCTTAGCGAAAGGCTTCTTGAAGGGAAATATGTACCTGTGTGAGATGTATTAACAGAACACAGAGTAGTTTCTCAGAAAGCTTATTTCCAGTTTTGAACGGAAGATATTTCCTTTTTCACCATAGCCCTCTATGGGCTTCCAAATATCCCTTTGCCAATTCCACAAGAACAGCCTTAGCGAAAGGCTTCTTGAAGGGAAATATGTAACTCTGTGAGATGAATTAACAGAACACAGAGCAGTTTCTCAGAAAGCTTCTTTCCAGTTTTGAACGGAAGATATTTCCTTTTTCACCATAACACTCTATGGGCTTCCAAATATCCCTTTGCCAATTCCACAAGAACAGCCTTAGCGAAAGGCTTCTTGAAGGGAAAGATGTAACTCTGTTTGATGAATTAACAGAACACAGAGCAGTTTCTCAGAAAGCTTCTTTCCAGTTTTGAACGGAAGATATTTCCTTTTTCACCATAGCCCTCTAGGGGCTTCCAAATATCCCTTTGCCAATTCCACAAGAACAGCCTTAGCGAAAGGCTTCTTGAAGGGATAGATGTAACTCTGTGAGATGAATTAACAGAACACAGAGCAGTTTCTCAGAAAGCTTCTTTCCAGTTTTGAACGGAAGATATTTCCTTTTTCACCATAGCCCTCTATGGGCTTCCAAATATCCCTTGGCCAATTCCCCAAGAAGAGCCTTAGCGAAAGGCTTCTTGAAGAGAAAGATGTAACTCTGTGAGATGAATTAACAGAACACAGAGCAGTTTCTCAGAAAGCTTCTTTCCAGTTTTGAACGGAAGATATTTCCTGTTTCACCATAGCCCTCTATGGGCTTCCAAATATCCCTTTGCCAATTCCACAAGAACAGCCTTAGCGAAAGGCTTCTTGAAGGGAAAGATGTAACTCTGTGAGATGAATTAACAGAACACCGAGCAGTTTCTCAGAAAGCTTCTTTCCAGTTTTGAAGGGAAGATATTTCCTTTTTCACCATAGCCCTCTATGGGCTTCCAAATATCCCTTTGCCAATTCCACAAGAACAGCCTTAGCGAAAGACTTCTTGAAGGGAAAGATGTAACTCTTGGAGATGAATTAACAGAACACAGAGCAGTTTCTCAGAAAGCTTCTTTCCAGTTTTGAACGGAAGATATTTCCTTTTTCACCATAGCCCTCTATGGGCTTCCAAATATCCCTTTGCCAATTCCACAAGAACAGCCTTAGCGAAAGGCTTCTTGAAGGGAAAGATGTAACTCTGTGAGATGAATTCACAGAACACAGAGCAGTTTCTCAGAAAGCTTCTTTCCAGTTTTGAACGGAAGATATTTCCTTTTTCACCATAGCCCTCTATGGGCTTCCAAATATCCCTTTGCCAATTCCACAAGAACAGCCTTAGCGAAAGGCTTCTTGAAGGGAAAGGCGTAACTCTGTGAGATGAATTAACAGAACACAGAGCAGTTTCTCAGAAAGCTTCCTTCCAGTTTTGAACGGAAGATATTTCCTTTTTCACCATAGCCCTCTATGGGCTTCCAAATATCCCTTTGCCAATTCCACAAGAACAGCCTTAGCGAAAGGCTTCTTGAAGGGAAATATGTAACTCTGTGAGATGAATTAACAGAACACAGAGCAGTTTCTCAGAAGGCTTGTTTTCAGTTTTCAACGGAAGATATTTCCTTTTTCACCATAGCCCTCTATGGGCTTCCAAATATCCCTTTGCCAATTCCCCAAGAACAGCCTTAGCGAAAGCTTTCTTGAAGGGAAAGATGTAACTCTGTGAGATGAATTTACAGAACATAGAACAGTTTCTCAGAAAGCTTCTTTCCAGTTTTGAACGGAAGATATTTCCTTTTTCACCATAGCCCTCTATGGGTTTCCAAATATCCCTTTGCCAATTCCACAAGAACAACCTTAGCGAAATGCTTCTTGAAGGGAAAGATGTAACTCTGTGAGATGAATTAACAGAACACAGAGCAGTTTCTCAGAAAGCTTCTTTCCAGTTTTGAACGGAAGATATTTCCTTTTTCACCATAGCCCTCTATGGGCTTCCAAATATCCCTTTGCCAATTCCCCAAGAAGAGCCTTAGCGAAAGGCTTCTTGAAGAGAAAGATGTAACTCTGTGAGATGAATTAACAGAACACAGAGCAGTTTCTCAGAAAGCTTCTTTCCAGTTTTGAACGGAAGATATTTCCTTTTTCACCATAGCCCTCTATGGGCTTCCAAATATCCCTTTGCCAATTCCACAAGAACAGCCTTAGCGAAAGGCTTCTTGAAGGGAAAGATGTAACTCTGTGAGGTGAATTCACAGAACACAGAGCAGTTTCTCAGAAAGCTTCTTTCCAGTTTTGAACGGAAGATATTTCCTTTTTCACCATAGCCCTCTATGGGCTTCCAAATATACCTTTGCCAATTCCACAAGAACAGCCTTAGCGAAAGGCTTCTTGAAGGAAAAGATGTAACTCTGTGAGATGAATTCACAGAACACAGAGCAGTATCTCAGAAAGCTTCTTTCCAGTTTTGAACGGAAGATATTTCCTTTTTCACCATAGCCCTCTATGGGCTTCCAAATATCCCTTTGCCAATTCCACAAGAACAGCCTTAGCGAAAGGCTTCTTGAAGGGAAATATGTAACTCTGTGAGATGAATTAACAGAACACAGAGTAGTTTCTCAGAAAGCTTCTTTCCAGTTTTGAAAGGAAGATATTTCCTTTTTCACCATAGCCCTCTATGGGCTTCCAAATATCCCTTTGCCAATTCCACAAGAACAGCCTTAGCCAAATGCTTCTTGAATGGAAAGGCGTAACTCTGTGAGATGAATTAACAGAACACAGAGCAGTTTCTCAGAAAGCTTCTTTCCAGTTTTGAACGGAAGATATTTCCTTTTTCACCATAGCCCTCTATGGGCTTCCAAATATCCCTTTGCCAATTCCACAAGAACAGCCTTAGCGAAAGGCTTCTTGAAGGGAAAGATGTAACTCTGTGAGATGAATTAACAGAACACAGAGCAGTTTCTCAGAAAGCTTCTTTCCAGTATTGAACGGAAGATATTTCCTTTTTCACCATAGCCCTCTATGTGCTTCCAAATATCCCTTTGCCAATTCCACAAGAACAGCCTTAGCGAAATGCTTCTTGAAGGGAAAGATGTAACTCTGTGAGATGAATTAACAGAACACAGAGTAGTTTCTCAGAAAGCTTATTTCCAGTTTTGAACGGAAGATATTTCCTTTTTCACCATAGCCCTCTATGGGCTTCCAAATATCCCTTTGCCAATTCCACAAGAACAGCCTTAGCGAAAGGCTTCTTGAAGGGAAATATGTACCTCTGTGAGATGTATTAACAGAACACAGAGTAGTTTCTCAGAAAGCTTATTTCCAGTTTTGAACGGAAGATATTTCCTTTTTCACCATAGCCCTCTATGGGCTTCCAAATATCCCTTTGCCAATTCCACAAGAACAGCCTTAGCGAAAGGCTTCTTGAAGGGAAATATGTAACTCTGTGAGATGAATTAACAGAACACAGAGCAGTTTCTCAGAAAGCTTCTTTCCAGTTTTGAACGGAAGATATTTCCTTTTTCACCATAACACTCTATGGGCTTCCAAATATCCCTTTGCCAATTCCACAAGAACAGCCTTAGCGAAAGGCTTCTTGAAGGGAAAGATGTAACTCTGTTTGATGAATTAACAGAACACAGAGCAGTTTCTCAGAAAGCTTCTTTCCAGTTTTGAACGGAAGATATTTCCTTTTTCACCATAGCCCTCTAGGGGCTTCCAAATATCCCTTTGCCAATTCCACAAGAACAGCCTTAGCGAAAGGCTTCTTGAAGGGATAGATGTAACTCTGTGAGATGAATTAACAGAACACAGAGCAGTTTCTCAGAAAGCTTCTTTCCAGTTTTGAACGGAAGATATTTCCTTTTTCACCATAGCCCTCTATGGGCTTCCAAATATCCCTTGGCCAATTCCCCAAGAAGAGCCTTAGCGAAAGGCTTCTTGAAGAGAAAGATGTAACTCTGTGAGATGAATTAACAGAACACAGAGCAGTTTCTCAGAAAGCTTCTTTCCAGTTTTGAACGGAAGATATTTCCTTTTTCACCATAGCCCTCTATGGGCTTCCAAATATCCCTTTGCCAATTCCACAAGAACAGCCTTAGCGAAAGGCTTCTTGAAGGGAAAGATGTAACTCTGTGAGATGAATTAATAGAACACCGAGCAGTTTCTCAGAAAGCTTCTTTCCAGTTTTGAAGGGAAGATAATTCCTTTTTCACCATAGCCCTCTATGGGCTTCCAAATATCCCTTTGCCAATTCCACAAGAACAGCCTTAGCGAAAGGCTTCTTGAAGGGAAAGATGTAACTCTGTGAGATGAATTCACAGAACACAGAGCAGTTTCTCAGAAAGCTTCTTTCCAGTTTTGAACGGAAGATATTTCCTTTTTCACCATAGCCCTCTATGGGCTTCCAAATATCCCTTTGCCAATTCCACAAGAACAGCCTTAGCGAAAGGCTTCTTGAAGGGAAAGGCGTAACCTTGTGAGATGAATTAACAGAACACAGAGCAGTTTCTCAGAAAGCTTCTTTCCAGTTTTGAACGGAAGATATTTCCTTTTTCACCATAGCCCTCTATGGGCTTCCAAGTATCCCTTTGCCAATTCCACAAGAACAGCCTTAGCGAAAGGCTTCTTGAAGGGAAAGATGTAACTCTGTGAGATGAATTAAAGAACACAGAGCAGTTTCTCAGAAAGCTTCTTTCCAGTATTGAACGGAAGATATTTCCTTTTTCACCATAGCCCTCTATGTGCTTCCAAATATCCCTTTGCCAATTCCACAAGAACGGCCTTAGCGAAATGCTTCTTGAAGGGAAAGATGTACCTCTGTGAGATGAATTAACAGAACACAGAGTAGTTTCTCAGAAAGCTTATTTCCAGTTTTGAACGGAAGATATTTCCTTTTTCACCATAGCCCTCTATGGGCTTCCAAATATCCCTTTGCCAATTCCACAAGAACAGCCTTAGCGAAAGGCTTCTTGAAGGGAAATATGTAACTCTGTGAGATGAATTAACAGAACACAGAGCAGTTTCTCAGAAGGCTTGTTTTCAGTTTTCAACGGAAGATATTTCCTTTTTCACCATAGCCCTCTATGGGCTTCCAAATATCCCTTTGCCAATTCCCCAAGAACAGCCTTAGCGAAAGCTTTCTTGAAGGGAAAGATGTAACTCTGTGAGATGAATTTACAGAACATAGAACAGTTTCTCAGAAAGCTTCTTTCCAGTTTTGAACGGAAGATATTTCCTTTTTCACCATAGCCCTCTATGGGTTTCCAAATATCCCTTTGCCAATTCCACAAGAACAACCTTAGCGAAATGCTTCTTGAAGGGAAAGATGTAACTCTGTGAGATGAATTAACAGAACACAGAGCAGTTTCTCAGAAAGCTTCTTTCCAGTTTTGAACGGAAGATATTTCCTTTTTCACCATAGCCCTCTATGGGCTTCCAAATATCCCTTTGCCAATTCCCCAAGAAGAGCCTTAGCGAAAGGCTTCTTGAAGAGAAAGATGTAACTCTGTGAGATGAATTAACAGAACACAGAGCAGTTTCTCAGAAAGCTTCTTTCCAGTTTTGAACGGAAGATATTTCCTTTTTCACCATAGCCCTCTATGGGCTTCCAAATATCCCTTTGCCAATTCCACAAGAACAGCCTTAGCGAAAGGCTTCTTGAAGGGAAAGATGTAACTCTGTGAGATGAATTAACAGAACACCGAGCAGTTTCTCAGAAAGCTTCTTTCCAGTTTTGAACGGAAGATATTTCCTTTTTCACCATAGCCCTCTATGGACTTCCAAATATCCCTTTGCCAATTCCACAAGAACAGCCTTAGCGAAAGACTTCTTGAAGGGAAAGATGTAACTCTTGGAGATGAATTAACAGAACACAGAGCAGTTTCTCAGAAAGCTTCTTTCCAGTTTTGAACGGAAGATATTTCCTTTTTCACCATAGCCCTCTATGGGCTTCCAAATATCCCTTTGCCAATTCCACAAGAACAGCCTTAGCGAAAGGCTTCTTGAAGGAAAAGATGTAATTCTGTGAGATGAATTCACAGAACACAGAGCAGTATCTCAGAAAGCTTCTTTCCAGTTTTGAACGGAAGATATTTCCTTTTTCACCATAGCCCTCTATGTGCTTCCAAATATCCCTTTGCCAATTCCACAAGAACAGCCTTAGCGAAATGCTTCTTGAAGGGAAAGATGTACCTCTGTGAGATGAATTAACAGAACACAGAGCAGTTTCTCAGAAAGCTTCTTTCCAGTTTTGAACGGAAGATATTTCCTTTTTCACCATAGCCCTCTATGGGCTTCCAAATATCCCTTTGCCAATTCCCCAAGAACAGCCTTAGCGAAAGCTTTCTTGAAGGGAAAGATGTAACTCTGTGAGATGAATTTACAGAACATAGAACAGTTTCTCAGAAAGCTTCTTTCCAGTTTTGAACGGAAGATATTTCCTTTTTCACCATAGCCCTCTATGGGTTTCCAAATATCCCTTTGCCAATTCCACAAGAACAGCCTTAGCGAAATGCTTCTTGAAGGGAAAGATGTAACTCTGTGAGATGAATTAACAGAACACAGAGCAGTTTCTCAGAAAGCTTCTTTCCAGTTTTGAACGGAAGATATTTCCTTTTTCACCATAGCCCTCTATGGGCTTCCAAATATCCCTTTGCCAATTCCACAAGAACAGCCTTAGCGAAAGGCTTCTTGAAGGGAAAGATGTAACTCTGTGAGATGAATTAACAGAACACAGAGCAGTTTCTCAGAAAGCTTCTTTCCAGTTTTGAACGGAAGATATTTCCTTTTTCACCATAACACTCTATGGGCTTCCAAATATCCCTTTGCCAATTCCACAAGAACAGCCTTAGCGAAAGGCTTCTTGAAGGGAAAGATGTAACTCTGTGAGATGAATTAACAGAACACAGAGCAGTTTCTCAGAAAGCTTCTTTCCAGTTTTGAACGGAAGATATTTCCTTTTTCACCATAGCCCTCTAGGGCCTTCCAAATATCCCTTTGCCAATTCCACAAGAACAGCCTTAGCGAAAGGCTTCTTGAAGGGATAGATGTAACTCTGTGAGATGAATTAACAGAACACAGAGCAGTTTCTCAGAAAGCTTCTTTCCAGTTTTGAACGGAAGATATTTCCTTTTTCACCATAGCCCTCTATGGGCTTCCAAATATCCCTTTGCCAATTCCCCAAGAAGAGCCTTAGCGAAAGGCTTCTTGAAGAGAAAGATGTAACTCTGTGAGATGAATTAACAGAACACAGAGCAGTTTCTCAGAAAGCTTCTTTCCAGTTTTGAACGGAAGATATTTCCTTTTTCACCATAGCCCTCTATGGGCTTCCAAATATCCCTTTGCCAATTCCACAAGAACAGCCTTAGCGAAAGGCTTCTTGAAGGGAAAGATGTAACTCTGTGAGATGAATTAACAGAACACAGAGCAGTTTCTCAGAAAGCTTCTTTCCAGTTTTGAACGGAAGATATTTCCTTTTTCACCATAGCCCTCTATGGCCTTCCAAATATCCCTTTGCCAATTCCACAAGAACAGCCTTAGCGAAAGACTTCTTGAAGGGAAAGATGTAACTCTTGGAGATGAATTAACAGAACACAGAGCAGTTTCTCAGAAAGCTTCTTTCCAGTTTTGAACGGAAGATATTTCCTTTTTCACCATAGCCCTCTATGGGCTTCCAAATATCCCTTTGCCAATTGCACAAGAACAGCCTTAGCGAAAGGCTTCTTGAAGGGAAAGGCGTAACTCTGTGAGATGAATTAACAGAACACAGAGCAGTTTCTCAGAAAGCTTCTTTCCAGTTTTGAACGGAAGATATTTCCTTTTTCACCATAGCCCTCTATGGGCTTCCAAATATCCCTTTGCCAATTCCACAAGAACAGCCTTAGCGAAAGGCTTCTTGAAGGGAAAGATGTAACTCTGTGAGATGAATTAACAGAACACAGAGCAGTTTCTCAGAAAGCTTCTTTCCAGTATTGAACGGAAGATATTTCCTTTTTCACCATAGCCCTCTATGTGCTTCCAAATATCCCTTTGCCAATTCCACAAGGACAGCCTTAGCGAAATGCTTCTTGAAGGGAAAGATGTAACTCTGTGAGATGAATTAACAGAACACAGAGTAGTTTCTCAGAAAGCTTATTTCCAGTTTTGAACGGAAGATATTTCCTTTTTCACCATAGCCCTCTATGGGCTTCCAAATATCCCTTTGCCAATTCCACAAGAACAGCCTTAGCGAAAGGCTTCTTGAAGGGAAAGATGTAACTCTGTGAGATGAATTAACAGAACACAGAGTAGTTTCTCAGAAAGCTTCTTTCCAGTTTTGAACGGAAGATACTTCCTTTTTCACCATAGCCCTCTATGGGCTTCCAAATATCCCTTTGCCAATTCCACAAGAAAAGCCTTAGCCAAAGGCTTCTTGAAGGGAAAGGCGTAACTCTGTGAGATGAATTAACAGAACACAGAGCAGTTTCTCAGAAAGCTTCTTTCCAGTTTTGAACGGAAGATATTTCCTTTTTCACCATAGCCCTCTATGGGCTTCCAAATATCCCTTTGCCAATTCCACAAGAACAGCCTTAGCGAAAGGCTTCTTGAAGGGAAAGATATAACTCTGTGAGATGAATTAACAGAACACAGAGCAGTTTCTCAGAAAGCTTCTTTCCAGTATTGAACGGAAGATATTTCCTTTTTCACCATAGCCCTCTATGTGCTTCCAAATATCCCTTTGCCAATTCCACAAGAACAGCCTTAGCGAAATGCTTCTTGAAGGGAAAGATATAACTCTGTGAGATGAATTAACAGAACACAGAGTAGTTTCTCAGAAAGCTTATTTCCAGTTTTGAACGGAAGATATTTCCTTTTTCACCATAGCCCTCTATGGGCTTCCAAATATCCCTTTGCCAATTCCACAAGAACAGCCTTAGCGAAAGGCTTCTTGAAGGGAAATATGTACCTCTGTGAGATGAATTAACAGAACACAGAGTAGTTTCTCAGAAAGCTTCTTTCCAGTTTTGAACGGAAGATATTTCCTTTTTCACCATAGCCCTCTATGGGCTTCCAAATATCCCTTTGCCAATTCCACAAGAACAGCCTTAGCGAAAGGCTTCTTGAAGGGAAATATGTAACTCTGTGAGATGAATTAACAGAACACAGAGCAGTTTCTCAGAAGGCTTGTTTCCTGTTTTCAACGGAAGATATTTCCTTTTTCACCATAGCCCTCTATGGGCTTCCAAATATCCCTTTGCCAATTACCCAAGAACAGCCTTAGCGAAAGCTTTCTTGAAGGGAAAGATGTAACTCTGTGAGATGAATTTACAGAACATAGAACAGTTTCTCAGAAAGCTTCTTTCCAGTTTTGAACGGAAGATATTTCCTTTTTCACCATAGCCCTCTATGGGTTTCCAAATATCCCTTTGCCAATTCCACAAGAACAGCCTTAGCGAAATGCTTCTTGAAGGGAAAGATGTAACTCTGTGAGATGAATTAACAGAACACAGATCAGTTTCTCAGAAAGCTTCTTTCCAGTTTTGAACGGAAGATATTTCCTTTTTCACCATAGCCCTCTATGGGCTTCCAAATATCCCTTTGCCAATTCCACAAGAACAGCCTTAGCGAAAGGCTTCTTGAAGGGAAAGATGTAACTCTGTGAGATGAATTAACAGAACACAGAGCAGTTTCTCAGAAAGCTTCTTTCCAGTTTTGAACGGAAGATATTTCCTTTTTCACCATAACACTCTATGGGCTTCCAAATATCCCTTTGCCAATTCCACAAGAACAGCCTTAGCGAAAGGCTTCTTGAAGGGAAAGATGTAACTCTGTGAGATGAATTAACAGAACACAGAGCAGTTTCTCAGAAAGCTTCTTTCCAGTTTTGAACGGAAGATATTTCCTTTTTCACCATAGCCCTCTAGGGGCTTCCAAATATCCCTTTGCCAATTCCACAAGAACAGCCTTAGCGAAAGGCTTCTTGAAGGGATAGATGTAACTCTGTGAGATGAATTAACAGAACACAGAGCAGTTTCTCAGAAAGCTCCTTTCCAGTTTTGAACGGAAGATATTTCCTTTTTCACCATAGCCCTCTATGGGCTTCCAAATATCCCTTTGCCAATTCCCCAAGAAGAGCCTTAGCGAAAGGCTTCTTGAAGAGAAAGATGTAACTCTGTGAGATGAATTAACAGAACACAGAGCAGTTTCTCAGAAAGCTTCTTTCCAGTTTTGAACGGAAGATATTTCCTTTTTCACCATAGCCCTCTATGGGCTTCCAAATATCCCTTTGCCAATTCCACAAGAACAGCCTTAGCGAAAGGCTTCTTGAAGGGAAAGATGTAACTCTGTGAGATGAATTAACAGAACACCGAGCAGTTTCTCAGAAAGCTTCTTTCCAGTTTTGAACGGAAGATATTTCCTTTTTCACCATAGCCCTCTATGGGCTTCCAAATATCCCTTTGCCAATTCCACAAGAACAGCCTTAGCGAAAGACTTCTTGAAGGGAAAGATGTAACTCTTGGAGATGAATTAACAGAACACAGAGCAGTTTCTCAGAAAGCTTCTTTCCAGTTTTGAACGGAAGATATTTCCTTTTTCACCATAGCCCTCTATGGGCTTCCAAATATCCCTTTGCCAATTCCACAAGAACAGCCTTAGCGAAAGGCTTCTTGAAGGGAAAGATGTAACTCTGTGAGATGAATTAACAGAACACAGAGCAGTTTCTCAGAAAGCTTCTTTCCAATATTGAACGGAAGATATTTCCTTTTTCACCATAGCCCTCTATGTGCTTCCAAATATCCCTTTGCCAATTCCACAAGAACAGCCTTAGCGAAATGCTTCTTGAAGGGAAAGATGTAACTCTGTGAGATGAATTAACAGAACACAGAGTAGTTTCTCAGAAAGCTTATTTCCAGTTTTGAACGGAAGATATTTCCTTTTTCACCATAGCCCTCTATGGGCTTCCAAATATCCCTTTGCCAATTCCACAAGAACAGCCTTAGCGAAAGGCTTCTTGAAGGGAAATATGTAACTCTGTGAGATGAGTTAACAGAACACAGAGCAGTTTCTCAGAAGGCTTGTTTCCAGTTTTCAACGGAAGATATTTCCTTTTTCACCATAGCCCTCTATGGGCTTCCAAATATCCCTTTGCCAATTCCCCAAGAACAGCCTTAGCGAAAGCTTTCTTGAAGGGAAAGATGTAACTCTGTGGGATGAATTTACAGAACAGAACAGTTTCTCAGAAAGCTTCTTTCCAGTTTTGAACGGAAGATATTTCCTTTTTCACCATAGCCCTCTATGGGTTTCCAAATATCCCTTTGCCAATTCCACAAGAACAGGCTTAGCGAAATGCTTCTTGAAGGGAAAGATGTAACTCTGTGAGATGAATTAACAGAACACAGATCAGTTTCTCAGAAAGCTTCTTTCCAGTTTTGAACGGAAGATATTTCCTTTTTCACCATAGCCCTCTATGGGCTTCCAAATATCCCTTTGCCAATTCCACAAGAACAGCCTTAGCGAAAGGCTTCTTGAAGGGAAATATGTAACTCTGTGAGATGAATTAACAGAACACAGAGCAGTTTCTCAGAAAGCTTCTTTCCAGTTTTGAACGGAAGATATTTCCTTTTTTACCATAACACTCTATGGGCTTCCAAATATCCCTTTGCCAATTCCACAAAAACAGCCTTAGCGAAAGGCTTCTTGAAGGGAAAGATGTAACTCTGTGAGATGAATTAACAGAACACAGAGCAGTTTCTCAGAAAGCTTCTTTCCAGTTTTGAACGGAAGATATTTCCTTTTTCACCATAGCCCTCTAGGGGCTTCCAAATATCCCTTTGCCAATTCCACAAGAACAGCCTTAGCGAAAGGCTTCTTGAAGGGAAAGATGTAACTCTGT
Source organism: Chlorocebus sabaeus (assembly GCF_047675955.1). Classification (NCBI taxonomy): domain Eukaryota; kingdom Metazoa; phylum Chordata; class Mammalia; order Primates; family Cercopithecidae; genus Chlorocebus; species Chlorocebus sabaeus. Next base: position 49,248 of record NW_027327462.1, read on the forward strand.
GAGATGAATTAACAGAACACAGAGTAGTTTCTCAGAAAGCTTCTTTCCAGTTTTGAAAGGAAGATATTTCCTTTTTCACCATAGCCCTCTATGGGCTTCCAAATATCCCTTAGCCAATTCCACAAGAACAGCCTTAGCGAAAGGCTTCTTGAAGGGAAAGATGTAACTCTGTGAGATGAATTAACAGAACACAGAGCAGTTTCTCAGAAAGCTTCTTTCCAGTATTGAACGGAAGATATTTCCTTTTTCACCATAGCCCTCTATGTGCTTCCAAATATCCCTTTGCCAATTCCACAAGAACAGCCTTAGCGAAATGCTTCTTGAAGGGAAAGATGTAACTCTGTGAGATGAATTAACAGAACACAGAGTAGTTTCTCAGAAAGCTTATTTCCAGTTTTGAACGGAAGATATTTCCTTTTTCACCATAGCCCTCTATGGGCTTCCAAATATCCCTTTGCCAATTCCACAAGAACAGCCTTAGCGAAATGCTTCTTGAAGGGAAAGATGTAACTCTGTGAGATGAATTAACAGAACACAGAGTAGTTTCTCAGAAAGCTTATTTCCAGTTTTGAACGGAAGATATTTCCTTTTTCACCATAGCCCTCTATGGGCTTCCAAATATCCCTTTGCCAATTCCACAAGAACAGCCTTAGCGAAAGGCTTCTTGAAGGGAAATATGTAACTCTGTGAGATGAATTAACAGAACACAGAGTAGTTTCTCAGAAGGCTTGTTTCCAGTTTTCAACGGAAGATATTTCCTTTTTCACCATAGCCCTCTATGGGCTTCCAAATATCCCTTTGCCAATTCCCCAAGAACAGCCTTAGCGAAAGCTTTCTTGAAGGGAAAGATGTAACTCTGTGAGATGAATTTACAGAAAATAGAACAGTTTCTCAGAAAGCTTCTTTCCAGTTTTGAACGGAAGATATTTCCTTTTTCACCATAGCCCTCTATGGGTTTCCAAATATCCCTTTGCCAATTCCACAAGAACAGCCTTAGCGAAATGCTCCTTGAAGGGAAAGATGTAACTCTGTGAGATGAATTAACAGAACACAGATCAGTTTCTCAGAAAGCTTCTTTCCAGTTTTGAACGGAAGATATTTCCTTTTTGACCATAGCCCTCTATGGGCTTCCAAATATCCCTTTGCCAATTCCACAAGAACAGCCTTAGCGAAAGGCTTCTTGAAGGGAAAGATGTAACTCTCTGAGATGAATTAACAGAACACAGAGCAGTTTCTCAGAAAGCTTCTTTCCAGTTTTGAACGGTGATATTTCCTTTTTCACCATCACACTCTATGGGCTTCCAAATATCCCTTTGCCAATTCCACAAGAACAGCCTTAGCGAAAGGATTCTTGAAGGGAAAGATGTAACTCTGTGAGATGAATTAACAGAACACAGAGCAGTTTCTCAGAAAGCTTCTTTCCAGTTTTGAACGGAAGATATTTCCTTTTTCACCATAGCCCTCTAGGGGCTTCCAAATATCCCTTTGCCAATTCCACAAGAACAGCCTTAGCGAAAGGCTTCTTGAAGGGATAGATGTAACTCTGTGAGATGAATTAACAGAACACAGAGCAGTTTCTCAGAAAGTTTCTTTCCAGTTTTGAACGGAAGATATTTCCTTTTTCACCATAGCCCTCTATGGGCTTCCAAATATCCCTTTGCCAATTCCCCAAGAAGAGCCTTAGCGAAAGGCTTCTTGAAGAGAAAGATGTAACTCTGTGAGATGAATTAACAGAACACAGAGCAGTTTCTCAGAAAGCTTCTTTCCAGTTTTGAACGGAAGATATTTCCTTTTTCACCATAGCCCTCTATGGGCTACCAAATATCCCTTTGCCAATTCCACAAGAACAGCCTTAGCGAAAGGCTTCTTGAAGGGAAAGATGTAACTCTGTGAGGTGAATTCACAGAACACAGAGCAGTTTCTCAGAAAGCTTCTTTCCAGTTTTGAACGGAAGATATTTCCTTTTTCACCATAGCCCTCTATGGGCTTCCAAATATCCCTTTGCCAATTCCACAAGAACAGCCTTAGCGAAAGGCTTCTTGAAGGGAAAGATGTAACTCTGTGAGATGAATTAACAGAACACAGAGCAGTTTCTCAGAAAGCTTCTTTCCAATATTGAACGGAAGATATTTCCTTTTTCACCATAGCCCTCTATGTGCTTCCAAATATCCCTTTGCCAATTCCACAAGAACAGCCTTAGCGAAATGCTTCTTGAAGGGAAAGATGTAACTCTGTGAGATGAATTAACAGAACACAGAGTAGTTTCTCAGAAAGCTTATTTCCAGTTTTGAACGGAAGATATTTCCTTTTTCACCATAGCCCTCTATGGGCTTCCAAATATCCCTTTGCCAATTCCACAAGAACAGCCTTAGCGAAAGGCTTCTTGAAGGGAAATATGTAACTCTGTGAGATGAATTAACAGAACACAGAGCAGTTTCTCAGAAGGCTTGTTTCCAGTTTTCAACGGAAGATATTTCCTTTTTCACCATAGCCCTCTATGGGCTTCCAAATATCCCTTTGCCAATTCCCCAAGAACAGCCTTAGCGAAAGCTTTCTTGAAGGGAAAGATGTAACTCTGTGAGATGAATTTACAGAACATAGAACAGTTTCTCAGAAAGCTTCTTTCCAGTTTTGAACGGAAGATATTTCCTTTTTCACCATAGCCCTCTATGGGTTTCCAAATATCCCTTTGCCAATTCCACAAGAACAGCCTTAGCGAAATGCTCCTTGAAGGGAAAGATGTAACTCTGTGAGATGAATTAACAGAACACAGATCAGTTTCTCAGAAAGCTTCTTTCCAGTTTTGAACGGAAGATATTTCCTTTTTCACCATAGCCCTCTATGGGCTTCCAAATATCCCTTTGCCAATTCCACAAGAACAGCCTTAGCGAAATGCTTCTTGAAGGGAAAGATGTAACTCTGTGAGATGAATTAACAGAACACAGAGTAGTTTCTCAGAAAGCTTATTTCCAGTTTTGAACGGAAGATATTTCCTTTTTCACCATAGCCCTCTATGGGCTTCCAAATATCCCTTTGCCAATTCCACAAGAACAGCCTTAGCGAAAGGCTTCTTGAAGGGAAATATGTAACTCTGTGAGATGAATTAACAGAACACAGAGTAGTTTCTCAGAAGGCTTGTTTCCAGTTTTCAACGGAAGATATTTCCTTTTTCACCATAGCCCTCTATGGGCTTCCAAATATCCCTTTGCCAATTCCCCAAGAACAGCCTTAGCGAAAGCTTTCTTGAAGGGAAAGATGTAACTCTGTGAGATGAATTTACAGAAAATAGAACAGTTTCTCAGAAAGCTTCTTTCCAGTTTTGAACGGAAGATATTTCCTTTTTCACCATAGCCCTCTATGGGTTTCCAAATATCCCTTTGCCAATTCCACAAGAACAGCCTTAGCGAAATGCTCCTTGAAGGGAAAGATGTAACTCTGTGAGATGAATTAACAGAACACAGATCAGTTTCTCAGAAAGCTTCTTTCCAGTTTTGAACGGAAGATATTTCCTTTTTGACCATAGCCCTCTATGGGCTTCCAAATATCCCTTTGCCAATTCCACAAGAACAGCCTTAGCGAAAGGCTTCTTGAAGGGAAAGATGTAACTCTCTGAGATGAATTAACAGAACACAGAGCAGTTTCTCAGAAAGCTTCTTTCCAGTTTTGAACGGTGATATTTCCTTTTTCACCATCACACTCTATGGGCTTCCAAATATCCCTTTGCCAATTCCACAAGAACAGCCTTAGCGAAAGGATTCTTGAAGGGAAAGATGTAACTCTGTGAGATGAATTAACAGAACACAGAGCAGTTTCTCAGAAAGCTTCTTTCCAGTTTTGAACGGAAGATATTTCCTTTTTCACCATAGCCCTCTAGGGGCTTCCAAATATCCCTTTGCCAATTCCACAAGAACAGCCTTAGCGAAAGGCTTCTTGAAGGGATAGATGTAACTCTGTGAGATGAATTAACAGAACACAGAGCAGTTTCTCAGAAAGTTTCTTTCCAGTTTTGAACGGAAGATATTTCCTTTTTCAACATAGCCCTCTATGGGCTTCCAAATATCCCTTTGCCAATTCCCCAAGAAGAGCCTTAGCGAAAGGCTTCTTGAAGAGAAAGATGTAACTCTGTGAGATGAATTAACAGAACACAGAGCAGTTTCTCAGAAAGCTTCTTTCCAGTTTTGAACGGAAGATATTTCCTTTTTCACCATAGCCCTCTATGGGCTACCAAATATCCCTTTGCCAATTCCACAAGAACAGCCTTAGCGAAAGGCTTCTTGAAGGGAAAGATGTAACTCTGTGAGGTGAATTCACAGAACACAGAGCAGTTTCTCAGAAAGCTTCTTTCCAGTTTTGAACGGAAGATATTTCCTTTTTCACCATAGCCCTCTATGGGCTTCCAAATATCCCTTTGCCAATTCCACAAGAACAGCCTTAGCGAAAGGCTTCTTGAAGGGAAAGATGTAACTCTGTGAGATGAATTAACAGAACACAGAGCAGTTTCTCAGAAAGCTTCTTTCCAATATTGAACGGAAGATATTTCCTTTTTCACCATAGCCCTCTATGTGCTTCCAAATATCCCTTTGCCAATTCCACAAGAACAGCCTTAGCGAAATGCTTCTTGAAGGGAAAGATGTAACTCTGTGAGATGAATTAACAGAACACAGAGTAGTTTCTCAGAAAGCTTATTTCCAGTTTTGAACGGAAGATATTTCCTTTTTCACCATAGCCCTCTATGGGCTTCCAAATATCCCTTTGCCAATTCCACAAGAACAGCCTTAGCGAAAGGCTTCTTGAAGGGAAATATGTAACTCTGTGAGATGAATTAACAGAACACAGAGCAGTTTCTCAGAAGGCTTGTTTCCAGTTTTCAACGGAAGATATTTCCTTTTTCACCATAGCCCTCTATGGGCTTCCAAATATCCCTTTGCCAATTCCCCAAGAACAGCCTTAGCGAAAGCTTTCTTGAAGGGAAAGATGTAACTCTGTGAGATGAATTTACAGAACATAGAACAGTTTCTCAGAAAGCTTCTTTCCAGTTTTGAACGGAAGATATTTCCTTTTTCACCATAGCCCTCTATGGGTTTCCAAATATCCCTTTGCCAATTCCACAAGAACAGCCTTAGCGAAATGCTCCTTGAAGGGAAAGATGTAACTCTGTGAGATGAATTAACAGAACACAGATCAGTTTCTCAGAAAGCTTCTTTCCAGTTTTGAACGGAAGATATTTCCTTTTTCACCATAGCCCTCTATGGGCTTCCAAATATCCCTTTGCCAATTCCACAAGAACAGCCTTAGCGAAAGGCTTCTTGAAGGGAAAGATGTAACTCTGTGAGATGAATTAACAGAACACAGAGCAGTTTCTCAGAAAGCTTCTTTCCAGTTTTGAATGGAAGATATTTCCTTTTTCACCATAGCCCTCTATGGGCTTCCAAATATCCCTTTACCAATTCCACAAGAACAGCCTTAGCGAAAGGCTTCTTGAAGGGAAAGATGTAACTCTGTGAGATGAATTAACAGAACACAGAGTAGTTTCTCAGAAAGCTTCTTTCCAGTTTTGAAAGGAAGATATTTCCTTTTTCACCATAGCCCTCTATGGGCTTCCAAATATCCCTTTGCCAATTCCACAAGAACACCCTTAGCCAAAGGCTTCTTGAAGGGAAAGGCGTAACTCTGTGAGATGAATTAACAGAACACAGAGCAGTTTCTCAGAAAGCTTCTTTCCACTTTTGAACGGAAGATATTTCCTTTTTCACCATAGCCCTCTATGGGCTTCCAAATATCCCTTTGCCAATTGCACAAGAACAGCCTTAGCGAAAGGCTTCTTGAAGGGAAAGATGTAACTCTGTGAGATGAATTAACAGAACACAGAGCAGTTTCTCAGAAAGCTTCTTTCCAGTATTGAACGGAAGATATTTCCTTTTTCACCATAGCCCTCTATGTGCTTCCAAATATCCCTTTGCCAATTCCACAAGAACAGCCTTAGCGAAATGCTTCTTGAAGGGAAAGATGTAACTCTGTGAGATGAATTAACAGAACACAGAGTAGTTTCTCAGAAAGCTTATTTCCAGTTTTGAACGGAAGATATTTCCTTTTTCACCATAGCCCTCTATGGGCTTCCAAATATCCCTTTGCCAATTCCACAAGAACAGCCTTAGCGAAAGGCTTCTTGAAGGGAAATATGTACCTCTGTGAGATGAATTAACAGAACACAGAGTAGTTTCTCAGAAAGCTTATTTCCAGTTTTGAACGGAAGATATTTCCTTTTTCACCATAGCCCTCTATGGGCTTCCAAATATCCCTTTGCCAATTCCACAAGAACAGCCTTAGCGAAAGGCTTCTTGAAGGGAAATATGTAACTCTGTGAGATGAATTAACAGAACACAGAGCAGTTTCTCAGAAGGCTTGTTTCCAGTTTTCAACGGAAGATATTTCCTTTTTCACCATAGCCCTCTATGGGTTTCCAAATATCCCTTTGCCAATTCCCCAAGAACAGCCTTAGCGAAAGCTTTCTTGAAGGGAAAGATGTAACTCTGTGAGATGAATTTACAGAACATAGAACAGTTTCTCAGAAAGCTTCTTTCCAGTTTTGAACGGAAGATATTTCCTTTTTCACCATAGCCCTCTATGGTTTCCAAATATCCCTTTGCCAATTCCACAAGAACAGCCTTAGCGAAATGCTTCTTGAAGGGAAAGATGTAACTCTGTGAGATGAATTAACAGAACACAGATCAGTTTCTCAGAAAGCTTCTTTGCAGTTTTGAACGGAAGATATTTCCTTTTTCACCATAGCCCTCTATGGGCTTCCAAATATCCCTTTGCCAATTCCACAAGAACAGCCTTAGCGAAAGGCTTCTTGAAGGGAAAGATGTAACTCTGTGAGATGAATTAACAGAACACAGAGCAGTTTCTCAGAAAGCTTCTTTCCAGTTTTGAACGGAAGATATTTCCTTTTTCACCATAACACTCTATGGGCTTCCAAATATCCCTTTGCCAATTCCACAAGAACAGCCTTAGCGAAAGGCTTCTTGAAGGGAAAGATGTAACTCTGTGAGATGAATTAACAGATCACAGAGCAGTTTCTCAGAAAGCTTCTTTCCAGTTTTGAACGGAAGATATTTCCTTTTTCACCATAGCCCTCTAGGGGCTTCCAAATATCCCTTTGCCAATTCCACAAGAACAGCCTTAGCGAAAGGCTTCTTGAAGGGATAGATGTAACTCTGTGAGATGAATTAACAGAACACAGAGCAGTTTCTCAGAAAGCTTCTTTCCAGTTTTGAACGGAAGATATTTCCTTTTTCACCATAGCCCTCTATGGGCTTCCAAATATCCCTTTGCCAATTCCCCAAGAAGAGCCTTAGCGAAAGGCTTCTTGAAGAGAAAGATGTAACTCTGTGAGATGAATTAACAGAACACAGAGCAGTTTCTCAGAAAGCTTCTTTCCAGTTTTGAACGGAAGATATTTCCTTTTTCACCATAGCCCTCTATGGGCTTCCAAATATCCCTTTGCCAATTCCACAAGAACAGCCTTAGCGAAAGGCTTCTTGAAGGGAAAGATGTAACTCTGTGAGATGAATTAACAAAACACAGAGCAGTTTCTCAGAAAGCTTCTTTCCAGTTATGAACGGAAGATATTTCCTTTTTCACCATAACACTCTATGGGCTTCCAAATATCCCTTTGCCAATTCCACAAGAACAGCCTTAGCGAAAGGCTTCTTGAAGGGAAAGATGTAACTCTGTGAGATGAATTAACAGAACACAGAGCAATTTCTCAGAAAGCTTCTTTCCAGTATTGAACGGAAGATATTTCCTTTTTCACCATAGCCCTCTATGTGCTTCCAAATATCCCTTTGCCAATTCCACAAGAACAGCCTTAGCGAAATGCTTCTTGAAGGGAAAGATGTAACTCTGTGAGATGAATTAACAGAACACAGAGTAGTTTCTCAGAAAGCTTATTTCCAGTTTTGAACGGAAGATATTTCCTTTTTCACCATAGCCCTCTATGGGCTTCCAAATATCCCTTTGCCAATTCCACAAGAACAGCCTTAGCGAAATGCTTCTTGAAGGGAAATATGTACCTCTGTGAGATGAATTAACAGAACACAGAGTAGTTTCTCAGAAAGCTTATTTCCAGTTTTGAACGGAAGATATTTCCTTTTTCACCATAGCCCTCTATGGGCTTCCAAATATCCCTTTGCCAATTCCACAAGAACAGCCTTAGCGAAAGGCTTCTTGAAGGGAAATATGTAACTCTGTGAGATGAATTAACAGAACACAGAGTAGTTTCTCAGAAGGCTTGTTTCCAGTTTTCAACGGAAGATATTTCCTTTTTCACCATAGCCCTCTATGGGCTTCCAAATATCCCTTTGCCAATTCCCCAAGAACAGCCTTAGCGAAAGCTTTCTTGAAGGGAAAGATGTAACTCTGTGAGATGAATTAACAGAACACAGAGCAGTTTCTCAGAAGGCTTGTTTCCAGTTTTCAACGGAAGATATTTCCTTTTTCACCATAGCCCTCTATGGGTTTCCAAATATCCCTTTGCCAATTCCACAAGAACAGCCTTAGCGAAAGGCTTCTTGAAGGGAAAGATGTAACTCTGTGAGATGAATTAACAGAACACAGATCAGTTTCTCAGAAAGCTTCTTTCCAGTTTTGAACGGAAGATATTTCCTTTTTCACCATAGCCCTCTATGGGCTTCCAAATATCCCTTTGCCAATTCCACAAGAACAGCCTTAGCGAAAGGCTTCTTGAAGGGAAAGATGTAACTCTGTGAGATGAATTAACAGAACACAGAGCAGTTTCTCAGAAAGCTTCTTTCCAGTTTTGAACAGAAGATATTTCCTTTTTCACCATAACACTCTATGGGCTTCCAAATATCCCTTTGCCAATTCCACAAGAACAGACTTAGCGAAAGGCTTCTTGAAGGGAAAGATGTAACTCTGTGAGATGAATTAACAGAACACAGAGCAGTTTCTCAGAAAGCTTCTTTCCAGTTTTGAACGGAAGATATTTCCTTTTTCACCATAGCCCTCTAGGGGCTTCCAAATATCCCTTTGCCAATTCCACAAGAACAGCCTTAGCGAAAGGCTTCTTGAAGGGATAGATGTAACTCTGTGAGATGAATTAACAGAACACAGAGCAGTTTCTCAGAAAGCTTCTTTCCAGTTTTGAACGGAAGATATTTCCTTTTTCACCATAGCCCTCTATGGGCTTCCAAATATCCCTTTGCCAATTCCACAAGAACAGCCTTAGCGAAAGGCTTCTTGAAGGGAAAGATGTAACTCTGTGAGATGAATTAACAGAACACCGAGCAGTTTCTCAGAAAGCTTATTTCCAGTTTTGAAGGGAAGATATTTCCTTTTTCACCATAGCCCTCTATGGGCTTCCAAATATCCCTTTGCCAATTCCACAAGAACAGCCTTAGCGAAAGTCTGCTTGAAGGGAAAGATGTAACTCTTGGAGATGAATTAACAGAACACAGAGCAGTTTCTCAGAAAGCTTCTTTATAGTTTTGAACGGAAGATATTTCCTTTTTCACCATAACCCTCTATGGGCTTCCAAATATCCCTTTGCCAAAACCACAAGAACAGCCTTAGCGAAAGGCTTCTTGAAGGGAAAGATGTAACTCTGTGAGATGAATTCACAGAACACAGAGCAGTTTCTCAGAAAGCTTCTTTCCAGTTTTGAACGGAAGATATTTCCTTTTTCACCATAGCCCTCTATGGGCTTCCAAATATCCCTTTGCCAATTCCACAAGAACAGCCTTAGCGAAAGGCTTCTTGAAGGGAAAGATGTAACTCTGTGAGATGAATTAACAGAACACAGAGTAGTTTCTCAGAAAGCTTCTTTCCAGTTTTGAAACGAAGATATTTCCTTTTTCACCATAGCCCTCTATGGGCTTCCAAATATCCCTTGGCCAATTCCACAAGAACAGCCTTAGCGAAAGGCTTCTTAAAGGGAAAGGCGTAACTCTGTGAGATGAATTAACAGAACACAGAGCAGTTTCTCAGAAAGCTTCTTTCCAGTTTTGAACGGAAGATATTTCCTTTTTCACCATAGCCCTCTATGGGCTTCCAAATATCCCTTTGCCAATTCCACAAGAACAGCCTTAGCGAAAGGCTTCTTGAAGGGAAAGATGTAACTCTGTGAGATGAATTAACAGAACACAGAGCAGTTTCTCAGAAAGCTTCTTTCCAGTATTGAACGGAAGATATTTCCTTTTTCACCATAGCCCTCTATGTGCTTCCAAATATCCCTTTGCCAATTCCACAAGAACAGCCTTAGCGAAATGCTTCTTGAAGGGAAAGATGTAACTCTGTGAGATGAATTAACAGAACACAGAGTAGTTTCTCAGAAAGCTTATTTCCAGTTTTGAACGGAAGATATTTCCTTTTTCACCATAGCCCTCTAGGGGCTTCCAAATATCCCTTTGCCAATTCCACAAGAACAGCCTTAGCGAAAGGCTTCTTGAAGGGAAATATGTACCTCTGTGAGATGAATTAACAGAACACAGAGCAGTTTCTCAGAAGGCTTGTTTCCAGTTTTCAACGGAAGATATTTCCTTTTTCACCATAGCCCTCTATGGGCTTCCAAATATCCCTTTGCCAATTCCCCAAGAACAGCCTTAGCGAAAGGCTTCTTGAAGGGAAAGATGTAACTCTGTGAGATGAATTTACAGAACATAGAACAGTTTCTCAGAAAGCTTCTTTCCAGTTTTGAACGGAAGATATTTCCTTTATCACCATAGCCCTCTATGGGTTTCCAAATATCCCTTTGCCAATTCCACAAGAACAGCCTTAGCGAAATGCTTCTTGAAGGGAAAGATGTAACTCTGTGAGATGAATTAACAGAACACAGATCAGTTTCTCAGAAAGCTTCTTTCCAGTTTTGAACGGAAGATATTTCCTTTTTCACCGTAGCCCTCTATGGGCTTCCAAATATCCCTTTGCCAATTCCACAAGAACAGCCTTAGCGAAAGGCTTCTTGAAGGGAAAGATGTAACTCTGTGAGATGAATTAACAGAACACAGAGCAGTTTCTCAGAAAGCTTCTTTCCAGTTTTGAACGGAAGATATTTCCTTTTTCACCATAACCCTCTATGGGCTTCCAAATATCCCTTTGCCAATTCCACAAGAACAGCCTTAGCGAAAGGCTTCTTGAAGGGAAAGATGTAACTCTGTGAGATGAATTAACAGAACACAGAGCAGTTTCTCAGAAAGCTTCTTTCCAGTTTTGAACGGAAGATATTTCCTTTTTCACCATAGCCCTCTAGGGGCTTCCAAATATCCCTTTGCCAATTCCACAAGAACAGCCATAGCGAAAGGCTTCTTGAAGGGATAGATGTAACTCTGTGAGATGAATTAACAGAACACAGAGCAGTTTCTCAGAAAGCTTCTTTCCAGTTTTGAACGGAAGATATTTCCTTTTTCACCATAGCCCTCTATGGGCTTCCAAATATCCCTTTGCCAATTTCCCAAGAACAGCCTTAGCGAAAGGCTTCTTGAAGGCAAAGATGTAACTCTGTGAGATGAATTAACAGAACACAGAGCAGTTTCTCAGAAAGCATGATTCCAGTTTTGAACGGAAGATATTTCCTTTTTAACCATAGCCCTCTATGGGCTTCCAAATATCCCTTTGCCAATTCCCCAAGAAGAGCCTTAGCGTAAGGCTTCTTGTAGAGAAAGATGTAACTCTGTGAGATGAATTTACAGAACACAGAGCAGTTTCTCAGAATGCTTGTTTCCAGTTTTGAACGGAAGATATTTCCGTTTTCACCATAGCCCTCTATGGGCTTCCAAATATCCCTTTGCCAATTCCACAAGAAGAGCCTTAGCGAAAGGCTTCTTGAAGGGAAAGACGTAACTCTGTGAGATGAATTAACAGAACACAGAGCAGTTTCTCAGAAAGCTTGTTTCCAGTTTTGAACGGAAGATATTTCCTTTTTCACCGTAGCCCTCTATGGGCTTCCAAATATCCCTTTGCCAATTCCACAAGAACATCCTTAGCGAAAGGCTTCTTGAAGGGAAAGATGTAACTCTGTGAGATGAATTAACAGAACACAGAGCAGTTTCTCAGAAAGCTTCTTTCCAGTTTTGAACGGAAGATATTTCGTTTTTCTCCATACCCCTCTATGGGCTTCCAAATATCCCTTTGCCAATTCCACAAAAACAGCCTTAGCGAAAGGCTTCTTGAAGGGACTGATGTAACTCTATGAGATGAATTAACAGAACACAGAGCAGTTTCTCAGAAAGCTTCTTTCCAGTTTTGAACGGAAGATATTTCCTTTTTCACCATAGCCCTCTAGGGGCTTCCAAATATCCCTTTGCCAATTCCCCAAGAACAGCGTTAGCGAAAGCTTTCTTGAAGGGAAAGATGTAACTCTGTGAGATGAATTTACAGAACATAGAACAGTTTCTCAGAAAGCTTCTTTCCAGTTTTGAACGGAAGATACTTCCTTTTTCACCATAGCCCTCTATGGGTTTCCAAATATCCCTTTGCCAATTCCACAAGAACAGCCTTAGCGAAAGGCTTCTTGAAGGGAAAGATGTAACTCTGTGAGATGAATTCACAGAACACAGAGCAGTTTCTCAGAAAGCTTCTTTCCAGTTTTGAACGGAAGATATTTCCTTTTTCACCATAGCCCTCTATGGGCTTCTAAATATCCCTTGGCCAATTCCACAAGAACAGCCTTAGCGAAAGGCTTCTTGAAGGGAAAGATGTAACTCTGTGAGATGAATTAACAGAACACAGAGTCGTTTCTCAGAAAGCTTCTTTCCAGTTTTGAAAGGAAGATATTTCCTTTTTCACCATAGCCCTCTATGGGCTTCCAAATATCCCTTTGCCAATTCCACAAGAACAGCCTTAGCGAAAGGCTTCTTGAAGGGAAAGGCGTAACTCTGTGAGATGAATTAACAGAACACAGAGCAGTTTCTCAGAAAGCTTCTTTCCAGTTTTGAACGGAAGATATTTCCTTTTTCACAATAGCCCTCTATGGGCTTCCAAATATCCCTTTGCCAATTCCACAAGAACAGCCTTAGCGAAAGGCTTCTTGAAGGGAAAGATGTAACTCTGTGAGATGAATTAACAGAACACAGAGCAGTTTCTCAGAAAGCTTCTTTCCAGTATTGAACGGAAGATATTTCCTTTTTCACCATAGCCCTCTATGTGCTTCCAAATATCCCTTTGCCAATTCCACAAGAACAGCCTTAGCGAAATGCTTCTTGAAGGGAAAGATGTAACTCTGTGAGATGAATTAACAGAACACAGAGTAGTTTCTCAGAAAGCTTATTTCCAGTTTTGAACGGAAGATATTTCCTTTTTCACCATAGCCCTCTATGGGCTACCAAATATCCCTTTGCCAATTCCACAAGAACAGCCTTAGCGAAAGGCTTCTTGAAGGGAAAGATGTAACTCTGTGAGATGAATTAACAGAACACAGAGCAGTTTCTCAGAAAGCTTCTTTCCAGTTTTGAACGGAAGATATTTCCTTTTTCACCATAACACTCTATGGGCTTCTAAATATCCCTTTGCCAATTCCACAAGAACAGCCTTAGCGAAAGGCTTCTTGAAGGGAAAGATGTAACTCTGTGAGATGAATTAACAGAACACAGAGCAGTTTCTCAGAAAGCTTCTTTCCAGTTTTGAACGGAAGATATTTCCTTTTTCACCATAGCCCTCTAGGGGCTTCCAAATATCCCTTTGCCAATTCCACAAGAACAGCCTTAGCGAAAGGCTTCTTGAAGGGATAGATGTAACTATGTGAGATGAATTAACAGAACACTGAGCAGTTTCTCAGAAAGCTTCTTTCCAGTTTTGAACGGAAGATATTTCCTTTTTCACCATAGCCCTCTATGGGCTTCCAAATATCCCTTTGCCAATTCCCCAAGAAGAGCCTTAGCGAAAGGCTTCTTGAAGAGAAAGATGTAACTCTGTGAGATGAATTAACAGAACACAGAGCAGTTTCTCAGAAAGCTTCTTTCCAGTTTTGAACGGAAGATATTTCCTTTTTCACCATAGCCCTCTATGGGCTTCCAAATATCCCTTTGCCAATTCCACAAGAACAGCCTTAGTGAAAGGCTTCTTGAAGGGAAAGATGTAACTCTGTGAGATGAATTAACAGAACACCGAGCAGTTTCTCAGAAAGCTTCTTTCCACTTTTGAAGGGAAGATATTTCCTTTTTCACCATAGCCCTCTATGGGCTTCCAAATATCCCTTTGCCAATTCCACAAGAACAGCCTTAGCGAAAGACTTCTTGAAGGGAAAGATGTAACTCTTGGAGATGAATTAACAGAACACAGAGCAGTTTCTCAGAAAGCTTCTTTCCAGTTTTGAACGGAAGATATTTCCTTTTTCACCATAGCCCTCTATGGGCTTCCAAATATCCCTTTGCCAATTCCACAAGAACAGCCTTAGCGAAAGGCTTCTTGCAGGGAAAGATGTAAGTCTGTGAGATGAATTCACAGAACACAGAGTAGTTTCTCAGAATGCTTCTTTCCAGTTTTGAAAGGAAGATATTTCCTTTTTCACCATAGCCCTCTATGGGCTTCCAAATATCCCTTTTCCAATTCCACAAGAACAGCCTTAGCGAAAGGCTTCTTGAAGGGAAAGGCGTAACTCTGTGAGATGAACTAACAGAACACAGAGCAGTTTCTCAGAAAGCTTCTTTCCAGTTTTGAACGGAAGATATTTCCTTTCTCACCATAGCCCTCTATGGGCTTCCAAATATCCCTTTGCCAATTCCACAAGAACAGCCTTAGCGAAAGGCTTCTTGAAGGGAAAGATGTAACTCTGTGAGATGAATTAACAGAACACAGAGCAGTTTCTCAGAAAGCTTCTTTCCAGTATTGAACGGAAGATATTTCCTTTTTCACCATAGCCCTCTATGTGCTTCCAAATAACCCTTTGCCAATTCCACAAGAACAGCCTTAGCCAAATGTTTCTTGAAGGGAAAGATGTAACTCTGTGAGATGAATTCACAGAACACAGAGTAGTTTCTCAGAAAGCTTATTTCCAGTTTTGAACGGAAGATATTTCCTTTCTCACCATAGCCCTCTATGGGCTTCCAAATATCCCTTTGCCAATTCCACAAGAACAGCTTAGCGAAAGGCTTCTTGAAGGGAAATATGTACCTCTGTGAGATGAATTAACAGAACACAGAGCAGTTTCTCAGAAGGCTTGTTTCCAGTTTTCAACGGAAGATATTTCCTTTTTCACCATAGCCCTCTATGGGCTTCCAAATATCCCTTTGCCAATTCCCCAAGAACTGCCTTAGCGAAAGGCTTCTTGAAGGGAAAGATGTAACTCTGTGAGATGAATTTACAGAACATAGAACAGTTTCTCAGAAAGCTTCTTTCCAGTTTTGAACGGAAGATATTTCCTTTTTCACCATAGCCCTCTATGGGTTTCCAAATATCCCTTTGCCAATTCCACAAGAACAGCCTTAGCGAAATGCTTCTTGAAGGGAAAGATGTAACTCTGTGAGATGAATTAACAGAACACAGATCAGTTTCTCAGAAAACTTCTTTCCAGTTTTGAACGGAAGATATTTCCTTTTTCACCATAGCCCTCTATGGGCTTCCAAATATCCCTTTGCCAATTCCACAAGAACAGCCTTAGCGAAAGGCTTCTTGAAGGGAAAGATGTAACTCTGTGAGATGAATTAACAGAACACAGAGCAGTTTCTCAGAAAGCTTCTTTCCAGTTTTGAACGGAAGATATTTCCTTTTTCACCATAGCCCTCTATGGGCTTCAAAATATCCCTTTGCGAATTCCACAAGAACAGCCTTAGCGAAAGGCTTCTTGAAGGGAAAGGTGTAACTCTGTGAGATGAATTAACAGAAAACAGAGCAGTTTCTCAGAAAGCTTCTTTCCAGTTTTGAACGGAAGATATTTCCTTTTTCACCATAGCCCTCTATGGGCTTCCAAATATCCCTTTGCCAATTCCACAAGAACAGACTTAGCGAAAGGCTTCTTGAAGGGAAAGATGTAACTCTGTGAGATGAATTAACAGAACACAGAGCAGTTTCTCAGAAAGCTTCTTTCCAGTTTTGAACGGAAGATATTTCCTTTTTAACCATAGCCCTCTATGGGCTTCCAAATATCCCTTTGCCAATTCCACAAGAACAGCCTTAGCGAAAGGCTTCTTGAAGGGAAAGATGTAACTCTGTGAGATGAATTAACAGAACACAGAGCAGTTTCTCAGAAAGCTTCTTTCCAGTTTTGAACGGAAGATATTTCCTTTTTCACCATAGCCCTCTATGGGCTTCCAAATATCCCTTTGCCAAATGCACAAGAACAGCCTTAGCGAAAGGCTTCTTGAAGGGAAAGATGTAACTCTGTGAGATGAATTAACAGAACACAGAGCAGTTTCTCAGAAACCTTCTTTCCAGTTTTGAACGGAAGATATTTCCTTTTTCACCATTGCCCTCTATTTGCTTCCAAATATCCCTTTGCCAATTCCACAAGAACAGCCTTAGCGAAAGGCTTCTTGAAGGGAAAGATGTAACTCTGTGAGATGAATTAACAGAACATAGAAGAGTTTCTCAGAAAGCTTCTTTCCAGTTTTGAACGGAAGATATTTCCTTTTTCACCATAGCCCTCTATGGGCTTCCAAATATCCCTTTGCCAATTGCACAAGAACAGCCTTAGCGAAAGGCTTCTTGAAGGGAAAGATGTAACTCTGTGAGATGAATTAACAGAACACAGAGCAGTTTCTCAGAAAGCTTCTTTCGACTTTTGAACGGAAGATATTTCCTTTTTCACCATAGCCCTCTATGGGCTTCCAAATATCCCTTTGCCAATTCCACAAAAACAGCCTTAGCGAAAGGCTTCTTGAAGGGAAAGATCTAATTCTGTGAGATGAATTAACAGAACACAGAGCAGTTTCTCAGAAAGCTTCTTTCCAGTTTTGAACGGAAGATATTTCCTTTTTCACCGTAGCCCTCTATGGGCTTCCAAATATCCCTTTGCCAATTCCACAAGAACAGCCTTAGCGAAAGGCTTCTTGAAGGGAAAGATGTAACTCTGTGAGATGAATTAACAGAACACAGAGCAGTTTCTCAGAAAGCTTCTTTCCAGTTTTGAACGGAAGATATTTCCTTTTTCACCATAGCCCTCTATGGGCTTCCAAATATCCCTTTGCCAATTCCACAAGAACAGCATTAGCGAAAGGCTTCTTGAAGGGAAAGATGTAACTCTGTGAGATGAATTAACAGAACACAGAGCAGTTTCTCAGAAAGATTCTTTCCAGTTTTGAACGGAAGATATTTCCTTTTTCACCATAGCCCTCTATGGGCTTCCAAATATCCCTTTGCCAATTCCACAAGAACAGCCTTAGCGAAAGGCTTCTGGAAGGGAAAGATGTAACTCTGTGAGATTAATTAACAGAACATAGAAGAGTTTCTCAGAAAGCTTCTTTCCAGTTTTGAACGGAAGATATTTCCTTTTTCACCATAGCCCACAATGGGCTTCCAAATATCTCTTTGCCAGTTGCACAAGAACAGCCTTAGCGAAAGGCTTCTTGAAGGGAAAGATGTAACTCTGTGAGATGAATTAACAGAACACAGAGCAGTTTCTCAGAAACTTTCTTTCCACTTTTGAACGGAAGATATTTCCTTTTTCACCATAGCCCTCTATGGGCTTCCAAATATCCCTTTGCCAATTCCACAAGAACAGCCTTAGCGAAAGGCTTCTTGAAGGGAAAGATGTAACTCTGTGAGATGAATTAACAGAACACAGAGCAGTTTCTCAGAAAGCTTCTTTCCAGTTTTGAACGGAAGATATTTCCTTTTTCACCATAGCCCTCTATGGGCTTCCAAATATCCCTTTGCCAATTGCACAAGAACAGCCTTAGCGAAAGGCTTCTTGAAGGGAAAGATGTAACTCTGTGAGATGAATTAACAGAACACAGAGTAGTTTCTCAGAAAGCTTATTTCCAGTATTGAACGGAAGATATTTCCTTTTCACCATAGCCCTCTATGGGCTTCCAAATATCCCGTTGCCAATTCCACAAGAACAGCCTTAGCGAAAGGCTTCTTGAAGGGAAAGATGTAACTCTGTGAGATGAATTAACAGAACACAGAGCAGTTTCTCAGAAAGCTTCTTTCCAGTTTTGAACGGAAGATATTTCCTTTTTCACCATAGCCCTCTATGGGCTTCCAAATATCCCTTTGCCAATTGCACAAGAACAGCCTTAGCGAAAGGCTTCTTGAAGGGAAAGATGTAACTCTCTGAGATGAATTAACAGAACACAGAGCAGTTTCTCAGAAAGCTTCTTTCCAGTTTTGAACGGAAGATATTTCCTCTTTCACCATAGCCCTCTATGGGCTTCCAAATATCCCTTTGCCAATTCCACAAGAACAGCCTTAGCGAAAGACTTCTTGAAGGGAAAGATATAACTCTGTGAGATGAATTAACAGAACACAGAGCAGTTTCTCAGAAAGCTTCTTTCCAGTTTTGAACGGAAGATATTTCCTTTTTCACCATAGCCCTTTATGGGCTTCCAAATATCCCTTTGCCAATTCCACAAGAACAGCCTTAGCGAAAGGCTTCTTGAAGGGAAATATGTAACTCTGTGAGATGAATTAACAGAACACAGAGCAGTTTCTCAGAAGGCTTGTTTCCAGTTTTGAAAGGAAGATATTTCCTTTTTCACCATAGCCCTCTATGGGCTTCCAAATATCCCTTTGCCAATTCCACAAGAACAGCCTTAGCGAAAGGCTTCTTGAAGGGAAAGATGTAACTCTGTGAGATGAATTTACAGAACATAGAACAGTTTCTCAGAAAGCTTCTTTCCAGTTTTGAACGGAAGATATTTCCTTTTTCACCATAGCCCTCTATGGGTTTCCAAATATCCCTTTGCCAATTCCACAAGAACAGACTTAGCGAAAGGCTTCTTGAAGGGAAAGATGTAACTCTGTGAGATGAATTAACAGAACACAGAGCAGTTTCTCAGAAAGCTTCTTTCCAGTTTTGAACGGAAGATATTTCCTCTTTCACCATAGCCCTCTATGGGCTTCCAAATATCCCTTTGCCAATTCCACAAGAACAGCCTTAGCGAAAGACTTCTTGAAGGGAAAGATGTAACTCTGTGAGATGAATTAACAGAACACAGAGCAGTTTCTCAGAAAGCTTCTTTCCAGTTTTGAACGGAAGATATTTCCTTTTTCACCATAGCCCTCTATGGGCTTCCAAATATCCCTTTGCCAATTCCACAAGAACACCCTTAGCGAAAGGCTTCTTGAAGGGAAATATGTAACTCTGTGAGATGAATTAACAGAACACAGAGCAGTTTCTCAGAAGGCTTGTTTCCAGTTTTGAACGGAAGATATTTCCTTTTTCACCATAGCCCTCTATGGGCTCCCAAATATCCCTTTGCCAATTCCACAAGAAGAGCCTTAGCGAAAGGCTTCTTGAAGGGAAAGATGTAACTCTGTGAGATAAATTAACAGAACACAGATCAGTTTCTCAGAAAGCTTCTTTCCAGTTTTGAACGGAAGATATTTCCTTTTTCACCATAGCCCTCTATGGGCTTCCAAATGTCCCTTTGCCAATTCCACAAGAACAGCCTTAGGGAAAGGCTTCTTGAAGGGAAAGATGTAACTCTGTGAGATGAATTCACAGAACACAGAGCAGTTTCTCAGAAAGCTTCTTTCCAGTTTTGAACGGAAGATATTTCCTTTTTCAACATAGCCCTCTATGGGCTTCCAAATATCCCTATGCCAATTCCACAAGAACAGCCTTAGCGAAAGGCTTCTTGAAGGGAAAGGTGTAACTCTGTGAGATGAATTAACAGAACACAGAGCAGTTTCTCAGAAAGCTTTTTTCCAGTTTTGAACGGAAGATATTTCCTTTTTCACCATAGCCCTCTATGGGCTTCCAAATATCCCTTTGCCAATTCCACAAGAACAGACGTAGCGAAAGGCTTCTTGAAGGGAAAGATGTAAATCTGTGAGATGAATTAACAGAACACAGAGCAGTTTCTCAGAAAGCTTCTTTCCAGTTTTGAACGGAAGATATTTCCTTTTTCACCAAAGCCCTCCATGGGCTTCCAAATATCCCTTTTCCAATTCCACAAGAACAGCCTTAGCGAAAGGCTTCTTGAAGGGAAAGATGTAACTCTGTGAGATGAATTAACAGAACACAGAGTAGTTTCTCAGAAAGCTTCTTTCCAGTTTTGAACGGAAGATATTTCCTTTTTCACCATAGCCCTCTATGGGCTTCCAAATATCCCTTTGCCAATTCCACAAGAACAGCCTTAGCGAAAGGCTTCTTGAAGGGAAAGATGTAACTCTGTGAGATGAATTAACAGAACACAGAGCAGTTTCTCAGAAACCTTCTTTCCAGTTTTGAACGGAAGATATTTCCTTTTTCACCATAGAACTCTATGAGCTTCAAAATATCCCTTTGCGAATTCCACAAGAACAGCCTTAGCGAAAGGCTTCTTGAAGGGAAAGGTGGAACTCTGTGAGATGAATTAACAGAAAACAGAGCAGTTTCTCAGAAAGCTTCTTTCCAGTTTTGAACGGAAGATATTTCCTTTCTCACCATAGCCCTCTATGGGCTTCCAAATATCCCTTTGCCAATTCCACAAGAACAGCCTTAGCGAAAGGCTTCTTGAAGGGAAATATGTACCTCTGTGAGATGAATTAACAGAACACAGAGCAGTTTCTCAGAAGGCTTGTTTCCAGTTTTCAACGGAAGATATTTCCTTTTTCACCATAGCCCTCTATGGGCTTCCAAATATCCCTTTGCCAATTCCCCAAGAACAGCCTTAGCGAAAGGCTTCTTGAAGGGAAAGATGTAACTCTGTGAGATGAATTTACAGAACATAGAACAGTTTCTCAGAAAGCTTCTTTCCAGTTTTGAACGGAAGATAATTCCTTTTTCACCATAGCCCTCTATGGGTTTCCAAATATCCCTTTGCCAATTCCACAAGAACAGCCTTAGCGAAATGCTTCTTGAAGGGAAAGATGTAACTCTGTGAGATGAATTAACAGAACACAGATCAGTTTCTCAGAAAGCTTCTTTCCAGTTTTGAACGGAAGATATTTCCTTTTTCACCATAGCCCTCTATGGGCTTCCAAATATCCCTTTGCCAATTCCACAAGAACAGCCTTAGCGAAAGGCTTCTTGAAGGGAAAGCTGTAACTCTGTGAGATGAATTAACAGAACACAGAGCAGTTTCTCAGAAAGCTTCTTTCCAGTTTTGAACGGAAGATATTTCCTTTTTCACCATAGCCCTCTATGGGCTTCAAAATATCCCTTTGCGAATTCCACAAGAACAGCCTTAGCGAAAGGCTTCTTGAAGGGAAAGGTGTAACTCTGTGAGATGAATTAACAGAAAACAGAGCAGTTTCTCAGAAAGCTTCTTTCCAGTTTTGAACGGAAGATATTTCCTTTTTCACCATAGCCCTCTATGGGCTTCCAAATATCCCTTTGCCAATTCCACAAGAACAGACTTAGCGAAAGGCTTCTTGAAGGGAAAGATGTAACTCTGTGAGATGAATTAACAGAACACAGAGCAGTTTCTCAGAAAGCTTCTTTCCAGTTTTGAACGGAAGATATTTCCTTTTTCACCATAGCCCTCTATGGGCTTCCAAATATCCCTTTTCCAATTCCACAAGAACAGCCTTAGCGAAAGGCTTCTTGAAGGGAAAGATGTAACTCTGTGAGATGAATTAACAGAACACAGAGCAGTTTCTCAGAAAGCTTCTTTCCAGTTTTGAACGGAAGATATTTCCTTTTTCAAAATAGCCCTCTATGGGCTTCCAAATATCCCTTTGCCAATTCCACAAGAACAGACTTAGCGAAAGGCTTCTTGATGGGAAAGATGTAACTCTGTGAGATGAATTAACAGAACACAGAGCAGTTTCTCAGAAAGCTTCTTTCCAGTTTTGAACGGAAGATATTTCCTTTTTCACCATAGCCCTCTATGGGCTTCCAAATATCCCTTTGCCAATTGCACAAGAACAGCCTTAGCGAAAGGCTTCTTGAAGGGAAAGATGTAACTCTGTGAGATGAATTAACAGAACACAGAGTAGTTTCTCAGAAAGCTTATTTCCAGTATTGAACGGAAGATATTTCCTTTTTCACCATAGCCCTCTATGGGCTTCCAAATATCCCGTTGCCAATTCCACAAGAACAGCCTTAGCGAAAGGCTTCTTGAAGGGAAAGATGTAACTCTGTGAGATGAATTAACAGAACACAGAGCAGTTTCTCAGAAAGCTTCTTTCCAGTTTTGAACGGAAGATATTTCCTTTTTCACCATAGCCCTCTATGGGCTTCCAAATATCCCTTTGCCAATTCCACAAGAACAGCCTTAGCGAAAGGCTTCTTGAAGGGAAATATGTAACTCTGTGAGATGAATTAACAGAACACAGAGCAGTTTCTCAGAAGGCTTGTTTCCAGTTTTGAAAGGAAGATATTTCCTTTTTCACCATAGCCCTCTATGGGCTTCCAAATATCCCTTTGCCAATTCCACAAGAACAGCCTTAGCGAAAGGCTTCTTGAAGGGAAAGATGTAACTCTGTGAGATGAATTTACAGAACATAGAACAGTTTCTCAGAAAGCTTCTTTCCAGTTTTGAACGGAAGATATTTCCTTTTTCACCATAGCCCTCTATGGGTTTCCAAATATCCCTTTGCCAATTCCACAAGAACAACCTTAGCGAAAGGCTTCTTGAAGGGAAAGATGTAACTCTGTGAGATGAATTATCAGAACACAGAGCAGTTTCTCAGAAAGCTTCTTTCCAGTTTTGAACGGAAGATATTTCCTCTTTCACCATAGCCCTCTATGGGCTTCCAAATATCCCTTTGCCAATTCCACAAGAACAGCCTTAGCGAAAGACTTCTTGAAGGGAAAGATGTAACTCTGTGAGATGAATTCACAGAACACAGAACAGTTTCTCAGAAAGCTTCTTTCCAGTTTTGAACGGAAGATATTTCCTTTTTCACCATAGCCCTCTATGGGCTTCCAAATATCCCTTTGCCAATTCCACAAGAACAGCCTTAGCGAAAGGCTTCTTGAAGGGAAATATGTAACTCTATGAGATGAATTAACAGAACACAGAGCAGTTTCTCAGAAGGCTTGTTTCCAGTTTTGAACGGAAGATATTTCCTTTTTCACCATAGCCCTCTATGGGCTTCCAAATATCCCTTTGCCAATTCCACAAGAACAGCCTTAGCGAAAGGCTTCTTGAAGGGAAAGATGTAACTCTGTGAGATGAATTTACAGAACATAGAACAGTTTCTCAGAAAGCTTCTTTCCAGTTTTGAACGGAAGATATTTCCTTTTTCACCATAGCCCTCTATGGGTTTCCAAACATCCCTTTGCCAATTCCACAAGAACAGCCTTAGCGAAATGCTTCTTGAAGGGAAAGATGTAACTCTGTGAGATGAATTAACAGAACACAGATCAGTTTCTCAGAAAGATTCTTTCCAGTTTTGAACGGAAGATATTTCCTTTTTCACCATAGCCCTCTATGGGTTTCCAAATGTCCCTTTGGCAATTCCACAAGAACAGCCTTAGGGAAAGGCTTCTTGAAGGGAAAGATGTAACTCTGTGAGATGAATTCACAGAACACAGAGCAGTTTCTCACAAAGCTTCTTTCCAGTTTTGAACGGAAGATATTTCCTCTTTCACCATAGCCCTCTATGGGCTTCCAAATATCCCTTTGCCAATTCCACAAGAACAGCCTTAGCGAAAGACTTCTTGAAGGGAAAGATGTAACTCTGTGAGATGAATTAACAGAACACAGAGCAGTTTCTCAGAAAGCTTCTTTCCAGTTTTGAACGGAAGATATTTCCTTTTTCAACATAGCCCTCTATGGGCTTCCAAATATCCCTATGCCAATTCCACAAGAACAGCCTTAGCGAAAGGCTTCTTGAAGGGAAAGGTGTAACTCTGTGAGATGAATTAACAGAACACAGAGCAGTTTCTCAGAAAGCTTTTTTCCAGTTTTGAACGGAAGATATTTCCTTTTTCACCATAGCCCTCTATGGGCTTCCAAATATCCCTTTGCCAATTCCACAAGAACAGACGTAGCGAAAGGCTTCTTGAAGGGAAAGATGTAAATCTGTGAGATGAATTAACAGAAAACAGAGCAGTTTCTCAGAAAGCTTCTTTCCAGTTTTGAACGGAAGATATTTCCTTTTTCACCAAAGCCCTCCATGGGCTTCCAAATATCCCTTTGCCAATTCCACAAGAACAGCCTTAGCGAAAGGCTTCTTGAAGGGAAAGATGTAACTCTGTGAGATGAATTAACAGAACACAGAGTAGTTTCTCAGAAAGCTTCTTTCCAGTTTTGAACGGAAGATATTTCCTTTTTCACCATAGCCCTCTATGGGCTTCCAAATATCCCTTTGCCAATTCCACAAGAACAGCCTTAGCGAAAGGCTTCTTGAAGGGAAAGATGTAACTCTGTGAGATGAATTAACAGAACACAGAGCAGTTTCTCAGAAAGCTTCTTTCCAGTTTTGAACGGAAGATATTTCCTTTTTCACCATAGAACTCTATGGGCTTCAAAATATCCCTTTGCGAATTCCACAAGAACAGCCTTAGCGAAAGGCTTCTTGAAGGGAAAGGTGTAACTCTGTGAGATGAATTAACAGAAAACAGAGCAGTTTCTCAGAAAGCTTCTTTCTAGTTTTGAACGGAAGATATTTCCTTTTTCACCATAGCCTTCTATGGGCTTCCAAATATCCCTTTGCCAATCGCACAAGAACAGCCTTAGCGAAAGGCTTCTTGAAGGGAAAGATGTAACTCTGTGAGATGAATTAACAGAACACAGAGCAGTTTCTCAGAAAGCTTCTTTCCAGTTTTGAACGGAAGATATTTCCTTTTTCACCATAGCCCTCTATGGGCTTCCAAATATCCCTTTGCCAATTGCACAAGAACAGCCTTAGCGAAAGGCTTCTTGAAGGGAAAGATGTAACTCTGTGAGATGAATTAACAGAACACAGAGCAGTTTCTCAGAAAGCTTCTTTCCAGTTTTGAACGGAAGATATTTCCTTTTTCACCATAGCCCTCTATGGGCTTCCAAATATCCCTTTGCCAATTCCACAAGAACAGCCTTAGCGAAAGGCTTCTTGAAGGGAAAGATGTAACTTTGTGAGATGAATTAACAGAACATAGAACAGTTTCTCAGAAAGCTTCTTTCCAGTTTTGAACGGAAGATATTTCCTTTTTCACCATAGCCCTCTATGGGCTTCCAAATATCCCTTTGCCAATTGCACAAGAACAGCCTTAGCGAAAGGCTTCTTGAAGGGAAAGATGTAACTCTGTGAGATGAATTAACAGAACACAGAGTAGTTTCTCAGAAAGCTTTTTTCCAATTTTGAACGGAAGATATTTCCTTTTTCACCAAAGCCCTCTATGGGCTTCCAAATATCCCTTTGCCAATTCCACAAGAACAGCCTTAGCGAGAGGCTTCTTGAAGGGAAAGATGTAACTATGTTAGATGAATTAACAGAACACAGAGCAGTTTCTCAGAAAGCTTCTTTCCAGTTTTGAACGGAAGATATTTCCTTTTTAACCATAGCCCTCTATGGGCTTCCAAATATCCCTTTGCCAATTCCACAAGAACAGCCTTAGGGAAAGACTTTTTAAAGGGAAAGATGTAACACTGTGAAATGAATTCACAGAACACAGAGCAGTTTCTCACAAAGCTGCTTTCCAGTTTTGATCGGAAGATATTTCCTTTTTCACCATAGCCCTCTATGGGCTTCCAAATATCCCTTTGCCAATTCCACAAGAACAGCCTTAGCGAAAGACTTTTTGAAGGGAAAGATGTAACACTGTGGGATGAATTCACAGAACACAGAGCAGTTTCTCAGAAAGCTTCTTTCCAGTTTTGACCGGAAGATATTTCCTTTTTCACCATAGCCCTCTATGGGCTTCCAAATATCCCTTTGCCAATTCCACAAGAACAGCCTTAGCGAAAGGCTACTTGAAGGGAAAGGTGTAACTCTGTGAGATGAATTACCAGAACACAGAGCAGTTTCTCAGAAAGCTTCTTTCCAGTTTTGAACGGAAGATATTTCCTTTTTCACCATAGCCCTCTAAGGGCTTCCAAATATCCCTTTTCCAATTAAACAAGAACAGCCTTAGCGAGAGGCTTCTTGAAGGGAAAGATGTAACTCTGTGAGATGAACTAACAGAACACAGAGCAGTTTCTCAGAAAGCTTCTTTCCAGTTTTGAACGGAAGATAGTTCCTTTTTCACCATAGCCCTCTATGGGCTTCCAAATATCCATTTGCCAATTCCACAAGAACAGCCTCAGCGAAAGGCTTCTTGAAGGGAAAGATGTAACTCTGTGAGATGAATTAACAGAACACAGAGCAGTTTCTCAGAAATCTTCTTTCCAGTTTTGAACGGAAGATATTTCCTTTTTCACCATAGCACTCTATGGGCTTCCAAATATCCCTTTGCCAATTGCACAAGAACAGCCTTAGCGAAATGCTTCTTGAAGGGAAAGATGTAACTCTGTGAGATGAATTAACAGAACACAGAGCAGTTTCTCAGAAAGCTTCTTTCCAGTTTTGAACGGATGATATTTCCTTTTTCACCTTAGCCCACTATGGGCTTCCAAATATCCCTTTGCCAATTGCACAAGAACAGCCTTAGCGAAAGGCTTCTTGAAGGGAAAGATGTAACTCTGTGAGATGAATTTACAGAACACAGAGCAGTTTCTCAGAAAGCTTCTTTCCAGTTTTGAACGGAAGATATTTCCTTTTTCACCATAGCCCTCTATGGGCTTCCAAATATCCCTTTGCCAATTCCACAAGAACAGCCTTAGCGAAAGGCTTCTTGAAGGGAAAGATGTAACTTTGTGAGGTGAATTAACAGAACATAGAACAGTTTCTCAGAAAGCTTCTTTCCAGTTTTGAACGGAAGATATTTCCTTTTTCACCATAGCCCTCTATGGGCTTCCAAATATCCCTTTGCCAATTGCACAAGAACAGCCTTAGCGAAAGGCTTCTTGAAGGGAAAGATGTAACTCTGTGAGATGAATTAACAGAACACAGAGCAGTTTCTCAGAAAGCTTTTTTCCAATTTTGAACGGAAGATATTTCCTTTTTCACCAAAGCCCTCTATGGGCTTCCAAATATCCCTTTGCCAATTCCACAAGAACAGCCTTAGCGAGAGGCTTCTTGAAGGGAAAGATGTAACTCTGTTAGATGAACTAACAGAACACAGAGCAGTTTCTCAGAAAGCTTCTTTCCAGTTTTGAACGGAAGATATTTCCTTTTTCACCATAGCCCTCTA
This sequence comes from Chlorocebus sabaeus, assembly GCF_047675955.1. Classification (NCBI taxonomy): domain Eukaryota; kingdom Metazoa; phylum Chordata; class Mammalia; order Primates; family Cercopithecidae; genus Chlorocebus; species Chlorocebus sabaeus. The sequence goes on from NW_027327462.1 coordinate 76,510, forward strand.
TGGGCTTCCAAATATCCCTTTGCCAATTCCACAAGAACAGCCTTAGGGAAAGACTTTTTAAAGGGAAAGATGTAACACTGTGAAATGAATTCACAGAACACAGAGCAGTTTCTCACAAAGCTGCTTTCCAGTTTTGATCGGAAGATATTTCCTTTTTCACCATAGCCCTCTATGGGCTTCCAAATATCCCTTTGCCAATTCCACAAGAACAGCCTTAGCGAAAGACTTTTTGAAGGGAAAGATGTAACACTGTGGGATGAATTCACAGAACACAGAGCAGTTTCTCTGAAAGCTTCTTTCCAGTTTTGACCGGAAGATATTTCCTTTTTCACCATAGCCCTCTATGGGCTTCCAAATATCCCTTTTCCAATTCCACAAGAACAGCCTTAGCGAAAGGCTTCTTGAAGGGAAAGGTGTAACTCTGTGAGATGAATTACCAGAACACAGAGCAGTTTCTCAGAAAGCTTCTTTCCAGTTTTGAACGGAAGATATTTCCTTTTTCACTATAGCCCTCTATGGGCTTCCAAATATCCCTTTGCCAATTCCACAAGAACAGACTTAGCGAAAGGCTTCTTGAAGGGAAAGATGTAACTCTGTGAGATGAATTAACAGAACACAGAGCAGTTTCTCAGAAAGCTTCTTTCCAGTTTTGAACGGAAGATATTTCCTTTTTCACCAAAGCCCTCTATGGGCTTCCAAATATCCCTTTGCCAATTCCACAAGAACAGCCTTAGCGAAAGGCTTCTTCAAGGGAAAGATGTAACTCTGTTAGATGAATTAACAGAACACAGAGCAGTTTCTCAGAAAGCTTCTTTCCAGTTTTGAACGGAAGATATTTCCTTTTTCACCATAGCCCTTCTTGGGCTTCCAAATATCCCTTTGCCAATTCCACAAGAACAGCCTTAGCGAAAGACTTTTTGAAGGGAAAGATGTAACACTGTGAGATGAATTCACAGAACACAGAGCAGTGTCTAACAAAGCTTCTTTCCAGTTTTGATCGGAAGATATTTCCTTTTTCACCATAGCCCTCTATGGGCTTCCAAATATCCCTTTGCCTATTCCACAAGAACAGACTTAGCGAAAGACTTTTTGAAGGGAAAGATGTAACACTGTGAGATGAATTCACAGAACACAGAGCAGTTTCTCAGAAAGCTTCTTTCCAGTTTTGAACGGAAGATATTTCCTTTTTCACCATAGCCCTCTATGGGCTTCCAAATATCCCTTTGCCAATTCCACAAGAACAGCCTTAGCGAAAGGCTTCTTGAAGGGAAAGGTGTAACTCTGTGAGATGAATTACCAGAACACAGAACAGTTTCTCAGAAAGCTTCTTTCCAGTTTTGAACGGAAGATATTTTATTTTTCACCATAGCCCTCTATGGGCTTCCAAATATCCCTTTGCCAATTCCACAAGAACAGACTTAGCGAAAGGCTTCTTGAAGGGAAAGATGTAACTCTGTGAGATGAATTAACAGAACACAGAGCAGTTTCTCAGAAAGCTTCTTTCCAGTTTTGAAAGGAAGATATTTCCTTTTTCACCATAGCCCTCTAAGGGCTTCCAAATATCCCTTTTCCAATTAAACAAGAACAGCCTTAGCGAGAGGCTTCTTGAAGGGAAAGATGTAACTCTGTGAGATGAACTAACAGAACACAGAGCAGTTTCTCAGAAAGCTTCTTTCCAGTTTTGAACGGAAGATAGTTCCTTTTTCACCATAGCCCTCTATGGGCTTCCAAATATCCATTTGCCAATTCCACAAGAACAGCCTCAGCGAAAGGCTTCTTGAAGGGAAAGATGTAACTCTGTGAGATGAATTAACAGAACACAGAGCAGTTTCTCAGAAATCTTCTTTCCAGTTTTGAACGGAAGATATTTCCTTTTTCACCATAGCACTCTATGGGCTTCCAAATATCCCTTTGCCAATTGCACAAGAACAGCCTTAGCGAAAGGCTTCTTGAAGGGAAATATGTAACTCTGTGAGATGAATTAACAGAACACAGAGCAGTTTCTCAGAAAGCTTCTTTCCAGTTTTGAACGGATGATATTTCCTTTTTCACCTTAGCCCTCTATGGGCTTCCAAATATCCCTTTGCCAATTGCACAAGAACAGCCTTAGCGAAAGGCTTCTTGAAGGGAAAGATGTAACTCTGTGAGATGAATTTACAGAACACAGAGCAGTTTCTCAGAAAGCTTCTTTCCAGTTTTGAACGGAAGATATTTCCTTTTTCACCATAGCCCTGTATGGGCTTCCTAATATCCCTTTGCCAATTCCACAAGAACAGCCTTAGCGAAAGGCTTCTTGAAGGGAAAGACGTAACTATGTGAGATGAATTAACAGAACACAGAGCAGTTTCTCAGAAAGCTTGTTTCCTGTTTTAAACGGAAGATATTTCCTTTTTCACCATAGCCCTCTATGGGCTTCCACATATCCCTTTACCAATTCCACAAGAACATCCTTAGCGAAAGACTTCTTGAAGGGAAAGATGTAACTCTTGGAGATGAATTAACCGAACACAGAGCAGTTTCTCCGAAAGCTTCTTTCCAGTTTTGAACGGAAGATATTTCCTTTTTCACCATAGCCCTCCTTGGGCTTCCAAATATCCCTTTGCCAATTCCACAAGAACAGCCTTAGCGAAAGACTTTTTGAAGGGAAAGATGTAACACTGTGAGTTGAATTCACAGAACACAGAGCAGTTTCTCAGAAAGCTTCTTTCCAGTTTTGAACGGAAGATATTTCCTTTTTCACCATAGCCCTCTATGGGCTTCCAAATATCCCTTTGCCAATTCAACAAGAACAGCCTTAGCGAAAGGCTTCTTGAAGGGAAAGGTGTAACTCTGTGAGATGAATTACCAGAACGCAGAGTAGTTTCTCAGAAAGCTTCTTTCCAGTTTTGAAAGGAAGATATTTCCTTTTTCACCATAGCCCTCTATGGGCTTCCAAATATCCCTTTGCCAATTGCACAAGAACAGCCTTAGCGAAAGGCTTCTTGAAGGGAAAGATGTAACTCTCTGAGATGAATTAACAGAACACAGAGCAGTTTCTCAGAAAGATTCTTTCCAGTTTTGAACGGAAGATATTTCCTCTTTCACCATAGCCCTCTATGGGCTTCCAAATATCCCTTTGCCAATTCCACAAGAACAGCCTTAGCGAAAGACTTCTTGAAGGGAAAGATATAACTCTGTGAGATGAATTAACAGAACACAGAGCAGTTTCTCAGAAAGCTTCTTTCCAGTTTTGAACGGAAGATATTTCCTTTTTCACCATAGCCCTCTATGGGCTTCCAAATATCCCTTTGCCAATTCCACAAGAACAGCCTTAGCGAAAGGCTTCTTGAAGGGAAATATGTAACTCTGTGAGATGAATTAACAGAACACAGAGCAGTTTCTCAGAAGGCTTGTTTCCAGTTTTGAACGGAAGATATTTCCTTTTTCACCATAGCCCTCTATGGGCTTCCAAATATCCCTTTGCCAATTCCACAAGAACAGCCTTAGCGAAAGGCTTCTTGAAGGGAAAGATGTAACTCTGTGAGATGAATTTACAGAACATAGAACAGTTTCTCAGAAAGCTTCTTTCCAGTTTTGAACGGAAGATATTTCCTTTTTCACCATAGCCCTCTATGGGTTTCCAAACATCCCTTTGCCAATTCCACAAGAACAGCCTTAGCGAAATGCTTCTTGAAGGGAAAGATGTAACTCTGTGAGATGAATTAACAGAACACAGATCAGTTTCTCAGAAAGCTTCTTTCCAGTTTTGAACGGAAGATATTTCCTTTTTCACCATAGCCCTCTATGGGCTTCCAAATGTCCCTTTGCCAATTCCACAAGAACAGCCTTAGGGAAAGGCTTCTTGAAGGGAAAGATGTAACTCTGTGAGATGAATTCACAGAACACAGAGCAGTTTCTCAGAAAGCTTCTTTCCAGTTTTGAACGGAAGATATTTCCTTTTTCAACATAGCCCTCTATGGGCTTCCAAATATCCCTATGCCAATTCCACAAGAACAGCCTTAGCGAAAGGCTTCTTGAAGGGAAAGGTGTAACTCTGTGAGATGAATTAACAGAACACAGAGCAGTTTCTCAGAAAGCTTTTTTCCAGTTTTGAACGGAAGATATTTCCTTTTTCACCATAGCCCTCTATGGGCTTCCAAATATCCCTTTGCCAATTCCACAAGAACAGACGTAGCGAAAGGCTTCTTGAAGGGAAAGATGTAAATCTGTGAGATGAATTAACAGAACACAGAGCAGTTTCTCAGAAAGCTTCTTTCCAGTTTTGAACGGAAGATATTTCCTTTTTCACCAAAGCCCTCCATGGGCTTCCAAATATCCCTTTTCCAATTCCACAAGAACAGCCTTAGCGAAAGGCTTCTGGAAGGGAAAGATGTAACTCTGTGAGATGAATTAACAGAACACAGAGTAGTTTCTCAAAAAGCTTCTTTCCAGTTTTGAACGGAAGATATTTCCTTTTTCACCATAGCCCTCTATGGGCTTCCAAATATCCCTTTGCCAATTCCACAAGAACAGCCTTAGCGAAAGGCTTCTTGAAGGGAAAGATGTAACTCTGTGAGATGAATTAACAGAACACAGAGCAGTTTCTCAGAAAGCTTCTTTCCAGTTTTGAACGGAAGATATTTAATTTTTCACCATAGAACTCTATGGGCTTCAAAATATCCCTTTGCGAATTCCACAAGAACAGCCTTAGCGAAAGGCTTCTTGAAGGGAAAGGTGTAACTCTGTGAGATGAATTAACAGAAAACAGAGCAGTTTCTCAGAAAGCTTCTTTCCAGTTTTGAACGGAAGATATTTCCTTTTTCACCATAGCCTTCTATGGGCTTCCAAATATCCCTTTGGCAATCGCACAAGAACAGCCTTAGCGAAAGGCTTCTTGAAGGGAAAGGTGTAACTCTGTGAGATGAATTACCAGAACGCAGAGTAGTTTCTCAGAAAGCTTCTTTCCAGTTTTGAAAGGAAGATATTTCCTTTTTCACCATAGCCCTCTATGGGCTTCCAAATATCCCTTTGCCAATTGCACAAGAACAGCCTTAGCGAAAGGCTTCTTGAAGGGAAAGATGTAACTCTCTGAGATGAATTAACAGAACACAGAGCAGTTTCTCAGAAAGCTTCTTTCCAGTTTTGAACGGAAGATATTTCCTCTTTCACCATAGCCCTCTATGGGCTTCCAAATATCCCTTTGCCAATTCCACAAGAACAGCCTTAGCGAAAGACTTCTTGAAGGGAAAGATATAACTCTGTGAGATGAATTAACAGAACACAGAGCAGTTTCTCAGAAAGCTTCTTTCCAGTTTTGAACGGAAGATATTTCCTTTTTCACCATAGCCCTCTATGGGCTTCCAAATATCCCTTTGCCAATTCCACAAGAACAGCCTTAGCGAAAGGCTTCTTGAAGGGAAATATGTAACTCTGTGAGATGAATTAACAGAACACAGAGCAGTTTCTCAGAAGGCTTGTTTCCAGTTTTGAACGGAAGATATTTCCTTTTTCACCATAGCCCTCTATGGGCTTCCAAATATCCCTTTGCCAATTCCACAAGAACAGCCTTAGCGAAAGGCTTCTTGAAGGGAAAGATGTAACTCTGTGAGATGAATTTACAGAACATAGAACAGTTTCTCAGAAAGCTTCTTTCCAGTTTTGAACGGAAGATATTTCCTTTTTCACCATAGCCCTCTATGGGTTTCCAAACATCCCTTTGCCAATTCCACAAGAACAGCCTTAGCGAAATGCTTCTTGAAGGGAAAGATGTAACTCTGTGAGATGAATTAACAGAACACAGATCAGTTTCTCAGAAAGCTTCTTTCCAGTTTTGAACGGAAGATATTTCCTTTTTCACCATAGCCCTCTATGGGCTTCCAAATGTCCCTTTGCCAATTCCACAAGAACAGCCTTAGGGAAAGGCTTCTTGAAGGGAAAGATGTAACTCTGTGAGATGAATTCACAGAACACAGAGCAGTTTCTCACAAAGCTTCTTTCCAGTTTTGAACGGAAGATATTTCCTTTATCACCATAGCCCTCTATGGGCTTCCAAATGTCCCTTTGCCAATTCCACAAGAACAGCCTTAGGGAAAGGCTTCTTGAAGGGAAAGATGTAACTCTGTGAGATGAATTCACAGAACACAGAGCAGTTTCTCAGAAAGCTTCTTTCCAGTTTTGAACGGAAGATATTTCCTTTTTCAACATAGCCCTCTATGGGCTTCCAAATATCCCTATGCCAATTCCACAAGAACAGCCTTAGCGAAAGGCTTCTTGAAGGGAAAGGTGTAACTCTGTGAGATGAATTAACAGAACACAGAGCAGTTTCTCAGAAAGCTTTTTTCCAGTTTTGAACGGAAGATATTTCCTTTTTCACCATAGCCCTCTATGGGCTTCCAAATATCCCTTTGCCAATTCCACAAGAACAGACTTAGCGAAAGGCTTCTTGAAGGGAAAGATGTAACTCTGTGAGATGAATTAACAGAACACAGAGCAGTTTCTCAGAAAGCTTCTTTCCAGTTTTGAACGGAAGATATTTCCTTTTTCACCATAGAACTCTATGGGCTTCAAAATATCCCTTTGCGAATTCCACAAGAACAGCCTTAGCGAAAGGCTTCTTGAAGGGAAAGGTGTAACTCTGTGAGATGAATTAACAGAAAACAGAGCAGTTTCTCAGAAAGCTTCTTTCCAGTTTTGAACGGAAGATATTTCCTTTTTCACCATAGCCTTCTATGGGCTTCCAAATATCCCTTTGGCAATCGCACAAGAACAGCCTTAGCGAAAGGCTTCTTGAAGGGAAAGATGTAACTCTGTGAGATGAATTAACAGAACACAGAGCAGTTTCTCAGAAAGCTTCTTTCCAGTTTTGAACGGAAGATATTTCCTTTTTCACCATAGCCCTCTATGGGCTTCCAAATATCCCTTTGCCAATTGCACAAGAACAGCCTTAGCGAAAGGCTTCTTGAAGGGAAAGATGTAACTCTGTGAGATGAATTAACAGAACACAGAGCAGTTTCTCAGAAAGCTTCTTTCCAGTTTTGAACGGAAGATATTTCCTTTTTCACCATAGCCCTCTATGGGCTTCCAAATATCCCTTTGCCAATTCCACAAGAACAGCCTTAGCGAAAGGCTTCTTGAAGGGAAAGATGTAATTTTGTGAGATGAATTAACAGAACATAGAACAGTTTCTCAGAAAGCTTCTTTCCAGTTTTGAACGGAAGATATTTCCTTTTTCACCATAGCCCTCTATGGGCTTCCAAATATCCCTTTGCCAATTGCACAAGAACAGCCTTAGCGAAAGGCTTTTTGAAGGGAAAGATGTAACACTGTGAAATGAATTCACAGAACACAGAGCAGTTTCTCACAAAGCTGCTTTCCAGTTTTGATCGGAAGATATTTCCTTTTTCACCATAGCCCTCTATGGGCTTCCAAATATCCCTTTGCCAATTCCACAAGAACAGCCTTAGCGAAAGACTTTTTGAAGGGAAAGATGTAACACTGTGGGATGAATTCACAGAACACAGAGCAGTTTCTCAGAAAGCTTCTTTCCAGTTTTGACCGGAAGATATTTCCTTTTTCACCATAGCCCTCTATGGGCTTCCAAATATCCCTTTGCCAATTCCACAAGAACAGCCTTAGCGAAAGGCTTCTTGAAGGGAAAGGTGTAACTCTGTGAGATGAATTACCAGAACACAGAGCAGTTTCTCAGAAAGCTTCTTTCCAGTTTTGAACGGAAGATATTTCCTTTTTCAAAATAGCCCTCTATGGGCTTCCAAATATCCCTTTGCCAATTCCACAAGAACAGACTTAGCGAAAGGCTTCTTGAAGGGAAAGATGTAACTCTGTGAGATGAATTAACAGAACACAGAGCAGTTTCTCAGAAAGCTTCTTTCCAATACTGAACGGAAGATATATCCTTTTTCACCATAGCCCTCTATGGGCTTCCAAATATCCCTTTGCCAATTCCACAAGAACAGCCTTAGCGAAAGGCTTCTTGAAGGGAAAGATGTAACTTTGTGAGATGAATTAAGAGAACATATAACAGTTTCTCAGAAAGCTTCTTTCCAGTTTTGAACGGAAGATATTTCCTTTTTCACCATAGCCCTCTATGGGCTTCCAAATATCCCTTTGCCAATTGCACAAGAACAGCCTTAGCGAAAGGCTTCTTGAAGGGAAAGATGTAACTCTGTGAGATGAATTAACAGAACACAGAGCAGTTTCTCAGAAAGCTTCTTTCCAGTTTTGAACGGAAGATATTTCCTTTTTCACCAAAGCCCTCTATGGGCTTCCAAATATCCCTTTGCCAATTCCACAAGAACAGCCTTAGCGAAAGGCTTCTTCAAGGGAAAGATGTAACTCTGTTAGATGAATTAACAGAACACAGAGCAGTTTCTCAGAAAGCTTCTTTCCAGTTTTGAACGGAAGATATTTCCTTTTTCACCATAGCCCTTCTTGGGCTTCCAAATATCCCTTTGCCAATTCCACAAGAACAGCCTTAGCGAAAGACTTTTTGAAGGGAAAGATGTAACACTGTGAGATGAATTCACAGAACACAGAGCAGTGTCTCACAAAGCTTCTTTCCAGTTTTGATCGGAAGATATTTCCTTTTTCACCATAGCCCTCTATGGGCTTCCAAATATCCCTTTGCCTATTCCACAAGAACAGCCTTAGCGAAAGACTTTTTGAAGGGAAAGATGTAACACTGTGAGATGAATTCACAGAACACAGAGCAGTTTCTCAGAAAGCTTCTTTCCAGTTTTGAACGGAAGATATTTCCTTTTTCACCATAGCCCTCTATGGGCTTCCAAATATCCCTTTGCCAATTCCACAAGAACAGCCTTAGCGAAAGGCTTCTTGAAGGGAAAGATGTAACTCTGTGAGATGAATTACCAGAACACAGAGCAGTTTCTCAGAAAGCTTCTTTCCAGTTTTGAACGGAAGATATTTCCTTTTTCACCATAGCCCTCTATGGGCTTCCAAATATCCCTTTGCCAATTCCACAAGAACAGACTTAGCGAAAGGCTTCTTGAAGGGAAAGATGTAACTCTGTGAGATGAATTAACAGAACACAGAGCAGTTTCTCAGAAAGCTTCTTTCCAGTTTTGAAAGGAAGATATTTCCTTTTTCACCATAGCCCTCTAAGGGCTTCCAAATATCCCTTTTCCAATTAAACAAGAACAGCCTTAGCGAGAGGCTTCTTGAAGGGAAAGATGTAACTCTGTGAGATGAACTAACAGAACACAGAGCAGTTTCTCAGAAAGCTTCTTTCCAGTTTTGAACGGAAGATAGTTCCTTTTTCACCATAGCCCTCTATGGGCTTCCAAATATCCATTTGCCAATTCCACAAGAACAGCCTCAGCGAAAGGCTTCTTGAAGGGAAAGATGTAACTCTGTGAGATGAATTAACAGAACACAGAGCAGTTTCTCAGAAATCTTCTTTCCAGTTTTGAACGGAAGATATTTCCTTTTTCACCATAGCACTCTATGGGTTTCCAAATATCCCTTTGCCAATTGCACAAGAACAGCCTTAGCGAAAGGCTTCTTGAAGGGAAAGATGTAACTCTGTGAGATGAATTAACAGAACACAGAGCAGTTTCTCAGAAAGCTTCTTTCCAGTTTTGAACGGATGATATTTCCTTTTTCACCATAGCCCTCTATGGGCTTCCAAATATCCCTTTGCCAATTGCACAAGAACAGCCTTAGCGAAAGGCTTCTTGAAGGGAAAGATGTAACTCTGTGAGATGAATTTACAGAACACAGAGCAGTTTCTCAGAAAGCTTCTTTCCAGTTTTGAACGGAAGATATTTCCTTTTTCACCATAGCCCTGTATGGGCTTCCTAATATCCCTTTGCCAATTCCACAAGAACAGCCTTAGCGAAAGGCTTCTTGAAGGGAAAGACGTAACTATGTGAGATGAATTAACAGAACACAGAGCAGTTTCTCAGAAAGCTTGTTTCCTGTTTTAAACGGAAGATATTTCCTTTTTCACCATAGCCCTCTATGGGCTTCCACATATCCCTTTACCAATTCCACAAGAACAGCCTTAGCGAAAGACTTCTTGAAGGGAAAGATGTAACTCTTGGAGATGAATTAACCGAACACAGAGCAGTTTCTCCGAAAGCTTCTTTCCAGTTTTGAACGGAAGATATTTCCTTTTTCACCATAGCCCTCCTTGGGCTTCCAAATATCCCTTTGCCAATTCCACAAGAACAGCCTTAGCGAAAGACTTTTTGAAGGGAAAGATGTAAAACTGTGAGATGAATTCACAGAACACAGAGAAGTTTCTCAGAAAGCTTCTTTCCAGTTTTGAACGGAAGATATTTCCTTTTTCAGCATAGCCCTCTATGGGCTTCCAAATATCCCTTTGCCAATTCAACAAGAACAGCCTTAGCGAAAGGCTTCTTGAAGGGAAAGGTGTAACTCTGTGAGATGAATTACCAGAACGCAGAGCAGTTTCTCAGAAAGCTTCTTTCCAGTTTTGAACGGAAGATATTTCCTTTTTCACCATAGCCCTCTATGGGCTTCCAAATATCCCTTTGCCAATTCCACAAGAACAGCCTTAGCGAAAGGCTTCTTGAAGGGAAATATGTAACTCTGTGAGATGAATTAACAGAACACAGAGCAGTTTCTCAGAAGGCTTGTTTCCAGTTTTGAACGGAAGATATTTCCTTTTTCACCATAGCCCTCTATGGGCTTCCAAATATCCCTTTGCCAATTCCACAAGAACAGCCTTAGCGAAAGGCTTCTTGAAGGGAAAGATGTAACTCTGTGAGATGAATTTACAGAACATAGAACAGTTTCTCAGAAAGCTTCTTTCCAGTTTTGAACGGAAGATATTTCCTTTTTCACCATAGCCCTCTATGGGTTTCCAAACATCCCTTTGCCAATTCCACAAGAACAGCCTTAGCGAAATGCTTCTTGAAGGGAAAGATGTAACTCTGTGAGATGAATTAACAGAACACAGATCAGTTTCTCAGAAAGCTTCTTTCCAGTTTTGAACGGAAGATATTTCCTTTTTCACCATAGCCCTCTATGGGCTTCCAAATGTCCCTTTGCCAATTCCACAAGAACAGCCTTAGGGAAAGGCTTTTTGAAGGGAAAGATGTAACTCTGTGAGATGAATTCACAGAACACAGAGCAGTTTCTCACAAAGCTTCTTTCCAGTTTTGAACGGAAGATATTTCCTTTATCACCATAGCCCTCTATGGGCTTCCAAATGTCCCTTTGCCAATTCCACAAGAACAGCCTTAGGGAAAGGCTTCTTGAAGGGAAAGATGTAACTCTGTGAGATGAATTCACAGAACACAGAGCAGTTTCTCAGAAAGCTTCTTTCCAGTTTTGAACGGAAGATATTTCCTTTTTCAACATAGCCCTCTATGGGCTTCCAAATATCCCTATGCCAATTCCACAAGAACAGCCTTAGCGAAAGGCTTCTTGAAGGGAAAGGTGTAACTCTGTGAGATGAATTAACAGAACACAGAGCAGTTTCTCAGAAAGCTTTTTTCCAGTTTTGAACGGAAGATATTTCCTTTTTCACCATAGCCCTCTATGGGCTTCCAAATATCCCTTTGCCAATTCCACAAGAACAGACGTAGCGAAAGGCTTCTTGAAGGGAAAGATGTAAATCTTTGAGATGAATTAACAGAACACAGAGCAGTTTCTCAGAAAGCTTCTTTCCAGTTTTGAACGGAAGATATTTCCTTTTTCACCAAAGCCCTCCATGGGCTTCCAAATATCCCTTTTCCAATTCCACAAGAACAGCCTTAGCGAAAGGCTTCTGGAAGGGAAAGATGTAACTCTGTGAGATGAATTAACAGAACACAGAGTAGTTTCTCAGAAAGCTTCTTTCCAGTTTTGAACGGAAGATATTTCCCTTTTCACCATAGCCCTCTATGGGCTTCCAAATATCCCTTTGCCAATTCCACAAGAACAGACTTAGCGAAAGGCTTCTTGAAGGGAAAGATGTAACTCTGTGAGATGAATTAACAGAACACAGAGCAGTTTCTCAGAAAGCTTCTTTCCAGTTTTGAACGGAAGATATTTCCTTTTTCACCATAGAACTCTATGGGCTTCAAAATATCCCTTTGCGAATTCCACAAGAACAGCCTTAGCGAAAGGCTTCTTGAAGGGAAAGGTGTAACTCTGTGAGATGAATTAACAGAAAACAGAGCAGTTTCTCAGAAAGCTTCTTTCCAGTTTTGAACGGAAGATATTTCCTTTTTCACCATAGCCTTCTATGGGCTTCCAAATATCCCTTTGGCAATCGCACAAGAACAGCCTTAGCGAAAGGCTTCTTGAAGGGAAAGATGTAACTCTGTGAGATGAATTAACAGAACACAGAGCAGTTTCTCAGAAAGCTTCTTTCCAGTTTTGAACGGAAGATATTTCCTTTTTCACCATAGCCCTCTATGGGCTTCCAAATATCCCTTTGCCAATTGCACAAGAACAGCCTTAGCGAAAGGCTTCTTGAAGGGAAAGATGTAACTCTGTGAGATGAATTAACAGAACACAGAGCAGTTTCTCAGAAAGCTTCTTTCCAGTTTTGAACGGAAGATATTTCCTTTTTCACCATAGCCCTCTATGGGCTTCCAAATATCCCTTTGCCAATTCCACAAGAACAGCCTTAGCGAAAGGCTTCTTGAAGGGAAAGATGTAATTTTGTGAGATGAATTAACAGAACATAGAACAGTTTCTCAGAAAGCTTCTTTCCAGTTTTGAACGGAAGATATTTCCTTTTTCACCATAGCCCTCTATGGGCTTCCAAATATCCCTTTGCCAATTGCACAAGAACAGCCTTAGCGAAAGGCTTTTTGAAGGGAAAGATGTAACACTGTGAAATGAATTCACAGAACACAGAGCAGTTTCTCACAAAGCTGCTTTCCAGTTTTGATCGGAAGATATTTCCTTTTTCACCATAGCCCTCTATGGGCTTCCAAATATCCCTTTGCCAATTCCACAAGAACAGCCTTAGCGAAAGACTTTTTGAAGGGAAAGATGTAACACTGTGGGATGAATTCACAGAACACAGAGCAGTTTCTCAGAAAGCTTCTTTCCAGTTTTGACCGGAAGATATTTCCTTTTTCACCATAGCCCTCTATGGGCTTCCAAATATCCCTTTGCCAATTCCACAAGAACAACCTTAGCGAAAGGCTTCTTGAAGGGAAAGGTGTAACTCTGTGAGATGAATTACCAGAACACAGAGCAGTTTCTCAGAAAGCTTCTTTCCAGTTTTGAACGGAAGATATTTCCTTTTTCAAAATAGCCCTCTATGGGCTTCCAAATATCCCTTTGCCAATTCCACAAGAACAGACTTAGCGAAAGGCTTCTTGAAGGGAAAGATGTAACTCTGTGAGATGAATTAACAGAACACAGAGCAGTTTCTCAGAAAGCTTCTTTCCAATACTGAACGGAAGATATATCCTTTTTCACCATAGCCCTCTATGGGCTTCCAAATATCCCTTTGCCAATTCCACAAGAACAGCCTTAGCGAAAGGCTTCTTGAAGGGAAAGATGTAACTTTGTGAGATGAATTAAGAGAACATATAACAGTTTCTCAGAAAGCTTCTTTCCAGTTTTGAACGGAAGATATTTCCTTTTTCACCATAGCCCTCTATGGGCTTCCAAATATCCCTTTGCCAATTGCACAAGAACAGCCTTAGCGAAAGGCTTCTTGAAGGGAAAGATGTAACTCTGTGAGATGAATTAACAGAACACAGAGCAGTTTCTCAGAAAGCTTCTTTCCAGTTTTGAACGGAAGATATTTCCTTTTTCACCAAAGCCCTCTATGGGCTTCCAAATATCCCTTTGCCAATTCCACAAGAACAGCCTTAGCGAAAGGCTTCTTCAAGAGAAAGATGTAACTCTGTTAGATGAATTAACAGAACACAGAGCAGTTTCTCAGAAAGCTTCTTTCCAGTTTTGAACGGAAGATATTTCCTTTTTCACCATAGCCCTTCTTGGGCTTCCAAATATCCCTTTGCCAATTCCACAAGAACAGCCTTAGCGAAAGACTTTTTGAAGGGAAAGATGTAACACTGTGAGATGAATTCACAGAACACAGAGCAGTGTCTCACAAAGCTTCTTTCCAGTTTTGATCGGAAGATATTTCCTTTTTCACCATAGCCCTCTATGGGCTTCCAAATATCCCTTTGCCTATTCCACAAGAACAGCCTTAGCGAAAGACTTTTTGAAGGGAAAGATGTAACACTGTGAGATGAATTCACAGAACACAGAGCAGTTTCTCAGAAAGCTTCTTTCCAGTTTTGAACGGAAGATATTTCCTTTTTCACCATAGCCCTCTATGGGCTTCCAAATATCCCTTTGCCAATTCCACAAGAACAGCCTTAGCGAAAGGCTTCTTGAAGGGAAAGATGTAACTCTGTGAGATGAATTACCAGAACACAGAGCAGTTTCTCAGAAAGCTTCTTTCCAGTTTTGAACGGAAGATATTTCCTTTTTCACCATAGCCCTCTATGGGCTTCCAAATATCCCTTTGCCAATTCCACAAGAACAGACTTAGCGAAAGGCTTCTTGAAGGGAAAGATGTAACTCTGTGAGATGAATTAACAGAACACAGAGCAGTTTCTCAGAAAGCTTCTTTCCAGTTTTGAAAGGAAGATATTTCCTTTTTCACCATAGCCCTCTAAGGGCTTCCAAATATCCCTTTTCCAATTAAACAAGAACAGCCTTAGCGAGAGGCTTCTTGAAGGGAAAGATGTAACTCTGTGAGATGAACTAACAGAACACAGAGCAGTTTCTCAGAAAGCTTCTTTCCAGTTTTGAACGGAAGATAGTTCCTTTTTCACCATAGCATTCTATGGGCTTCCAAATATCCATTTGCCAATTCCACAAGAACAGCCTCAGCGAAAGGCTTCTTGAAGGGAAAGATGTAACTCTGTGAGATGAATTAACAGAACACAGAGCAGTTTCTCAGAAATCTTCTTTCCAGTTTTGAACGGAAGATATTTCCTTTTTCACCATAGCACTCTATGGGTTTCCAAATATCCCTTTGCCAATTGCACAAGAACAGCCTTAGCGAAAGGCTTCTTGAAGGGAAAGATGTAACTCTGTGAGATGAATTAACAGAACACAGAGCAGTTTCTCAGAAAGCTTCTTTCCAGTTTTGAACGGATGATATTTCCTTTTTCACCATAGCCCTCTATGGGCTTCCAAATATCCCTTTGCCAATTGCACAAGAACAGCCTTAGCGAAAGGCTTCTTGAAGGGAAAGATGTAACTCTGTGAGATGAATTTACAGAACACAGAGCAGTTTCTCAGAAAGCTTCTTTCCAGTTTTGAACGGAAGATATTTCCTTTTTCACCATAGCCCTGTATGGGCTTCCTAATATCCCTTTGCCAATTCCACAAGAACAGCCTTAGCGAAAGGCTTCTTGAAGGGAAAGACGTAACTATGTGAGATGAATTAACAGAACACAGAGCAGTTTCTCAGAAAGCTTGTTTCCTGTTTTAAACGGAAGATATTTCCTTTTTCACCATAGCCCTCTATGGGCTTCCACATATCCCTTTACCAATTCCACAAGAACAGCCTTAGCGAAAGACTTCTTGAAGGGAAAGATGTAACTCTTGGAGATGAATTAACCGAACACAGAGCAGTTTCTCCGAAAGCTTCTTTCCAGTTTTGAACGGAAGATATTTCCTTTTTCACCATAGCCCTCCTTGGGCTTCCAAATATCCCTTTGCCAATTCCACAAGAACAGCCTTAGCGAAAGACTTTTTGAAGGGAAAGATGTAAAACTGTGAGATGAATTCACAGAACACAGAGCAGTTTCTCAGAAAGCTTCTTTCCAGTTTTGAACGGAAGATATTTCCTTTTTCAGCATAGCCCTCTATGGGCTTCCAAATATCCCTTTGCCAATTCAACAAGAACAGCCTTAGCGAAAGGCTTCTTGAAGGGAAAGGTGTAACTCTGTGAGATGAATTACCAGAACGCAGAGCAGTTTCTCAGAAAGCTTCTTTCCAGTTTTGAAAGGAAGATATTTCCTTTTTCACCATAGCCCTCTATGGGCTTCCAAATATCCCTTTGCCAATTCCACAAGAACAGACTTAGCGAAAGGCTTCTTGAAGGGAAAGATGTAACTCTGTGAGATGAATTAACAGAACACAGAGCAGTTTCTCAGAAAGCTTCTTTCCAGTTTTGAAAGGAAGATATTTACTTTTTCACCATAGCCCTCTATGGGCTTCCAAATATCCCTTTTCCAATTCCACAAGAACAGCCTTAGCGAAAGGCTTCTTGAAGGGAAAGATGTAACTCTGTGAGATGAATTAACAGAACACAGAGCAGTTTCTCAGAAAGCTTCTTTCCAGTTTTGAACGGAAGATAGCTCCTTTTTCACCATAGCCCTCTATGGGCTTCCAAATATCCCTTTGCCAATTCCACAAGAACAGCCTTAGCGAAAGGCTTCTTGAAGGGAAAGATGTAACTCTTTGAGATGAATTAACAGAACACAGAGCAGTTTTCAGAAAGCTTCTTTCCAGTTTTGAACGGAAGATATTTCCTTTTTCACCATAGCCCTCTATGGGCTTCCAAATATCCCTTTGCCAATTGCACAAGAACAGCCTTAGCGAAAGGCTTCTTGAAGGGAAAGATGTAACTCTGTGAGATGAATTTACAGAACACAGAGCAGTTTCTCAGAAAGCTTCTTTCCAGTTTTGAACGGAAGATATTTCCTTTTTCACCATAGCCCTGTATGGGCATCCTAATATCCCTTTGCCAATTCCACAAGAACAGCCTTAGCGAAAGGCTTCTTGAAGGGAAAGACGTAACTATGTGAGATGAATTAACAGAACACAGAGCAGTTACTCAGAAAGCTTGTTTCCAGTTTTAAACGGAAGATATTTCCTTTTTCACCATAGCCCTCTATGGGCTTCCACATATTCCTTTACCAATTCCACAAGAACAGCCTTAGCGAAAGACTTCTTGAAGGGAAAGATGTAACTCTTGGAGATGAATTAACAGAACACAGAGCAGTTTCTCCGAAAGCTTCTTTCCAGTTTTGAACGGAAGATATTTCCTTTTTCACCATAGCCCTCTATGGGCTTCCAAATATCCCTTTGCCAATTCCACAAGAACAGCCTTAGCGAAAGGCTTCTTGAAGGGAAAGATGTAACTCTGTGAGATGAATTAACAGAACACAGAGCAGTTTCTCAGAAAGCTTCTTTCCAGTTTTGAAGGGAAGATATTTCCTTTTTCACCATAGCTCTCTATGGGCTTCCAAATATCCCTTTGCCAATTCCACAAGAACAGCCTTAGCGAAAGGTTTCTTGAAGGGAAATATGTAACTCTGTGAGATGAATTAACAGAACACAGAGCAGTTTCTCAGAAGGCTTGTTTCTAGTTTTCAACGGAAGATATTTCCTTTTTCACCATAGCCCTCTATGGGCTTACAAATATCCCTTTGCCAATTCCACAAGAACAGCCTTAGCGAAAGGCTTCTTGAAGGGAAAGATGTAACTCTGTGAGATGAATTCACAGAACACAGAGCAGTTTCTCAGAAAGCTTCTTTCCAGTTTTGAACGGAAGATATTTCCTTTTTCACCGTAGCCCTCTATGGGCTTCCAAATATCCCTTTGCCAATTCCACAAGAACAGCCTTAGCGAAAGGCTTCTTGAAGGGAAAGATGTAACTCTGTGAGATGAATTAACAGAACACAGAGCAGTTTCTCAGAAAGCTTCTTTCCAGTTTTGAACGGAAGATATTTCCTTTTTCACCATAGCCCTCTATGGGCTTCCAAATATCCCTTTGCCAATTCCACAAGAACAGCCTTAGCGAAAGGCTTCTTGAAGGGAAAGATGTAAATCTGTGAGATGAATTAACAGAACACAGAGCAGTTTCTCAGAAAGCTTCTTTCCATTTTTGAACGGAAGATATTTCCCTTTTCACCAAAGCCCTCTATGGGCTTCCAAATATCCCTTTTCCAATTCCACAAGAACAGCCTTAGCGAAAGGCTTCTTCAAGGGAAAGATGTAACTCTGTTAGATGAATTAACAGAACACGGAGCAGTTTCTCAGAAAGCTTCTTTCCAGTTTTGAACGGAAGATATTTCCTTTTTCACCATAGCCCTCCTTGGGCTTCCAAATATCCCTTTGCCAATTCCACAAAACAGCCTTAGCGAAAGACTTTTTGAAGGGAAAGATGTAACACTGTGAGATGAATTCACAGAACACAGAGCAGTTTCTCAGAAAGCTTCTTTCCAGTTTTGAACGGAAGATATTTCCTTTTTCACCATAGCCCTCTATGGGCTTCCAAATATCCCTTTGCCAATTCAACAAGAACAGCCTTAGCGAAAGGCTTCTTGAAGGGAAAGGTGTAACTCCGTGAGATGAATTACCAGAACGCAGAGCAGTTTCTCAGAAAGCTTCTTTCCAGTTTTGAAAGGAAGATATTTCCTTTTTCACCATAGCCCTCTATGGGCTTCCAAATATCCCTTTGCCAATTCCACAAGAACAGACTTAGCGAAAGGCTTCTTGAAGGGAAAGATGTAACTCTGTGAGATGAATTAACAGAACACAGAGCAGTTTCTCAGAAAGCTTCTTTCCAGTTTTGAAAGGAAGATATTTCCTTTTTCACCATAGCCCTCTATGGGCTTCCAAATATCCCTTTGCCAATTCCACAAGAACAGCCTTAGCGAAAGGCTTCCTGAATGGAAAGGTGTAACTCTGTGAGATGAATTAACAGAACACAGAGCAGTTTCTCAGAAAGCTTCTTTCCACTTTCGAACGGAAGATATTTCCTTTTTCACCATAGCCCTCTATGGGCTTCCAAACATCCCTTTGCCAATTCCACAAGAACAGCCTTAGCGAAAGGCTTCTTGAAGGGAAAGATGTAACTCTGTGAGATGAATTAAGAGAACACAGAGTAGTTTCTCAGAAAGCTTATTTCCAGTTTTGAACGGAAGATATTTCCTTTTTCACCATAGCCCTCTATGGGCTTCCAAATATCCCTTTGCCAATTCCACAAGAACAGCCTTAGCGAAAGGCTTCTTGAAGGGAAAGATGTAACTCTGTGAGATGAATTAACAGAACACAGAGCAGTTTCTCAGAAAGCTTCTTTCCAGTTTTGAACGGAAGATATTTCCTTTTTCACCATAGCCCTCTATGGGCTTCCAAATATCCCTTTGCCAATTCCACAAGAACAGCCTTAGCGAAAGGCTTCTTGAAGGGAAAGATGTAACTCTGTGAGATGAATTAACAGAACACAGAGCAGTTTCTCAGAAAGCTTCTTTCCAGTTTTGAACGGAAGATATTTCCTTTTTCACCATAGCCCTCTATGGGCTTCCAAATATCCCTTTGCCAATTCCACAAGAACAGCCGTAGCGAAAGGCTTCTTGAAGGGAAAGATGTAAATCTGTGAGATGAATTAACAGAACACAGAGCAGTTTCTCAGAAAGCTTCTTTCCAGTTTTGAACGGAAGATATTTCCTTTTTCACCAAAGCCCTCTATGGGCTTCCAAATATCCCTTTACCAATTCCACAAGAACAGCCTTAGCGAAAGGCTTCTTCAAGGGAAAGATGTAACTCTGTTAGATGAATTAACAGAACACAGAGCAGTTTCTCAGAAAGCTTCTTTCCAGTTTTGAAGGGAAGATATTTCCTTTTTCACCATAGCCCTCCTTGGGCTTCCAAATATCCCTTTGCCAATTCCACAAGAACAGCCTTAGCGAAAGACTTTTTGAAGGGAAAGATGTAACACTGTGAGATGAATTCACAGAACACAGAGCAGTTTCTCAGAAAGCTTCTTTCCAGTTTTGAACGGAAGATATTTCCTTTTTCACCATAGCCCTCTATGGGCTTCCAAATATCCCTTTGCCAATTCAACAAGAACAGCCTTAGCGAAAGGCTTCTTGAAGGGAAAGGTGTAACTCCGTGAGATGAATTACCAGAACGCAGAGCAGTTTCTCAGAAAGCTTCTTTCCAGTTTTGAAATGAAGATAGTTCCTTTTTCACCATAGCCCTCTATGGGCTTCCAAATATCCCTTTGCCAATTCCACAAGAACAGACTTAGCGAAAGGCTTCTTGAAGGGAAAGATGTAACTCTGTGAGATGAATTAACAGAACACAGAGTAGTTTCTCAGAAAGCTTATTTCCAGTTTTGAACGGAAGATATTTCCTTTTTCACCATAGCCCTCTATGGGCTTCCAAATATCCCTTTGCCAATTCCACAAGAACAGTCTTAGCGAAAGGCTTCTTGAAGGGAAAGATGTAACTCTGTGAGATGAATTAACAGAACACAGAGCAGTTTCTCAGAAAGCTTCTTTCCAGTTTTGAACGGAAGATATTTCCTTTTTCACCATAGCCTTCTATGGGCTTCCAAATATCCCTTTGCCAATCGCACAAGAACAGCCTTAGCGAAAGGCTTCTTGAAGGGAAAGATGTAACTCTGTGAGATGAATTAACAGAACACAGAGCAGTTTCTCAGAAAGCTTCTTTCCAGTTTTGAACGGAAGATATTTCCTTTTTCACCATAGCCCTCTATGGGCTTCCAAATATCCCTTTGCCAATTGCACAAGAACAGCCTTAGCGAAAGGCTTCTTGAAGGGAAAGATGTAACTCTGTGAGATGAATTAACAGAACACAGAGCAGTTTCTCAGAAAGCTTCTTTCCAGTTTTGAACGGAAGATATTTCCTTTTTCACCATAGCCCTCTATGGGCTTCCAAATATCCCTTTGCCAATTCCACAAGAACAGCCTTAGCGAAAGGCTTCTTGAAGGGAAAGATGTAACTTTGTGAGATGAATTAACAGAACATAGAACAGTTTCTCAGAAAGCTTCTTTCCAGTTTTGAACGGAAGATATTTCCTTTTTCACCAGAGCCCTCTATGGGCTTCCAAATATCCCTTTGCCAATTGCACAAGAACAGCCTTAGCGAAAGGCTTCTTGAAGGGAAAGATGTAACTCTGTGAGATGAATTAACAGAACACAGAGCAGTTTCTCAGAAAGCTTCTTTCCAGTTTTGAACGGAAGATATTTCCTTTTTCACCAAAGCCCTCTATGGGCTTCCAAATATCCCTTTGCCAATTCCACAAGAACAGCCTTAGCGAGAGGCTTCTTCAAGGGAAAGATGTAACTCTGTTAGATGAATTAACAGAACACAGAGCAGTTTCTCAGAAAGCTTCTTTCCAGTTTTGAACGGAAGATATTTCCTTTTTCACCATAGCCCTCTATGGGCTTCCAAATATCCCTTTGCCAATTCCACAAGAACAGCCTTAGCGAAAGACTTTTTGAAGGGAAAGATGTAACACTGTGAGATGAATTCACAGAACACAGAGCAGTTTCTCACAAAGCTTCTTTCCAGTTTTGATCGGAAGATATTTCCTTTTTCACCATAGCCCTCTATGGGCTTCCAAATATCCCTTTGCCAATTCCACAAGAACAGCCTTAGCGAAAGGCTTCTTGAAGGGAAAGATGTAACTCTGTTAGATGAATTAACAGAACACAGAGCAGTTTCTCAGAAAGCTTCTTTCCAGTTTTGAACGGAAGATATTTCGTTTTTCACCATAGCCCTCCTTGGGCTTCCAAATATCCCTTTGCCAATTCCACAAGAACAGCCTTAGCGAAAGACTTTTTGAAGGGAAAGATGTAACACTGTGAGATGAATTCACAGAACACAGAGCAGTTTCTCAGAAAGCTTCTTTCCAGTTTTGAACGGAAGATATTTCCTTTTTCACCATAGCCCTCTATGGGCTTCCAAATATCCCTTTGCCAATTCCACAAGAACAGCCTTAGCGAAAGGCTTCTTGAAGGGAAAGGTGTAACTCTGTGAGATGAATTACCAGAACACAGAGCAGTTTCTCAGAAAGCTTCTTTCGAGTTTTGAACGGAAGATATTTCCTTTTTCACCATAGCCCTCTATGGGCTTCCAAATATCCCTTTGCCAATTCCACAAGAACAGACTTAGCGAAAGGCTTCTTGAAGGGAAAGATGTAACTCTGTGAGATGAATTAACAGAACACAGAGCAGTTTCTCAGAAAGCTTCTTTCCAGTTTTGAAGGGAAGATATTTCCTTTTTCACCATAGCCCTCTATGGGCTTCCAAATATCCCTTTTCCAATTCCACAAGAACAGCCTTAGCGAAAGGCTTCTTGAAGGGAAAGATGTAACTCTGTGAGATGAATTAACAGAACACAGAGCAGTTTCTCAGAAAGCTTCTTTCCAGTTTTGAACGGAAGATAGTTCCTTTTTCACCATATCCCTCTATGGGCTTCCAAATATCCCTTTGCCAATTCCACAAGAACAGCCTTAGCGAAAGGCTTCTTGAAGGGAAAGATGTAACTCTTTGAGATGAATTAACAGAACACAGAGCAGTTTCTCAGAAAGCTTCTTTACAGTTTTGAACGGAAGATATTTCCTTTTTCACCATAGCCCTCTATGGGTTTCCAAATATCCCTTTGCCAATTCCAAAAGAACAGCCGTAGCCAAAGGCTTCTTGAAGGGAAAGATGTAACTCTGTGAGATGAATTAACAGAACGCAGAGCAGTTTCTCAGAAAGGTTCTTTCCAGATTTGAACGGAAGATACTTCCTTTTTCACCATAGCCCTCTATGGGCTTCCAAATATCCCTTTGCCAATTCCACAAGAACAGACTTAGCGAAAGGCTTCTTGAAGGGAAAGATGTAACTCTGTGAGATGAATTACCAGAACACAGAGCAGTTTCTCAGAAAGCTTCTTTCGAGTTTTGAACGGAAGATATTTCCTTTTTCACCATAGCCCTCTATGGGCTTCCAAATATCCCTTTGCCAATTCCACAAGAACAGACTTAGCGAAAGGCTTCTTGAAGGGAAAGATGTAACTCTGTGAGATGAATTAACAGAACACAGAGCAGTTTTTCAGAAAGCTTCTTTCCAGTTTTGAAAGGAAGATATTTCCTTTTTCACCATAGCCCTCTATGGGCTTCCAAATATCCCTTTTCCAATTCCACAAGAACAGCCTTAGCGAAAGGCTTCTTGAAGGGAAAGATGTAACTCTGTGAGATGAATTAACAGAACACAGAGCAGTTTCTCAGAAAGCTTCTTTCCAGTTTTGAACGGAAGATATTTCCTTTTTCACCATAGCCCTCTATGGGCTTCCAAATATCCCTTTGCCAATTCCACAAGAACAGCCTTAGCGAAAGGCTTCTTCAAGGGAAAGATGTAACTCTGTTAGATGAATTAACAGAACACAGAGCAGTTTCTCAGAAAGCTTCTTTCCAGTTTTGAACGGAAGATATTTCGTTTTTCACCATAGCCCTCCTTGGGCTTCCAAATATCCCTTTGCCAATTCCACAAGAACAGCCTTAGCGAAAGACTTTTTGAAGGGAAAGATGTAACACTGTGAGATGAATTCACAGAACACAGAGCAGTTTCTCAGAAAGCTTCTTTCCAGTTTTGAACGGAAGATATTTCCTTTTTCACCATAGCCCTCTATGGGCTTCCAAATATCCCTTTGCCAATTCCACAAGAACAGCCTTAGCGAAAGGCTTCTTGAAGGGAAAGGTGTAACTCTGTGAGATGAATTACCAGAACACAGAGCAGTTTCTCAGAAAGCTTCTTTCGAGTTTTGAACGGAAGATATTTCCTTTTTCACCATAGCCCTCTATGGGCTTCCAAATATCCCTTTGCCAATTCCACAAGAACAGACTTAGCGAAAGGCTTCTTGAAGGGAAAGATGTAACTCTGTGAGATGAATTAACAGAACACAGAGCAGTTTCTCAGAAAGCTTCTTTCCAGTTTTGAAAGGAAGATATTTCCTTTTTCACCATAGCCCTCTATGGGCTTCCAAATATCCCTTTTCCAATTCCACAAGAACAGCCTTAGCGAAAGGCTTCTTGAAGGGAAAGATGTAACTCTGTGAGATGAATTAACAGAACACAGAGCAGTTTCTCAGAAAGCTTCTTTCCAGTTTTGAACGGAAGATAGTTCCTTTTTCACCATATCCCTCTATGGGCTTCCAAATATCCCTTTGCCAATTCCACAAGAACAGCCTTAGCGAAAGGCTTCTTGAAGGGAAAGATGTAACTCTTTGAGATGAATTAACAGAACACAGTGCAGTTTCTCAGAAAGCTTCTTTACAGTTTTGAACGGAAGATATTTCCTTTTTCACCATAGCCCTCTATGGGTTTCCAAATATCCCTTTGCCAATTCCAAAAGAACAGCCGTAGCCAAAGGCTTCTTGAAGGGAAAGATGTAACTCTGTGAGATGAATTAACAGAACGCAGAGCAGTTTCTCAGAAAGGTTCTTTCCAGATTTGAACGGAAGATATTTCCTTTTTCACCATAGCCCTCTATGGGCTTCCAAATATCCCTTTGCCAATTCCACAAGAACAGACTTAGCGAAAGGCTTCTTGAAGGGAAAGATGTAACTCTGTGAGATGAATTACCAGAACACAGAGCAGTTTCTCAGAAAGCTTCTTTCGAGTTTTGAACGGAAGATATTTCCTTTTTCACCATAGCCCTCTATGGGCTTCCAAATATCCCTTTGCCAATTCCACAAGAACAGCCTTAGCGAAAGGCTTCTTGAAGGGAAAGATGTAACTCTTTGAGATGAATTAACAGAACACAGAGCAGTTTCTCAGAAAGCTTCTTTACAGTTTTGAACGGAAGATATTTCCTTTTTCACCATAGCCCTCTATGGGTTTCCAAATATCCCTTTGCCAATTCCAAAAGAACAGCCGTAGCCAAAGGCTTCTTGAAGGGAAAGATGTAACTCTGTGAGATGAATTAACAGAACGCAGAGCAGTTTCTCAGAAAGGTTCTTTCCAGATTTGAACGGAAGATATTTCCTTTTTCACCATAGCCCTCTATGGGCTTCCAAATATCCCTTTGCCAATTCCACAAGAACAGACTTAGCGAAAGGCTTCTTGAAGGGAAAGATGTAACTCTGTGAGATGAATTAACAGAACACAAAGCAGTTTCTCAGAAAGCTTGTTTCCAGTTTTGAACGGAAGATATTTCCTTTTTCACCATAGCCCTCTATGGGCTTCCGAATATCCCTTTGCCAATTCCACAAGAACAGCCTTAGCGAAAGGCTTCTTGAAGGGAAAGATGTAACTCTGTGAGATGAATTAACAGAACACAGAGCAGTTTCTCAGAAAGCTTCTTTCCAGTTTTGAACGGAAGATATTTCCTTTTTCACCATAGCCCTCTATGGGCTTCCAAATATCCCTTTGCCAATTGCACAAGAACAGCCTTAGCGAAAGGCTTCTTGAAGGGAAAGATGTAACTCTGTGAGATGAATTAACAGAACACAGAGCAGTTTCTCAGAAAGCTTCTTTCCAGTTTTGAACGGAAGATATTTCCTTTTTCACCATATCCCTCTATGGGCTTCCAAATATCCCTTTGCCAATTCCACAAGAACAGACGTAGCGAAAGGCTGCTTGAAGGGAAAGATGTAACTCTGTGAGATGAATTAACAGAACGCAGAGCAGTTTCTCAGAAAGCTTTTTTCCAGTTTTGAACGGAAGATATTTCCTTTTTCACCATAGCCCTCTATGGGCTTCCCAATATCCCTTTGCCAATTCCACAAGAACAGCCTTAGCGAAAGACTTCTTGAAGGGAAAGATGTAACTCTGTGAGATGAATTAACAGAACACAGAGCAGTTTCTCAGAAAGCTTCTTTCCAGTTTTGAACGGAAGATATTTCCTTTTTCACCATAGCCCTCTATGGGCTTCCAAATATCCCTTTGCCAATTCCACAAGAACAGCCTTAGCGAAAGGCTTCTTGAAGGGAAAGATGTAACTCTGTGAGATGAATTAACAGAACACAGAGCAGTTTCTCAGAAAGCTTCTTTCCAGTTTTGAACGGAAGGTATTTCCTTTTTCACCATAGCCCTCTATGGGCTTCCAAATATCCCTTTGCCAATTCCACAAGAACAGACGTAGCGAAAGGCTGCTTGAAGGGAAAGATGTAACTCTGTGAGATGAATTAACAGAACGCAGAGCAGTTTCTCAGAAAGCTTCTTTCCAGTTTTGAACGGAAGATATTTCCTTTTTCACCATAGCCCTCTATGGGCTTCCAAATATCCCTTTGCCAATTCCACAAGAACAGCCTTAGCGAAAGACTTCTTGAAGGGAAAGTTGTAACTCTGTGAGATGAATTAACAGAACACAGAGCAGTTTCTCAGAAAGCTTCTTTCCAGTTTTGAACGGAAGATATTTCCTTTTTCACCATAGCCCTCTATGGGCTTCCAAATATCCCTTTGCCAATTCCACAAGAACAGCCTTAGCGAAAGGTTTCTTGAAGGGAAAGATGTAACTCTGTGAGATGAATTCACAGAACACAGAGCAGTTTCTCAGAAAGCTTCTTTCCAGTTTTGAACGGAAGATATTTCCTTTTTCACCATAGCCCTCTATGGGCTTCCAAATATCCCTTTGCCAGTTCCACAAGAACAGCCTTAGCGAAAGGCTTCTTGAAGGAAAAGATGTAACTCTGTGAGATGAATTCACAGAACACAGAGCAGTTTCTCAGAAAGCTTCTTTCCAGTTTTGAACGGAAGATATTTCCTTTTTCACCATAGCCCTCTATGGGCTTCCAAATATCCCTTTGCCAATTCCACAAGAACAGCCGTAGCGAAAGGCTTCTTGAAGGGAAAGATGTAACTCTGTGAGATGAATTAACAGAACGCAGAGCAGTTTCTCAGAAAGCTTCTTTCCAGATTTGAACGGAAGATATTTCCTCTTTCACCATAGCCCTCTATGGTCTTCCAAATATCCCTTTGCCAATTCCACAAGAACAGCGTTAGCGAAAGACTTCTTGAAGGGAAAGATGTAACTCTGTGAGATGAATTAACAGAACACAGAGCAGTTTCTCAGAAAGCTTCTTTCCAGTTTTGAACGGAAGATATTTCCTTTTTCACCATAGCCCTCTATGGGCTTCCAAATATGACTTTGCCAATTCCACAAGAACAGCCTTAGCGAAAGGCTTCTTGAAGGGAACGATGTAACTCTGTGAGATGAATTAACAGAACACAGAGCAGTTTCTCAGAAAGCTTCTTTCCAGTTTTGAAAGGAAGATATTTCCTTTTTCACCATAGCCCTCTATGGGCTTCCAAATATCCCTTTTCCAATTCCACAAGAACAGCCTTAGCGAAAGGCTTCTTGAAGGGAAAGATGTAACTCTGTGAGATGAATTAACAGAACACAGAGCAGTTTCTCAGAAAGCTTCTTTCCAGTTTTGAACGGAAGATAGTTCCTTTTTCACCATAGCCCTCTATGGGCTTCCAAATATCCCTTTGCCAATTCCACAAGAACAGCCTTAGCGAAAGGCTTCTTCAAGGGAAAGATGTAACTCTTTGAGATGAATTAACAGAACACAGAGCAGTTTCTCAGAAAGCTTCTTTACAGTTTTGAACGGAAGATATTTCCTTTTTCACCATAGCCCTCTATGGGTTTCCAAATATCCCTTTGCCAATTCCAAAAGAACAACCGTAGCGAAAGGCTTCTAGAAGGGAAAGATGTAACTCTGTGAGATGAATTAACAGAACGCAGAGCAGTTTCTCAGAAAGGTTCTTTCCAGATTTGAACGGAAGATATTTCCTTTTTCACCATAGCCCTCTATGGGCTTCCAAATATCCCTTTGCCAATTGCACAAGAACAGCCTTAGCGAAAGGCTTCTTGAAGGGAAAGATGTAACTCTGTGAGATGAATTAACAGAACACAGAGCAGTTTCTCAGAAAGCTTCTTTCCAGTTTTGAACGGAAGATAGTTCCTTTTTCACCATAGCCCTCTATGGGCTTCCAAATATCCCTTTGCCAATTCCACAAGAACAGCCTTAGCGAAAGGCTTCTTCAAGGGAAAGATGTAACTCTTTGAGATGAATTAACAGAACACAGAGCAGTTTCTCAGACAGCTTCTTTACAGTTTTGAACGGAAGATATTTCCTTTTTCACCATAGCCCTCTATGGGTTTCCAAATATCCCTTTGCCAATTCCAAAAGAACAGCCGTAGCGAAAGGCTTCTAGAAGGGAAAGATGTAACTCTGTGAGATGAATTAACAGAACGCAGAGCAGTTTCTCAGAAAGGTTCTTTCCAGATTTGAACGGAAGATATTTCCTTTTTCACCATAGCCCTCTATGGGCTTCCAAATATCCCTTTGCCAATTGCACAAGAACAGCCTTAGCGAAAGGCTTCTTGAAGGGAAAGATGTAACTCTGTGAGATGAATTAACAGAACACAAAGCAGTTTCTCAGAAAGCTTCTTTCCAGTTTTGAACGGAAGATATTTCCTTTTTCACCATAGCCCTCTATGGGCTTCCAAATATCCCTTTGCCAATTCCACAAGAACAGCCTTAGCGAAAGGCTTCTTGAAGGGAAAGATGTAAGTCTGTGAGATGAATTAACAGAACACAGAGCAGTTTCTCAGAAAGCTTCTTTCCAGTTTTGAACGGAAGATATTTCCTTTTTCACCATAGCCCTCTATGGGCTTCCAAATATCCCTTTGCCAATTCCACAAGAACAGCCTTAGCGAAAGGCTTCTTGAAGGGAAAGATGTAACTCTGTGAGATGAATTAACAGAACACAGAGCAATTCCTCAGAAAGCTTCTTTCCAGTTTTCAACGGAAGATATTTCCTTTTTCACCATAGCCCTCTATGGGCTTCCAAATATCCCTTTGCCAATTCCACAAGAACAGCCTTAGCAAAAGGCTTCTTGAAGGGAAAGATGTAACTCTGTGAGATGAATTAACAGAACACAGAGCAGTTTCTCAGAAAGCTTCTTTCCAGTTTTGAACGGAAGATATTTCCTTTTTCACCATAGCCCTCTATGGGCTTCCGAATATCCCTTTGCCAATTCCACAAGAACAGCCTTAGCGAAAGGCTTCTTGAAGGGAAAGATGTAACTCTGTGAGATGAATTAACAGAACACAGAGCAGTTTCTCAGAAAGCTTCTTTCCAGTTTTGAACGGAAGATATTTCCTTTTTCACCATAGCCCTCTATGGGCTTCCAAATATCCCTTTGCCAATTCCAGAAGAACAGACTTAGCGAAAGGCTTCTTGAAGGGAAAGATGTAACTCTGTGAGATGAATTAACAGAACACAGAGCAGTTTCTCAGAAAGCTTCTTTCCAGTTTTGAACGGAAGATATTTCCTTTTTCACCATAGCCCTCTATTGGCTTCCAAATATCCCTTTGCCAATTCCACAAGAACAGACGTAGCGAAAGGCTGCTTGAAGGGAAAGATGTAACTCTGTGAGATGAATTAACAGAACGCAGAGCAGTTTCTCAGAAAGCTTCTTTCCAGTTTTGAACGGAAGATATTTCCTTTTTCACCATAGCCCTCTATGGGCTTCCAAATATCCCTTTGCCAATTCCACAAGAACAGCCTTAGCGAAAGACTTCTTGAAGGGAAAGTTGTAACTCTGTGAGATGAATTAACAGAACACAGAGCAGTTTCTCAGAAAGCTTCTTTCCAGTTTTGAACGGAAGATATTTCCTTTTTCACCATAGCCCTCTACGGGCTTCCAAATATCCCTTTGCCAATTCCACAAGAACAGCCTTAGCGAAAGGTTTCTTGAAGGGAAAGATGTAACTCTGTGAGATGAATTCACAGAACACAGAGCAGTTTCTCAGAAAGCTTCTTTCCAGTTTTGAAGGGAAGATATTTCCTTTTTCACCATAGCCCTCTATGGGCTTCCAAATATCCCTTTGCCAATTCCACAAGAACAGCCTTAGCGAAAGGCTTCTTGAAGGGAAAGATGTAACTCTGTGAGATGAATTCACAGAACACAGAGCAGTTTCTCAGAAAGCTTCTTTCCAGTTTTGAACGGAAGATATTTCCTTTTTCACCATAGCCCTCTATGGGCTTCCAAATATCCCTTTGCCAATTCCACAAGAACAGCCTTAGCGAAAGACTTCTTGAAGGGAAAGATGTAACTCTGTGAGATGAATTAACAGAACACAAAGCAGTTTCTCAGAAAGCTTCTTTCCAGTTTTCAACGGAAGATATTTCCTTTTTCACCATAGCCATCTATGGGTTTCCAAATATCCCTTTGCCAATTCCACAAGAACAGCCTTAGCGAAATGCTTCTTGAAGGGAAAGATGTAACTCTGTGAGATGAATTAACAGAACACAGATCAGTTTCTCAGAAAGCTTCTTTCCAGTTTTGAACGCAAGATTTTTCCTTTTTCACCATAGCCCTCTATGGGCTTCCAAATATCCCTTTGCCAATTCCACAAGAACAGCATTAGCGAAAGGCTTCTTGAAGGGAAAGATGTAACTCTGTGAGATGAATTCACAGAACACAGAGCAGTTTCTCAGAAAGCTTCTTTCCAGTTTTGAACGGAAGATATTTCATTTTTCACCATAGCCCTCTATGGGCTTCCAAATATCCCGTTGCCAATTCCACAAGAACAGCCTTAGCGAAAGGCTTCTTGAAGGGAAAGATGTAACTCTGTGAGATGAATTAACAGAATACAGAGCAGTTTCTCAGAAAGCTTCTTTCCAGTTTTGAACGGAAGATATTTCCTTTTTCACCATAGCCCTCTACGGGCTTCCAAATATCCCTTTGCCAATTCCACAAGAACAGCCTTAGCGAAAGGCTTCTTGAAGGGAAATATGTAACTCTGTGAGATGAATTAACAGAACACAGAGCAGTTTCTCAGAAAGCTTCTTTCCAGTTTTGAACGGAAGATATTTCCTTTTTCACCATAGCCCTCTAAGGGCTTCCAAATATCCCTTTGCCAATTCCACAAGAACAGCCTTAGCGAAAGGCTTCTTGAAGGGAAAGATGTAACTCTGTGAGATGAATTAACAGAACACAGAGCAGTTTCTCAGAAACCTTCTTTCCAGTTTTGAACGGAAGATATGTCCTTTTTCACCATAGGCCTCTATGGGCTTCCAAATATCCCTTTGCCAATTCCACAAGAACAGCCTTAGCGAAAGGCTTCTTGAAGGGAAAGATGTCACTCTGTGAGATGAATTAACAGAACATAGAAGAGTTTCTCAGAAAGCTTCTTTCCAGTTTTGAACGGAAGATATTTCCTTTTTCACCATAGCCCTCTATGGGCTTCCAAATATCCCTTTGCCAATCGCACAAGAACAGCCTTAGCGAAAGGCTTCTTGAAGGGAAAGATGTAACTCTGTGAGATGAATTAACAGAACACAGAGCAGTTTCTCAGAAAGCTTCTTTCCAGTTTTGAACGGAAGATATTTCCTTTTTCACCATAGCCCTCTATGGGCTTCCAAATATCCCTTTGCCAATTGCACAAGAACAGCCTTAGCGAAAGGCTTCTTGAAGGGAAAGATGTAACTCTGTGAGATGAATTCACAGAACACAGAGCAGTTTCTCAGAAAGCTTCTTTCCAGTTTTGAACGGAAGATATTTCCTTTTTCACCATAGCCCTCTATGGGCTTCCAAATATCCCTTTGCCAATTCCACAAGAACAGCCTTAGCGAAAGGCTTCTTGAAGGGAAAGATGTAACTTTGTGAGATGAATTAACAGAACATAGAACAGTTTCTCAGAAAGCTTCTTTCCAGTTTTGAACGGAAGATATTTCCTTTTTCACCATAGCCCTCTATGGGCTTCCAAATATCCCTTTGCCAATTGCACAAGAACAGCCTTAGCGAAAGGCTTCTTGAAGGGAAAGATGTAACTCTGTGAGATGAATTAACAGAACACAGAGCAGTTTCTCAGAAAGCTTCTTTCCAGTTTTGAACGGAAGATATTTCCTTTTTCACCAAAGCCCTCTATGGGCTTCCAAATATCCCTTTGCCAATTCCACAAGAACAGCCTTAGCGAAAGGCTTCTTCAAGGGAAAGATGTAACTCTGTTAGATGAATTAACAGAACACAGAGCAGTTTCTCAGAAAGCTTCTTTCCAGTTTTGAACGGAAGATATTTCCTTTTTCACCATAGCCCTCTATGGGCTTCCAAATATCCCTTTGCCAATTCCACAAGAACAGCCTTAGCGAAAGACTTTTTGAAGGGAAAGATGTAACACTTTGAGATGAATTCACAGAACACAGAGCAGTTTCTCACAAAGCTTCTTTCCAGTTTTGATCGGAAGATATTTCCTTTTTCACCATAGCCCTCTATGGGCTTCCAAATATCCCTTTGCCAATTCCACAAGAACAGCCTTAGCGAAAGGCTTCTTCAAGGGAAAGATGTAACACTGTGAGATGAATTCACAGAACACAGAGCAGTTTCTCAGAAAGCTTCTTTCCAGTTTTGAACGGAAGATATTTCCTTTTTCACCATAGCCCTCTATGGGCTTCCAAATATCCCTTTGCCAATTCCACAAGAACAGCCTTAGCGAAAGGCTTCTTGAAGGGAAAGGTGTAACTCTGTGAGATGAATTACCAGAACACAGAGCAGTTTCTCAGAAAGCTTCTTTCGAGTTTTGAACGGAAGATATTTCCTTTTTCACCATAGCCCTCTATGGGCTTCCAAATATCCCTTTGCCAATTCCACAAGAACAGACTTAGCGAAAGGCTTCTTGAAGGGAAAGATGTAACTCTGTGAGATGAATTAACAGAACACAGAGCAGTTTCTCAGAAAGCTTCTTTCCAGTTTTGAAAGGAAGATATTTCCTTTTTCACCATAGCCCTCTATGGGCTTCCAAATATCCCTTTTCCAATTCCACAAGAACAGCCTTAGCGAAAGGCTTCTTGAAGGGAAAGATGTAACTCTGTGAGATGAATTAACAGAACACAGAGCAGTTTCTCAGAAAGCTTCTTTCCAGTTTTGAACGGAAGATAGTTCCTTTTTCACCATAGCCCTCTATGGGCTTCCAAATATCCCTTTGCCAATTCCACAAGAACAGCCTTAGCGAAAGGCTTCTTGAAGGGAAAGATGTAACTCTTTGAGATGAATTAACAGAACACAGAGCAGTTTCTCAGAAAGCTTCTTTACACTTTTGAACGGAAGATATTTCCTTTTTCACCATAGCCCTCTATGGGTTTCCAAATATCCCTTTGCCAATTCCAAAAGAACAGCCGTAGCCAAAGGCTTCTTGAAGGGAAAGATGTAACTCTGTGAGATGAATTAACAGAACGCAGAGCAGTTTCTCAGAAAGGTTCTTTCCAGATTTGAACGGAAGATATTTCCTTTTTCACCATAGCCCTCTATGGGCTTCCAAATATCCCTTTGCCAATTCCACAAGAACAGACTTAGCGAAAGGCTTCTTGAAGGGAAAGATGTAACTCTGTGAGATGAATTAACAGAACACAAAGCAGTTTCTCAGAAAGCTTCTTTCCAGTTTTGAACGGAAGATATTTCCTTTTTCACCATAGCCCTCTATGGGCTTCCGAATATCCCTTTGCCAATTCCACAAGAACAGCCTTAGCGAAAGGCTTCTTGAAGGGAAAGATGTAACTCTGTGAGATGAATTAACAGAACACAGAGCAGTTTCTCAGAAAGCTTCTTTCCAGTTTTGAACGGAAGATATTTCCTTTTTCACCATAGCCCTCTATGGGCTTCCAAATATCCCTTTGCCAATTGCACAAGAACAGCCTTAGCGAAAGGCTTCTTGAAGGGAAAGATGTAACTCTGTGAGATGAATTAACAGAACACAGAGCAGTTTCTCAGAAAGCTTCTTTCCAGTTTTGAACGGAAGATATTTCCTTTTTCACCGTAGCCCTCTATGGGCTTCCAAATATCCCTTTGCCAATTCCACAAGAACAGACGTAGCGAAAGGCTGCTTGAAGGGAAAGATGTAACTCTGTGAGATGAATTAACAGAACGCAGAGCAGTTTCTCAGAAAGCTTTTTTCCAGTTTTGAACGGAAGATATTTCCTTTTTCACTATAGCCCTCTATGGGCTTCCAAATATCCCTTTGCCAATTCCACAAGAACAGCCTTAGCGAAAGACTTCTTGAAGGGAAAGATGTAACTCTGTGAGATGAATTAACAGAACACAGAGCAGTTTCTCAGAAAGCTTCTTTCCAGTTTTGAACGGAAGATATTTCCTTTTTCACCATAGCCCTCTATGGGCTTCCAAATATCCCTTTGCCAATTCCACAAGAACAGCCTTAGCGAAAGGCTTCTTGAAGGGAAAGATGTAACTCTGTGAGATGAACTAACAGAACACAGAGCAGTTTCTCAGAAAGCTTCTTTCCAGTTTTGAACGGAAGATATTTCCTTTTTCACCATAGCCCTCTATGGGTTTCCAAATATCCCTTTGCCAATTCCACAAGAACAGCCTTAGCAAAAGGCTTCTTGAAGGGAAAGATGTAACTCTGTGAGATGAATTAACAGAACACAGAGCAGTTTCTCAGAAAGCTTCTTTCCAGTTTTGAACGGAAGATATTTCCTTTTTCACCATAGCCCTCTAAGGGCTTCCGAATATCCCTTTGCCAATTCCACAAGAACAGCCTTAGCGAAAGGCTTCTTGAAGGGAAAGATGTAACTCTGTGAGATGAATTAACAGAACACAGAGCAGTTTCTCAGAAAGCTTCTTTCCAGTTTTGAACGGAAGATATTTCCTTTTTCACCATAGCCCTCTATGGGCTTCCAAATATCCCTTTGCCAATTCCACAAGAACAGCCTTAGCGAAAGGCTTCTTGAAGGGAAAGATGTAACTCTGTGAGATGAATTCACAGAACACAGAGCAGTTTCTCAGAAAGCTTCTTTCCAGTTTTGAACGGAAGATATTTCCTTTTTCACCATAGCCCTCTATGGGCTTCCAAATATCCCTTTGCCAATTCCACAAGAACAGCCGTAGCGAAAGGCTTCTTGAAGGGAAAGATGTAACTCTGTGAGATTAATTAACAGAACGCAGAGCAGTTTCTCAGAAAGCTTCTTTCCAGATTTGAACGGAAGATATTTCCTCTTTCACCATAGCCCTGTATGGGCTTCCAAATATCCCCTTGCCAATTCCACAAGAACAGCCTTAGCGAAAGACTTCTTGAAGGGAAAGATGTAACTCTGTGAGATGAATTAACAGAACACAGAGCAGTTTCTCAGAAAGCTTCTTTCCAGTTTTCAACGGAAGATATTTCCTTTTTCACCATAGCCATCTATGGGTTTCCAAATATCCCTTTGCCAATTCCACAAGAACAGCCTTAGCGAAATGCTTCTTGAAGGGAAAGATGTAACTCTGTGAGATGAATTAACAGAACACAGATCAGTTTCTCAGAAAGCTTCTTTCCAGTTTTGATCGGAAGATATTTCCATTTTCACCATAGCCCTCTATGTGCTTCCAAATATCCCTTTGCCAATTCCACAAGAACAGCCTTAGCGAAAGGCTTCTTCAAGGGAAAGATGTAACTCTGTTAGATGAATTAACAGAACACAGAGCAGTTTCTCAGAAAGCTTCTTTCCAGTTTTGAACGGAAGATATTTCGTTTTTCACCATAGCCCTCCTTGGGCTTCCAAATATCCCTTTGCCAATTCCACAAGAACAGCCTTAGCGAAAGACTTTTTGAAGGGAAAGATGTAACACTGTGAGATGAATTCACAGAACACAGAGCAGTTTCTCAGAAAGCTTCTTTCCAGTTTTGAACGGAAGATATTTCCTTTTTCACCATAGCCCTCTATGGGCTTCCAAATATCCCTTTGCCAATTCCACAAGAACAGCCTTAGCGAAAGGCTTCTTGAAGGGAAAGGTGTAACTCTGTGAGATGAATTACCAGAACACAGAGCAGTTTCTCAGAAAGCTTCTTTCGAGTTTTGAACGGAAGATATTTCCTTTTTCACCATAGCCCTCTATGGGCTTCCAAATATCCCTTTGCCAATTCCACAAGAACAGACTTAGGGAAAGGCTTCTTGAAGGGAAAGATGTAACTCTGTGAGATGAATTAACAGAACACAGAGCAGTTTCTCAGAAAGCTTCTTTTCCAGTTTTGAAAGGAAGATATTTCCTTTTTCACCATAGCCCTCTATGGGCTTCCAAATATCCCTTTTCCAATTCCACAAGAACAGCCTTAGCGAAAGGCTTCTTGAAGGGAAAGATGTAACTCTGTGAGATGAATTAACAGAACACAGAGCAGTTTCTCAGAAAGCTTCTTTCCAGTTTTGAACGGAAGATATTTCCTTTTTCACCATAGCCCTCTATGGGCTTCCAAATATCCCTTTGCCAATTGCACAAGAACAGCCTTAGCGAAAGGCTTCTTGAAGGGAAAGATGTAACTCTGTGAGATGAATTAACAGAACACAGAGCAGTTTCTCAGAAAGCTTCTTTCCAGTTTTGAACGGAAGATATTTCCTTTTTCACCATAGCCCTCTATGGGCTTCCAAATATCCCTTTGCCAATTCCACAAGAACAGACGTAGCGAAAGGCTGCTTGAAGGGAAAGATGTAACTCTGTGAGATGAATTAATAGAACGCAGAGCAGTTTCTCAGAAAGCTTTTTTCCAGTTTTGAACGGAAGATATTTCCTTTTTCACCATAGCCCTCTATGGGCTTCCAAATATCCCTTTGCCAATTCCACAAGAACAGCCTTAGCGAAAGACTTCTTGAAGGGAAAGATGTAACTCTGTGAGATGAATTAACAGAACACAGAGCATTTTCTCAGAAAGCTTCTTTCCAGTTTTGAACGGAAGATATTTCCTTTTTCACCATAGCCCTCTATGGGCTTCCAAATATCCCTTTGCCAATTCCACAAGAACAGCCTTAGCGAAAGGCTTCTTGAAGGGAAAGATGTAACTCTGTGAGATGAACTAACAGAACACAGAGCAGTTTCTCAGAAAGCTTCTTTCCAGTTTTGAACGGAAGATATTTCCTTTTTCACCATAGCCCTCTATGGGCTTCCAAATATCCCTTTGCCAATTCCACAAGAACAGCCTTAGCAAAAGGCTTCTTGAAGGGAAAGATGTAACTCTGTGAGATGAATTAACAGAACACAGAGCAGTTTCTCAGAAAGCTTCTTTCCAGTTTTGAACGGAAGATATTTCCTTTTTCACCATAGCCCTCTATGGGCTTCCGAATATCCCTTTGCCAATTCCACAAGAACAGCCTTAGCGAAAGGCTTCTTGAAGGGAAAGATGTAACTCTGTGAGATGAATTAACAGAACACAGAGCAGTTTCTCAGAAAGCTTCTTTCCAGTTTTGAACGGAAGATATTTCCTTTTTCACCATAGCCCTCTATGGGCTTCCAAATATCCCTTTGCCAATTCCACAAGAACAGACTTAGCGAAAGGCTTCTTGAAGGGAAAGATGTAACTCTGTGAGATGAATTAACAGAACACAGAGCAGTTTCTCAGAAAGCTTCTTTCCAGTTTTGAACGGAAGGTATTTCCTTTTTCACCATAGCCCTCTATTGGCTTCCAAATATCCCTTTGCCAATTCCACAAGAACAGACGTAGCGAAAGGCTGCTTGAAGGGAAAGATGTAACTCTGTGAGATGAATTAACAGAACACAGAGCAGTTTCTCAGAAAGCTTCTTTCCAG
This sequence comes from Chlorocebus sabaeus, assembly GCF_047675955.1. Classification (NCBI taxonomy): domain Eukaryota; kingdom Metazoa; phylum Chordata; class Mammalia; order Primates; family Cercopithecidae; genus Chlorocebus; species Chlorocebus sabaeus. Next base: position 113,792 of record NW_027327462.1, read on the forward strand.
TTTTGAACGGAAGATATTTCCTTTTTCACCATAGCCTTCTATGGGCTTCCAAATATCCCTTTGCCAATTCCACAAGAACAGCCTTAGCGAAAGGCTTCTTGAAGGGAGAGATGTAACTCTGTGAGATGAATTAACAGAACACAGAGCAGTTTCTCAGAAAGCTTCTTTCCAGTTTTGAACGGAAGATATTTCCTTTTTCACCATAGCCCTCTATGGTCTTCCAAATATCCCTTTGCCAATTCCACAAGAACAGCCTTAGCGAAAGGCTTCTTGAAGGGAAAGATGTAAATCTGTGAGATGAATTAACAGAACACAGAGCAGTTTCTCAGAAAGCTTCTTTCCAGTTTTGAACGGAAGATATTTAATTTTTCACCAAAGCCCTCTATGGGCTTCCAAATATCCCTTTGCCAATTCCACAAGAACAGCCTTAGCGAAAGGCTTCTTCGAGGGAAAGATGTAACTCTGTTAGATGAATTAACAGAACACAGAGCAGTTTCTCAGAAAGCTTCTTTCCAGTTTTGAACGGAAGATATTTCCTTTTTCACCATAGCCCTCTATGGGCTTCCAAATATCCCTTTGCCAATTCCACAAGAACAGCCTTAGCGAAAGACTTTTTGAAGGGAAAGATGTAACACTGTGAGATGAATTCACAGAACACAGAGCAGTTTCTCAGAAAGCTTCTTTCCAGTTTTGAACGGAAGATATTTCCTTTTTCACCATAGCCCTCTATGGGCTTCCAAATATCCCTTTGCCAATTCCACAAGAACAGCCTTAGCGAAAGACTTTTTGAAGGGAAAGATGTAACACTGTGAGATGAATTCACAGAACACAGAGCAGTTTCTCAGAAAGCTTCTTTCCAGTTTTGAACGGAAGATATTTCCTTTTTCACCATAGCCCTCTATGGGCTTCCAAATATCCCTTTGCCAATTCCACAAGAACAGCCTTAGCCAAAGGCTTCTTGAAGGGAAAGGTGTAACTCTGTGAGATGAATTACCAGAACACAGAGCAGTTTATCAGAAAGCTTCTTTCCAGTTTTGAACGGAAGATATTTCCTTTTTCACCATAGCCCTCTATGGGCTTCCAAATATCCCTTTGCCAATTCCACAAGAACAACCTTAGCGAAAGACTTTTTGAAAGGAAAGATGTAACACTGTGAGATGAATTCACAGAACACAGAGCAGTTTCTCAGAAAGCTTCTTTCCAGTTTTGAACGGAAGATATTTCCTTTTTCACCATAGCCCTCTATGGGCTTCCAAATATCCCTTTGCCAATTCCACAAGAACAGCCTTAGCGAAAGACTTTTCGAAGGGAAAGATGTAACACTGTGAGATGAATTAACAGAACACAGAGCAGTTTCTCAGAAAGCTTCTTTCCAGTTTTGAACGGAAGATATTTCCTTTTTCACCATAGCCCTCTATGGGCTTCCAAATATCCCTTTGTCAATTCCACAAGAACAGCCTTAGCGAAAGGCTTCTTGAAGGGAAAGGTGTAACTCTGTGAGATGAATTAACAGAACACAGAGCAGTTTCTCAGAAAGCTTCTTTCCAGTTTTGAACGGAAGATATTTCCTTTTTCACCATAGCCCTCTATGGGCTTCCAAATATCCCTTTGCCAATTCCACAAGAACAGCCTTAGCGAAAGACTTTTTGAAGGGAAAGATGTAACACTGTGAGATGAATTCACAGAACACAGAGCAGTTTCTCAGAAAGCTTCTTTCCAGTTTTGAACGGAAGATATTTCCTTTTTCACCATAGCCCTCTATGGGCTTCCAAATATCCCTTTGCCAATTCCACAAGAACAGCCTTAGCGAAAGGCTTCTTCAAGGGAAAGATGTAACTCTGTTAGATGAATTAACAGAACACAGAGCAGTTTCTCAGAAAGCTTCTTTCCAGTTTTGAACGGAAGATAATTCCTTTTTCACCATAGCCCTCTATGGGCTTCCAAATATCCCTTTGCCAATTCCACAAGAACAGCCTTAGCGAAAGACTTTTTGAAGGGAAAGATGTAACACTGTGAGATGAATTAACAGAACACAGAGCAGTTTCTCAGAAAGCTTCTTTCCAGTTTTGAACGGAAGATATTTCCTTTTTCACCATAGCCCTCTATGGGCTTCCAAATATCCCTTTGAGAATTCCACAAGAACAGCCTTAGCGAAAGGCTTCTTGAAGGGAAAGATGTAACTCTGTGAGATGAATTCACAGAACACAGAGCAGTTTCTCAGAAAGTTTCTTTCTAGTTTTGAACGGAAGATATTTCCTTTTTCACCATAGCCCTCTATGGGCTTCCAAATATCCCTTTGCCAATTCCACAAGAACAGCCTTAGCGAAAGGCTTCTTGAAGGGAAAGATGTAACTCTGTGAGATGAATTAACAGAACACAGAGCAGTTTCTCAGAAAGCTTCTTTCCAGTTTTGAACGGAAGATATTTCCTTTTTCACCATAGCCCTCTATGGTCTTCCAAATATCCCTTTTCCAATTCCACAAGAACAGCCTTAGCGAAAGGCTTCTTGAAGGGAAAGATGTAAATCTGTGAGATGAATTAACAGAACACAGAGCAGTTTCTCAGAAAGCTTCTTTCCAGTTTTGAACGGAAGATATTTCCTTTCTCACCATAGCCCTCTATGGGCTTCCAAATATCCCTTTGCCAATTCCACAAGAACAGCCTTAGCGAAAGACTTTTTGAAGGGAAAGATGTAACACTGTGAGATGAATTCACAGAACACAGAGCAGTTTCTCAGAAAGCTTCTTTCCAGTTTTGAACGGAAGATATTTCCTTTTTCACCATAGCCCTCTATGGGCTTCCAAATATCCCTTTGCCTATTCCACAAGAACAGCCTTAGCGAAAGACTTTTTGAAGGGAAAGATGTAACACTGTGAGATGAATTCACAGAACACAGAGCAGTTTCTCAGAAAGCTTCTTTCCAGTTTTGAACGGAAGATATTTCCTTTTTCACCATAGCCCTCTATGGGCTTCCAAATATCCCTTTGCCAATTCCACAAGAACAGCCTTAGCGAAAGGCTTCTTGAAGGGAAAGGTGTAACTCTGTGAGATGAATTACCAGAACACAGAGCAGTTTCTCAGAAAGCTTCTTTCCAGTTTTGAACGGAAGATATTTCCTTTCTCACCATAGCCCTCTATGGGCTTCCAAATATCCCTTTGCCAATTCCACAAGAACAGCCTTAGCGAAAGGTTTCTTGAAGGGAAAGATGTAACTCTGTGAGATGAATTAACAGAACACAGAGCAGTTTCTCAGAAAGCTTCTTTCCAGTTTTGAAAGGAAGATATTTCCTTTTTCACCATAGCCCTCTATGGGCTTCCAAATATCCCTTTTCCAATTCCACAAGAACAGCCTTAGCGAAAGGCTTCTTGAAGGGAAAGATGTAACTCTGTGAGATGAATTAACAGAACACAGAGCAGTTTCTCAGAAAGCTTCTTTCCAGTTTTGAACGGAAGATAGTTCCTTTTTCACCATAGCCCTATATGGGCTTCCAAATATCCCTTTGCCAATTCCACAAGAACAGCCTTAGCGAAAGGCTTCTTGAAGGAAAAGATGTAACTCTTTGAGATGAATTAACAGAACACAGAGCAGTTTCTCAGAAAGCTTCTTTACAGTTTTGAACAGAAGATATTTCCTTTTCCACCATAGCCCTCTATGGGCTTCCAAATATCCCTTTGCAAATTCCACAAGAACAGCCTTAGCGAAAGACTTTTTGAAGGGAAAGATGTAACACTGTGAGATGAATTCACAGAACACAGAGCAGTTTCTCAGAAAGCTTCTTTCCATTTTGAACGGAAGATATGTCCTTTTTCACCATAGGACTCTATGGGCTTCCAAATATCCCTTTTCCAATTCCACAAGAACAGCCTTAGCGAAAGACTTTTTGAAGGGAAAGATGTAACACTGTGAGATGAATTCACAGAACACAGAGCAGTTTCTCAGAAAGCTTCTTTCCAGTTTTGAACGGAAGATATTTCCTTTTTCACCATAGCCCTCTATGGGCTTCCAAATATCCCTTTGACAATTCCACAAGAACAGCCTTAGCGAAAGACTTTTTGAAGGGAAAGATGTAACACTGTGAGATGAATTAACAGAACACAGAGCAGTTTCTCAGAAAGCTTCTTTCCAGTTTTGAACGGAAGATATTTCCTTTTTCACCATAGCCCTCTATGGGCTTCCAAATATCCCTTTGTCAATTCCACAAGAACAGCCTTAGCGAAAGGCTTCTTGAAGGGAAAGATGTAACTCTGTGAGATGAATTCACAGAACACAGAGCAGTTTCTCAGAAAGCTTCTTTCCAATTTTGAACGGAAGATATTTCCTTTTTAACCATAGCCCTCTATGGGCTTCCAAATATCCCTTTGCCAATTCCACAAGAACAGCCTTAGCGAAAGGCTTCTTGAAGGGAAAGGTGTAACTCTGTGAGATGAATTAACAGAAAACAGAGTAGTTTCTCAGAAAGCTTCTTTCCAGTTTTGAACGGAAGATATTTCCTTTTTCACCATAGCCCTCTATGTGCTTCCAAATATCCCTTTGCCAATTCCACAAGAACAGCCTTAGCGAAAGACTTTTTGAAGGGAAAGATGTAACACTGTGAGATGAATTCACAGAACACAGAGCAGTTTCTCAGAAAGCTTCTTTCCAGTTTTGAACGGAAGATATTTCCTTTTTCACCATAGCCCTCTATGGGCTTCCAAATATCCCTTTGCCAATTCCACAAGAACAGCCTTAGCGAAAGGCTTCTTCAAGGGAAAGATGTAACTCTGTTAGATGAATTAACAGAACACAGAGCAGTTTCTCAGAAAGCTTCTTTCCAGTTTTGAACGGAAGATAATTCCTTTTTCACCATAGCCCTCTATGGGCTTCCAAATATCCCTTTGCCAATTCCACAAGAACAGCCTTAGCGAAAGACTTTTTGAAGGGAAAGATGTAACACTGTGAGATGAATTAACAGAACACAGAGCAGTTTCTCAGAAAGCTTCTTTCCAGTTTTGAACGGAAGATATTTCCTTTTTCACCATAGCCCTCTATGGGCTTCCAAATATCCCTTTGAGAATTCCACAAGAACAGCCTTAGAGAAAGGCTTCTTGAAGGGAAAGATGTAACTCTGTGAGATGAATTCACAGAACACAGAGCAGTTTCTCAGAAAGTTTCTTTCTAGTTTTGAACGGAAGATATTTCCTTTTTCACCATAGCCCTCTATGGGCTTCCAAATATCCCTTTGCCAATTCCACAAGAACAGCCTTAGCGAAAGGCTTCTTGAAGGGAAAGATGTAACTCTGTGAGATGAATTAACAGAACACAGAGCAGTTTCTCAGAAAGCTTCTTTCCAGTTTTGAACGGAAGATATTTCCTTTTTCACCATAGCCCTCTATGGTCTTCCAAATATCCCTTTTCCAATTCCACAAGAACAGCCTTAGCGAAAGGCTTCTTGAAGGGAAAGATGTAAATCTGTGAGATGAATTAACAGAACACAGAGCAGTTTCTCCGAAAGCTTCTTTCCAGTTTTGAACGGAAGATATTTCCTTTCTCACCATAGCCCTCTATGGGCTTCCAAATATCCCTTTGCCAATTCCACAAGAACAGCCTTAGCGAAAGACTTTTTGAAGGGAAAGATGTAACACTGTGAGATGAATTCACAGAACACAGAGCAGTTTCTCAGAAAGCTTCTTTCCAGTTTTGAACGGAAGATATTTCCTTTTTCACCATAGCCCTCTATGGGCTTCCAAATATCCCTTTGCCTATTCCACAAGAACAGCCTTAGCGAAAGACTTTTTGAAGGGAAAGATGTAACACTGTGAGATGAATTCACAGAACACAGAGCAGTTTCTCAGAAAGCTTCTTTCCAGTTTTGAACGGAAGATATTTCCTTTTTCACCATAGCCCTCTATGGGCTTCCAAATATCCCTTTGCCAATTCCACAAGAACAGCCTTAGCGAAAGGCTTCTTGAAGGGAAAGGTGTAACTCTGTGAGATGAATTACCAGAACACAGAGCAGTTTCTCAGAAAGCTTCTTTCCAGTTTTGAACGGAAGATATTTCCTTTCTCACCATAGCCCTCTATGGGCTTCCAAATATCCCTTTGCCAATTCCACAAGAACAGCCTTAGCGAAAGGTTTCTTGAAGGGAAAGATGTAACTCTGTGAGATGAATTAACAGAACACAGAGCAGTTTCTCAGAAAGCTTCTTTCCAGTTTTGAAAGGAAGATATTTCCTTTTTCACCATAGCCCTCTATGGGCTTCCAAATATCCCTTTTCCAATTCCACAAGAACAGCCTTAGCGAAAGGCTTCTTGAAGGGAAAGATGTAACTCTGTGAGATGAATTAACAGAACACAGAGCAGTTTCTCAGAAAGCTTCTTTCCAGTTTTGAACGGAAGATAGTTCCTTTTTCACCATAGCCCTCTATGGGCTTCCAAATATCCCTTTGCCAATTCCACAAGAACAGCCTTAGCGAAAGGCTTCTTGAAGGAAAAGATGTAACTCTTTGAGATGAATTAACAGAACACAGAGCAGTTTCTCAGAAAGCTTCTTTACAGTTTTGAACAGAAGATATTTCCTTTTCCACCATAGCCCTCTATGGGCTTCCAAATATCCCTTTGCAAATTCCACAAGAACAGCCTTAGCGAAAGACTTTTTGAAGGGAAAGATGTAACACTGTGAGATGAATTCACAGAACACAGAGCAGTTTCTCAGAAAGCTTCTTTCCATTTTGAACGGAAGATATGTCCTTTTTCACCATAGGACTCTATGGGCTTCCAAATATCCCTTTTCCAATTCCACAAGAACAGCCTTAGCGAAAGACTTTTTGAAGGGAAAGATGTAACACTGTGAGATGAATTCACAGAACACAGAGCAGTTTCTCAGAAAGCTTCTTTCCAGTTTTGAACGGAAGATATTTCCTTTTTCACCATAGCCCTCTATGGGCTTCCAAATATCCCTTTGCCAATTCCACAAGAACAGCCTTAGCGAAAGGCTTCTTGAAGGGAAAGGTGTAACTCTGTGAGATGAATTAACAGAACACAGAGCAGTTTCTCAGAAAGCTTCTTTCCAGTTTTGAACGGAAGATATTTCCTTTTTCACCAAAGCGTTCTATGGGTTTCCAAATATCCCTTTGCCAATTCCCCAAGAACAGCCTTAGCGAAATGCTTCTTGAAGGGAAAGATGTAACTCTGTGAGATGAATTTACAGAACACAGAGCAGTTTCTCAGAAAGCTTCTTTCCAGTTTTGAACGGAAGATATTTCCTTTTTCACCATAGCCCTCTATGGGCTTCCAAATATCCCTTTGCCAATTCCACAAGAACAGCCTTAGCGAAAGGCTTCTTGAAGGGAAAGATGTAACTCTGTGAGATGAATTAACAGAACACAGAGCAGTTTCTCAGAAAGCTTCTTTCCAGTTTTGAACGGAAGATATTTCCTTTTTCACCATAGCCCTCTATGGGCTTCCAAATATCCCTTTTCCAATTCCACAAGAACAGCCTTAGCGAAAGGCTTCTTGAAGGGAAAGATGTAAATCTGTGAGATGCATTAACAGAACACAGAGCAGTTTCTCAGAAAGCTTCTTTCCAGTTTTGAACGGAAGATATTTCCTTTTTCACCAAAGCCCTCTATGGGCTTCCAAATATCCCTTTGCCAATTCCACAAGAACAGCCTTAGCGAAAGGCTTCTTCAAGGGAAAGATGTAACTCTGTTAGATGAATTAACAGAACACAGAGCAGTTTTTCAGAAAGCTTCTTTCCAGTTTTGAACGGAAGATATTTCCTTTTTCACCATAGCCCTCTATGGGCTTCCAAATATCCCTTTGCCAATTCCACAAGAACAGCCTTAGCGAAAGACTTTTTGAAGGGAAAGATGTAACACTGTGAGATGAATTCACAGAACACAGAGCAGTTTCTCAGAAAGCTTCTTTCCAGTTTTGAACGGAAGATATTTCCTTTTTCGCCATAGCCCTCTATGGGCTTCCAAATATCCCTTTGCCAATTCCACAAGAACAGCCTTAGCGAAAGGCTTCTTGAAGCGAAAGGTGTAACTCTGTGAGATGAATTACCAGAACACAGAGCAGTTTCTCAGAAAGCTTCTTTCCAGTTTTGAACGGAAGATATTTCCTTTCTCACCATAGCCCTCTATGGGCTTCCAAATATCCCTTTGCCAATTCCACAAGAACAGCCTTAGCGAAAGGTTTCTTGAAGGGAAAGATGTAACTCTGTGAGATGAATTAACAGAACACAGAGCAGTTTCTCAGAAAGCTTCTTTCCAGTTTTGAAAGGAAGATATTTCCTTTTTCACCATAGCCCTCTATGGGCTTCCAAATATCCCTTTTCCAATTCCACAAGAACAGCCTTAGCGAAAGGCTTCTTGAAGGGAAAGATGTAACTCTGTGAGATGAATTAACAGAACACAGAGCAGTTTCTCAGAACGCTTCTTTCCAGTTTTGAACGGAAGATAGTTCCTTTTTCACCATAGCCCTCTATGGGCTTCCAAATATCCCTTTGCCTATTCCACAAGAACAGCCTTAGCGAAAGGCTTCTTGAAGGAAAAGATGTAACTCTTTGAGATGAATTAACAGAACACAGAGCAGTTTCTCAGAAAGCTTCTTTACAGTTTTGAACGGAAGATATTTCCTTTTTCACCATAGCCCTCTATGGGCTTCCAAATATTCCTTTGCAAATTCCACAAGAACAGCCTTAGCGAAAGACTTTTTGAAGGGAAAGATGTAACACTGTGAGATGAATTCACAGAACACAGAGCAGTTTCTCAGAAAGCTTCTTTCCAGTTTTGAACGGAAGATATTTCCTTTTTCACCATAGCCCTCTATGGGCTTCCAAATATCCCTTTGCCAATTCCACAAGAACAGCCTTAGCGAAAGACTTTTTGAAGGGAAAGATGTAACACTGTGAGATGAATTCACAGAACACAGAGCAGTTTCTCACAAAGCTTCTTTCCAGTTTTGAACGGAAGATATTTCCTTTTTCACCATAGCCCTCTATGGGCTTCCAAATATCCCTTTGTCAATTCCACAAGAACAGCCTTAGCGAAAGGCTTCTTGAAGGGAAAGATGTAACTCTATGAGATGAATTAACAGAACACAGAGCAGTTTCTCAGAAAGCTTCTTTCCAGTTTTGAACGGAAGATATTTCCTTTTTCACCATAGCCCTCTATGGGCTTCCAAATATCCCTTTGAAAATTCCACAAGAACAACCTTAGCGAAAGGCTTCTTGAAGGGAAAGGTGTAACTCTGTGAGATGAATTAACAGAAAACAGAGCAGTTTCTCAGAAAGCTTCTTTCCAGTTTTGAACGGAAGATATTTCCTTTTTCACCATAGCCCTCTATGGGCTTCCAAATATCCCTTTTCCAATTCCACAAGAACAGACTTAGCGAAAGGCTTCTTGAAGGGAAAGATGTAACTCTGTGAGATGAATTAACAGAACACAGAGCAGTTTCTCAGAAAGCTTCTTTCCATTTTGAACGGAAGATATTTCCTTTTTCACCATAGCCCTCTATGGGCTTCCAAATATCCCTTTTCCAATTCCAGAAGAACAGCCTTAGCGAAAGGCTTCTTGAAGGGAAAGATGTAACTCTGTGAGATGAATTAACAGAACACAGAGCAGTTTCTCAGAAACCTTCTTTCCAGTTTTGAACGGAAGATATTTCCTTTTTCACCATAGCCCTCTATGGGCTTCCAAATATCCCTTTGCCAATTCCACAAGAACAGCCTTAGTGAAAGGCTTCTTGACGGGAAAGATGTAACTCTGTGAGATGAATTAACAGAACATAGAAGAGTTTCTCAGAAAGCTTCTTTCCAGTTTTGAACGGAAGATATTTCCTTTTTCATCATAGCCCTCTATGGGCTTCCAAATATCCCTTTGACAATTGCACAAGAACAGCCTTAGCGAAAGGCTTCTTGAAGGGAAAGATGTAACTCTGTGAGATGAATTAACAGAACACAGAGTAGTTTCTCAGAAAGCTTCTTTCCACTTTTGAACGGAAGATATTTCCTTTTTCACCGTAGCCCTCTATGGGCTTCCAAATATCCCTTTGCCAATTCCACAAGAACAGCCTTAGCGAAAGGCTTCTTGAAGGGAAAGATGTAACTCTGTGAGATGAATTAACAGAACACAGTGTAGTTTCTCAGAAAGCTTATTTCCAGTTTTGAACGGAAGATATTTCCTTTTTCACCATAGCCCTCTATGGGCTTCCAAATATCCCTTTGCCAATTCCACAAGAACAGCCTTAGCGAAAGGCTTCTTGAAGGGAAAGATGTAACTCTGTGAGATGAATTAACAGAACACAGAGCAGTTTCTCAGAAAGCTTCTTTCCAGTTTTGAACGGAAGATATTTCCTTTTTCACCAAAGCCCTCTATGGGTTTCCAAATATCCCTTTGCCAATTCCACAAGAACAGCCTTAGCGAAATGCTTCTTGAAGGGAAAGATGTAACTCTGTGAGATGAATTTACAAAACACAGAGCAGTTTCTCAGAAAGCTTCTTTACAGTTTTGAACGGAAGATATTTCCTTTTTCACCATAGCCCTCTATGGGCTTCCAAATATCCCTTTTCCAATTCCACAAGAACAGCCTTAGCGAAAGGCTTCTTGAAGGGAAAGATGTAACTCTGTGAGATGAATTAACAGAACACAGAGCAGTTTCTCAGAAAGCTTCTTTCCAGTTTTGAACGGAAGATAGTTCCTTTTTCACCATAGCCCTCTATGGGCTTCCAAATATCCCTTTGCCAATTCCACAAGAACAGCCTTAGCGAAAGGCTTCTTGAAGGAAAAGATGTAACTCTTTGAGATGAATTAACAGAACACAGAGCAGTTTCTCAGAAAGCTTCTTTACAGTTTTGAACAGAAGATATTTCCTTTTCCACCATAGCCCTCTATGGGCTTCCAAATATCCCTTTGCAAATTCCACAAGAACAGCCTTAGCGAAAGAATTTTGAAGGGAAAGATGTAACACTGTGAGATGAATTCACAGAACACAGAGCAGTTTCTCAGAAAGCTTCTTTCCATTTTGAACGGAAGATATGTCCTTTTTCACCATAGGACTCTATGGGCTTCCAAATATCCCTTTTCCAATTCCACAAGAACAGCCTTAGCGAAAGACTTTTTGAAGGGAAAGATGTAACACTGTGAGATGAATTCACAGAACACAGAGCAGTTTCTCAGAAAGCTTCTTTCCAGTTTTGAACGGAAGATATTTCCTTTTTCACCATAGCCCTCTATGGGCTTCCAAATATCCCTTTGCCAATTCCACAAGAACAGCCTTAGCGAAAGGCTTCTTGAAGGGAAAGGTGTAACTCTGTGAGATGAATTAACAGAACACAGAGCAGTTTCTCAGAAAGCTTCTTTCCAGTTTTGAACGGAAGATATTTCCTTTTTCACCAAAGCGTTCTATGGGTTTCCAAATATCCCTTTGCCAATTCCCCAAGAACAGCCTTAGCGAAATGCTTCTTGAAGGGAAAGATGTAACTCTGTGAGATGAATTTACAGAACACAGAGCAGTTTCTCAGAAAGCTTCTTTCCAGTTTTGAACGGAAGATATTTCCTTTTTCACCATAGCCCTCTATGGGCTTCCAAATATCCCTTTGCCAATTGCACAAGAACAGCCTTAGCGAAAGGCTTCTTGAAGGGAAAGATGTAACTCTGTGAGATGAATTAACAGAACACAGAGCAGTTTCTCAGAAAGCTTCTTTCCAGTTTTGAACGGAAGATATTTCCTTTTTCACCATAGCCCTCTATGGGCTTCCAAATATCCCTTTGCCAATTCCACAAGAACAGCCTTAGCGAAAGGCTTCTTGAAGGGAAAGATGTAACTGTGTGAGATGAATTAACAGAACACAGAGCAGTTTCTCAGAAAGCTTCTTTCCAGTTTTGAACGGAAGATATTTCCTTTTTCACCATAGCCCTCTATGGGCTTCCAAATATCCCTTTGCCAATTCCACAAGAACAGCCTTAGCGAAAGGCTTCTTGAAGGGAAAGATGTAACTCTGTGAGATGAATTAACAGAACACAGAGCAGTTTCTCAGAAAGCGTCTTTCCAGTTTTGAACGGAAGATATTTCCTTTTTCACCATAGCCCTCTATGGGCTTCCAAATATAACTTTGCCAATTCCACAAGAACAGCCTTAGCGAAAGGCTTCTTGAAGGGAAAGATGTAACTCTGTGAGATGAATTAACAGAACACAGAGCAGTTTCTCAGAAAGCTTCTTTCCAGTTTTGAACGGAAGATATTTCCTTTTTCACCATAGCCCTCTATGGGCTTCCAAATATCCCTTTGCCAATTCCACAAGAACAGCCTTAGCGAAAGGCTTCTTGAAGGTAAAGATGTATCTCTGTGAGATGAATTAACAGAACATAGAACAGTTTCTCAGAAAGCTTCTTTCCAGTTTTGAACGGAAGATATTTCCTTTTTCACCATAGCCCTCTATGGGCTTCCAAATATCCCTTTGCCAATTCCACATGAACAGCCTTAGCGAAAGGCTTCTTGAAGGGAAAGATGTAACTCTGTGAGACGAATTAACAGAACATAGAACAGTTTCTCAGAAAGCTTCTTTCCAGTTTTGAACGGAAGATATTTCCTTTTTCACCATAGCCCTCTATGGGCTTCCAAATATCCCTTTGCCAATTCCACAAGAACAGCCTTAGCGAAAGGCTTCTTGAAGGGAAAGATGTAACTCTGTGAGATGAATTAACAGAACACAGAGTAATGTCTCAGAAAGCTTCTTTCCAGTTTTGAACGGAAGATATTTCCTTTTCCACCATAGCCCTCTATGGACTTCCAAATATCCCTTTGCCAATTCCACAAGAACAGCCTAAGCGAAAGGCTTCTTGAAGGGAAAGATGTAACTCTGTGAGATGAATTAACAGAACACAAAGCAGTTTCTCAGAAAGCTTCTTTACAGTTTTGAACGGAAGATATTTCCTTTTTCACCATAGCCCTCTATGGGCTTCCAAATATCCCTTTGCCACTTCCACAAGAACAGCCTTAGCGAAAGGCTTCTTGAAGGGAAAGATGTTACTCTGTGAGATGAATTAACAGAACACAGAGCAGTTTCTCAGAAAGCTTCTTTCCAGTTTTGAACGGAAGATATTTCCTTTTTCACCATAGCCCTCTATGGGCTTCCAAATATAACTTTGCCAATTCCACAAGAACAGCCTTAGCGAAAGGCTTCTTGAAGGGAAAGATATAACTCTGTGAGATGAATTAACAGAACACAGAGCAGTTTCTCAGAAAGCTTCTTTCCAGTTTTGAACGGAAGATATTTCCTTTTTCACCATAGCCCTCTATGGGCTTCCAAATATCCCTTTGCCAATTCCACAAGAACAGCCTTAGCGAAAGGCTTCTTGAAGGGAAAGATGTATCTCTGTGAGATGAATTAACAGAACAAAAAGCAGTTTCTCAGAAAGCTTCTTTCCAGTTTTGAACGGAAGATATTTCCTTTTTCACCATAGCCCTCTATGGGCTTCCAAATATCCCTTTGCCAATTCCACAAGAACAGCCTTAGCGAAAGGCTTCTTGAAGGGAAAGATGTATCTCTGTGAGATGAATTAACAGAACAAAAAGCAGTTTCTCAGAAAGCTTCTTTCCAGTTTTGAACGGAAGATATTTCCTTTTTCACCATAGCCCTCTATGGGCTTCCAAATATCCCTTTGCCAATTCCACAAGAACAGCCTTAGCGAAAGGCTTCTTGAAGGGAAAGATGTAACTCTGTGAGATGAATTAACAGAACACAGAGCAGTTTCTCAGAAAGCTTCTTTACAGTTTTGAACGGAAGATATTTCCTTTTTCACCATAGCCCTCTATGGGCTTCCAAATATCCCTTTGCCAATTCCACAAGAACAGCCTTAGCGAAAGGCTTCTTGAAGGGAAAGATGTAACTCTGTGAGATGAATTAACAGAACACAGAGCAGTTTCTCAGAAAGCTTCTTTCCAGTTTTGAACGGAAGATATTTCCTTTTTCACCATAGCCCTCTATGGGCTTCCAAATATCCCGTTGCCAATTCCACAAGAACAGCCTTAGCGAAAGGCTTCATGAAGGGAAAGATGTAACTCTGTGAGATGAATTAATAGAACACAGAGCAGTTTCTCAGAAAGCTTCTTTACAGTTTTGAATGGAAGATATTTCCTTTTTCACCATAGCCCTCTATGGGCTTCCAAATATCCCTTTGCCAATTCCACAAGAACTGCCTTAGCGAAAGGCTTCTTGAAGGGAAAGATGTAACCCTGTGAGATGAATTAACAGAACATAGAACAGTTTCTCGGAAAGCTTCTTCCCAGTTTTGAACAGAAGATATTTCCTTTTTCACCATAACCCTCTATGGGCTTCCAAATATCCCTTTGCCAATTCCACAAGAACAGCCTTAGCGAAAGGCTTCTTGAAGGGAAAGATGTAACTCTGTGAGATGAATTAACAGAACACAGAGCAGTTTCTCAGAAGGTTTCTTTCCAGTTTTGAACGGAAGATATTTCCTTTTTCACCATAGCCCCCTATGGGCTTCCAAATATCCCGTTGCCAATTCCACAAGAACAGCCTTAGCGAAAGGCTTCTTGAAGGGAAAGATGTAACTCTGTGAGATGAATTAACAGAACACAGAGCAGTTTCTCAGAAAGCTTCTTTCCAGTTTTGAACGGAAGATATTTCCTTTTTCACCATAGCCCTCTATGGGCTTCCAAATATCCCTTTGCCAATTCCACAAGAACAGCCTTAGCGAAAGGCTTCTTGAAGGGAAAGATGTAACTCTGTGAGATGAATTAACAGAACACAGAGCAGTTTCTCAGAAAGCTTCTTTCCAGTTTTGAACGGAAGATATTTCCTTTTTCACCATAGCCCTCTATGGGCTTCCAAATACCCTTTGCCAATTCCGCAAGAACAGCCTTAGCGAAAGGCTTCTTGAGGGAAAGATGTAACTCTGTGAGATGAATTAACAGAACGCAGAACAGTTTCTCAGAAAGCTTCTTTCCAGTTTTGAACGGAAGATATTTCCTTTTTCACCATAGCCCTCTATGGGCTTCCAAATATCCCTTTGCCAATTCCACAAGAACAGCCTTAGCGAAAGGCTTCTTGAAGGGAAAGATGTAATTCTGTGAGATGAATTAACAGAACATGGAACAGTTTCTCAGAAAGCTTCTTTCCAGTTTTGAACTGAAGATATTTCCTTTTTCACCATAGCCCTCTAGGGGCTTCCAAATATCCCTTTGCCAATTCCACAAGAACAGCCGTAGCGAAAGGCTTCTTGAAGGGAAAGATGTAACTCTGTGAGATGAATTAACAGAACACAGAGCAGTTTCTCAGAAAGCTTCTTTCCAGTTTTGAACGGAAGATATTTGCTTTTTCACCATAGCCCTCTATGGGCTTCCAAATATCCCTTTGCCAATTGCACAAGAACAGCCTTAGCGAAAGGCTTCTTGAAGGGAAAGATATAACTCGGTGAGATGAATTAACAGAACATAGAACAGTTTCTCAGAAAGCTTCTTTCCAGTTTTGAACGGAAGATATTTCCTTTTTCACCGTAGCAATCTATGGGCTTCCAAATATCCCTTTGCCAATTCCAGAAGAACAGCCTTAGCGAAAGGCTTCTTGAAGGGAAAGATGTAACTCTGTGAGATGAATTAACAGATCACAGAGCAGTTTCTCAGAAAGCTTCTTTCCAGTTTTGAACGGAAGATATTTCCTTTTTCACCATAGCCTTCTATGGGCTTCCAAATATCCCTTTGCCAATTCCACAAGAACAGCCTTAGCGAAAGGCTTCTTGAAGCGAAAGATGTAACTCTGTGAGATGAATTAACAGAACACAGAGCAGTTTCTCAGAAAGCTTCTTTCCAGTTTTGAACGGAAGATATTCCCTTCTTCACCATAGCCCTCTATGGGCTTCCAAATATCCCTTTGCCAATTCCACAAGAACAGCCTTAGCGAAAGGCTTCTTGAAGGGAAAGATGTAACTCTGTGAGATGAATTAACAGAACATAGAACAGTTTCTCAGAAAGCTTCTTTCCAATTTTGAACGGAAGATATTTCCTTTTTCACCATAGCCCTCTCTGGGCTTCCAAATATCCCTTTGCCAATTCCACAAGAACAGCTTTAGCGAAAGGCTTCTTGAAGGGAAAGATGTAACTCTGTGAGATGAATTATCCGAACACAGAGTAGTTTCTCAGAAAGCTTCTTTCCAGTTTTGAACGGAAGATATTTCCTTTTTCACCATAGCCCTCTATGGGCTTCCAAATATCCCTTTGCCAATTCCACAAGAACAGCCTTAGCGAAAGGCTTCTTGAAGGGAAAGATGTAACTCTGTGAGATGAATTAACAGAACATAGAACAGTTTCTCAGAGAGCTTCTTTCCAGTTTTGAACGGAAGATATTTCCTTTTTCACCATAGCCCTCCATGGGCTTCCAAATATCCCTTTGCCAATTCCACATGAACAGCCTTAGCGAAAGGCTTCTTGAAGGGAAAGATGTTACTCTGTGAGATGAATTAACAGAACATAGAACAGTTTCTCAGAAAGCTTCTTTCCAGTTTTGAACTGAAGATATTTCCTTTTTCACCATAGCCCTCTATGGGCTTCCAAATATCCCGTTGCCAATTCCACAAGAACAGCCTTAGCGAAAGGCTTCTTGAAGTTAAAGATGTAACTCTGTGAGATGAATTAACAGAACACAAAGCAGTTTCTCAGAAAGCTTCTTTACAGTTTTGAACGGAAGATATTTCCTTTTTCACCATAGCCGTCTATGGGCTTCCAAATATCCCTTTGCCAATTCCACAAGAACAGCCTTAGCGAAAGGCTTCTTGAAGGGAAAGATGTAACTCTGTGAGATGAATTAACAGAACACAGAGCAGTTTCTCAGAAAGCTTCTTTCCAGTTTTGAACAGAAGGTATTTCCTTTTTCACCATAGCCCTCTATGGGCTTCCGAATATCCCTTTGCCAATTCCACAAGAACAGCCTTAGCGAAAGGCTTCTTGAAGGGAAAGATGTAACTCTGTGAGATGAATTAACAGAACACAGAGCAGTTTCTCAGAAAGCTTCTTTCCAGTTTTGAACGGAAGATATTTCCTTTTTCACCATAGCCCTCTGTGGGCTTCCAAATATCCCTTTGCCAATTCCACAAGAGCAGCCTTAGCGAAAGGATTCTTGAAGGGAAAGATGTAACTCTGTGAGATGAATTAAGAGAACACAGAGCAGTTTCTCAGAAAGCTTCTTTCCAGTTTTGAACGGAAGATATTTCCTTTTTCACCATAGCCCTCTATGGGCTTCCAAATATCCCTTTGCCAATTCCACAAGAACAGCCTTAGCGAAAGGCTTCTTGAAGGGAAAGATGTAACTCTGTGAGATGAATTAACAGAACATAGAACAGTTTCTCAGAAAGCTTCTTTCCAGTTTTGAACGGAAGATATTTCCTTTTTCACCATAGCCCTCTATGGGCTTCCAAATATCCCTTTGCCAATTACACAAGAACAGTCTTAGCGAAAGGCTTCTTGAAGGGAAAGATGTAACTCTGTGTGATGAATTAACAGAACACAGAGCAGTTTCTCAGAAAGTTTCTTTCCAGTTTTGAACGGAAGATATTTCCTTTTTCACCATAGCCCTCTATGGGCTTCCAAATATCCCTTTGCCAATTCCACAAGAACAGCCTTAGCGAAAGGCTTCTTGAAGGGAAAGATGTAACTCTGTGAGATGAATTAACAGAACACAGAGCAGTTTCTCAGAAAGCTTCTTTCCAGTTTTGAACGGAAGATATTTCCTTTTTCACCATAGCCCTCTATGGGCTTCCGAATATCCCGTTGCCAATTCCACAAGAACAGCCTTAGCGAAAGGCTTCTTGAAAGGAAAGATGTAACTCTGTGAGATGAATTAACAGAACACAGAGCAGTTTCTCAGAAAGCTTCTTTCCAGTTTTGAACGGAAGATATTTCCTTTTTCACCATAGCCCTCTATGGGCTTCCAAATATCCCTTTGCCAATTCCACAAGAACAGCCTTAGCGAAAGGCTTCTTGAAGGGAAAGACGTAACTCTGTGAGATGAATTAACAGAACATAGAACAGTTTCTCATAAAGCTTCTTTCCAGTTTTGAACGGAAGATATTTCCTTTTTCACCATAGCCCTCTATGGGCTTCCAAATATCCCGTTGCCAATTCCACAAGAACAGCCTTAGCGAAAGGCTTCTTGAAGTTAAAGATGTAACTCTGTGAGATGAATTAAAAGAACACAAAGCAGTTTCTCAGAAAGCTTCTTTACAGTTTTGAACGGAAGATATTTCCTTTTTCACCATAGCCGTCTATGGGCTTCCAAATATCCCTTTGCCAATTCCACAAGAACAGCCGTAGCGAAAGGCTTCTTGAAGGGAAAGATGTAACTCTGTGAGATGAATTAACAGAACACAGAGCAGTTTCTCAGAAAGCTTCTTTACAGTTTTGAACGGAAGATATTTCCTTTTTCACCATAGCCCTCTATGGGCTTCCAAATATCCCTTTGCCACTTCCACAAGAACAGCCTTAGCGAAAGGCTTCTTGAAGGGAAAGATGTTACTCTGTGAGATGAATTAACAGAACACAGAGCAGTTTCTCAGAAAGCTTCTTTCCAGTTTTGAACGGAAGATATTTCCTTTTTCACCATAACCCTCTATGGGCTTCCAAATATCCCTTTGCCAATTCCACAAGAACAGCCTTAGCGAAAGGCTTCTTGAAGGGAAAGATGTAACTCTGTGAGATGAATTAACAGAACACAGAGCAGTTTCTCAGAAAGCTTCTTTCCAGTTTTGAAGGGAAGATATTTCCTTTTTCACCATAGCCCTCTATGGGCTTCCAAATCTCCCTTTGCCAATTCCACAAGAACAGCCTTAGCGAAAGGCTTCTTGAAGGGAAAGATGTAACTCTGTGAGATGAATTAACAGAACACAGAGCAGTTTCTCAGAAAGCTTCTTTCCAGTTTTGAACGGAAGATATTTCCTTTTTCACCATAGCCCTCTATGGGCTTCCAAATATCCCTTTGCCAATTCCTCAAGAACAGCCTTAGCGAAAGGCTTCTTGAAGGGAAAGATGTAACTCTGTGAGATGAATTAACAGAACACAGAGCAGTTTCTCAGAAAGCTTCTTTCCAGTTTTGAACGGAAGATATTTCCTTTTTCACCATAGCCCTCTATGGGCTTCCAAATATCCCTTTGCCAATTCCACAAGAACAGCCTTAGCGAAAGGCTTCTTGAAGGGAAAGATGTAACTCTGTGAGATGAATTAAAAGAACACAGAGCAGTTTCTCAGAAAGCTTCTTTCCAGTTTTGAACGGAAGATATTTCCTTTTTCACCATAGCCCTCTATGGGCTTCCAAATATCCCGTTGCCAATTCCACAAGAACAGCCTTAGCGAAAGGCTTCATGAAGGGAAAGATGTAACTCTGTGAGATGAATTAACAGAACACAGAGCAGTTTCTCAGAAAGTTTCTTTCCGGTTTTGAACGGAAGATATTTCCTTTTTCACCATAGCCCTCTATGGGCTTCCAAATATCCCTTTGCCAATTACACAAGAGCAGTCTTAGCGAAAGGCTTCTTGAAGGGAAAGATGTACCTCTGTGTGATGAATTAACAGAACACAGAGCAGTTTCTCAGAAAGTTTCTTTCCAGTTTTGAACGGAAGATATTTCCTTTTTCACCATAGCCCTCTATGGGCTTCCAAATATCCCTTTGCCAATTCCACAAGAACAGCCTTAGCGAAAGGCTTCTTGAAGGGAAAGATGTAACTCTGTGAGATGAATTAACAGAACACAGAGCAGTTTCTCAGAAAGCTTCTTTCCAGTTTTGAACGGAAGATATTTCCTTTTTCACCATAGCCCTCTATGGGCTTCCAAATATCCCGTTGCCAATTCCACAAGAACAGCCTTAGCGAAAGGCTTCTTGAAGGGAAAGATGTAACTCTGTGAGATTAATTAACAGAACACAGAGCAGTTTCTCAGAAAGCTTCTTTCCAGTTTTGAACGGAAGATATTTCCTTTTTCACCATAGCCCTCTATGGACTTCCAAATATCCCTTTGCCAATTCCACAAGAACAGCCTTAGCGAAAGGCTTCTTGAAGGGAAAGATGTAACTCTGTGAGATGAATTAACAGAACACAAAGCAGTTTCTCAGAAAGCTTCTTTACAGTTCTGAACGGAAGATATTTCCTTTTTCACCATAGCCCTCTATGGGCTTCCAAATATCCCTTTGCCAATTCCACAAGAACAGCCTTAGCGAAAGGCTTCTTGAAGGGAAAGATGTTACTCTGTGAGATGAATTAACAGAACACAGAGCAGTTTCTCAGAAAGCTTCTTTCCAGTTTTGAACGGAAGATATTTCCTTTTTCCCCATAACCCTCTATGGGCTTCCAAATATCCCTTTGCCAATTCCACAAGAACAGCCTTAGCGAAAGGCTTCTTGAAGGGAAAGATGTAACTCTGTGAGATGAATTAACAGAACACAGAGCAGTTTCTCAGAAAGCTTCTTTCCAGTTTTGAACGGAAGATATTTCCTTTTTCACCATAGCCCTCTATGGGCTTCCAAATATCCCTTTGCCAATTCCACAAGAACAGCCTTAGCGAAAGGCTTCTTGAAGTTAAAGATGTATCTCTGTGAGATGAATTAACAGAACACAAAGCAGTTTCTCAGAAAGCTTCTTTCCAGTTTTGAACGGAAGATATTTCCTTTTTCACCATAGCCCTCTATGGGCTTCCAAATATCCCTTTGCCAATTCCACAAGAACAGCCTTAGCGAAAGGCTTCTTGAAGGGAAAGATGTAACTCTGTGAGATGAATTAACAGAACACAGAGCAGTTTCTCAGAAAGCTTCTTTCCAGTTTTGAACGGAAGATATTTACTTTTTCACCATAGCCCTCTATGGGCTTCCAAATATCCCTTTGCCAATTCCACAAGAACAGCCTTAGCGAAAGGCTTCTTGAAGGGAAAGATGTAACTCTGTGAGATGAATTAACAGAACACAGAGCAGTTTCTCAGAAAGCTTCTTTCCAGTTTTGAACGGAAGATATTTCCTTTTTCACCATAGCCCTCTATGGGCTTCCAAATATCCCGTTGCCAATTCCACAAGAACAGCCTTAGCGAAAGGCTTCATGAAGGGAAAGATGTAACTCTGTGAGATGAATTAATAGAACACAGAGCAGTTTCTCAGAAAGCTTCTTTACAGTTTTGAATGGAAGATATTTCCTTTTTCACCATAGCCCTCTATGGGCTTCCAAATATCCCTTTGCCAATTCCACAAGAACAGCATTAGCGAAAGGCTTCTTGAAGGGAAAGATGTAACTCTGTGAGATGAATTAACAGAACATAGAACAGTTTCTCGGAAAGCTTCTTCCCAGTTTTGAACGGAAGATATTTCCTTTTTCACCATAACCCTCTATGGGCTTCCAAATATCCCTTTGCCAATTCCACAAGAACAGCCTTAGCGAAAGGCTTCTTGAAGGGAAAGATGTAATTCTGTGAGATGAATTAACAGAACATGGAACAGTTTCTCAGAAAGCTTCTTTCCAGTTTTGAACGGAAGATATTTCCTTTTTCACCATAGCCCTCTAAGGGCTTCCAAATATCCCTTTGCCAATTCCACAAGAACAGCCGTAGCGAAAGGCTTCTTGAAGGGAAAGATGTAACTCTGTGAGATGAATTAACAGAACACAGAGCAGTTTCTCAGAAAGCTTCTTTCCAGTTTTGAACGGAAGATATTTCCTTTTTCACCATAGCCGTCTATGGGCTTCCAAATATCCCTTTGCCAATTCCACAAGAACAGCCTCAGCGAAAGGCTTCTTGAAGGGAAAGATGTAACTCTGTGAGATGAATTAACAGAACGCAGAGCAGTTTCTCAGAAAGCTTCTTTCCAGTTTTGAACGGAAGATATTTCCTTTTTCACCATAGCCCTCTATGGGCTTCCTAATATCCCTTTGCCAATTCCACAAGAACAGCCTTAGCGAAAGGCTTCTTGAAGGGAAAGATGTAACTCTGTGAGATGAATTAACAGAACATAGTACAGTTTCTCAGAAAGCTTCTTTCCAGTTTTGAACGGAAGATATTTCCTTTTTCACCATAGAACTCTATGGGCTTCCAAATATCCCTTTGCCAATTCCACAAGAACAGCCTTAGCGAAAGGCTTCTTGAAGTTAAAGATGTAACTCTGTGAGATGAATTAACAGAACACAAAGCAGTTTCTCAGAAAGCTTCTTTACAGTTTTGAACGGAAGATATTTCCTTTTTCACCATAGCCGTCTATGGGCTTCCAAATATCCCTTTGCCAATTCCACAAGAACAGCCTTAGCGAAAGGCTTCTTGAAGGGAAAGATGTAACTCTGTGAGATGAATTAACAGAACACAGAGCAGTTTCTCAGAAAGCTTCTTTCCAGTTTTGAACAGAAGATATTTCCTTTTTCACCATAGCCCTCTATGGGCTTCCAAATATCCCTTTGCCAATTCCACAAGAACAGCCTTAGCGAAAGGCTTCTTGAAGGGAAAGATGTAACTCTGTGAGATGAATTAACAGAACACAGAGCAGTTTCTCAGAAAGCTTCTTTCCAGTTTTGAACGGAAGATATTTCCTTTTTCACCATAGCCCTCTATGGGCTTCCAAATATCCCTTTGCCAATTCCACAAGAGCAGCCTTAGCGAAAGGCTTCTTGAAGGGAAAGATGTAACTCTGTGAGATGAATTAACAGAACACAGAGCAGTTTCTCAGAAAGCTTCTTTCCAGTTTTGAACGGAAGATATTTCCTTTTTCAACATAGCCCTCTATGGGCTTCCAAATATCCCTTTGCCAATTCCACAAGAACAGCCTTAGAGAAAGGCTTCTTGAAGGGAAAGATGTAACTCTGTGAGATGAATTAACAGAACATAGAACAGTTTCTCAGAAAGCTTCTTTCCAGTTTTGAACGGAAGATATTTCCTTTTTCACCATAGCCCTCTATGGGCTTCCAAATATCCCTTTGCCAATTCCACAAGAACAGCCTTAGCGAAAGGCTTCTTGAAGGGAAAGATGTAACTCTGTGAGATGAATTAACAGAACACAGAGTAGTTTCTCAGAAAGCTTCTTTCCAGTTTTGAACGGAAGATATTTCCTTTTTCACCGTAGCCCTCTATGGACTTCCAAATATCCCTTTGCCAATTCCACAAGAACAGCCTAAGCGAAAGGCTTCTTGAAGGGAAAGATGTAACTCTGTGAGATGAATTAACAGAACACAAAGCAGTTTCTCAGAAAGCTTCTTTACAGTTTTGAACGGAAGATATTTCCTTTTTCACCATAGCCCTCTATGGGCTTCCAAATATCCCTTTGCCACTTCCACAAGAACAGCCTTAGCGAAAGGCTTCTTGAAGGGAAAGATGTTACTCTGTGAGATGAATTAACAGAACACAGAGCAGTTTCTCAGAAAGCTTCTTTCCAGTTTTGAACGGAAGATATTTCCTTTTTCACCATAGCCCTCTATGGGCTTCCAAATATCCCTTTGCCAATTCCACAAGAACAGCCTTAGCGAAAGGCTTCTTGAAGGGAAAGATGTAACTCTGTGAGATGAATTAACAGAACACAGAGCAGTTTCTCAGAAAGCTTCTTTCCAGTTTTGAACGGAAGATATTTCCTTTTTCACCATAGCCCTCTATGGGCTTCCAAATATCCCTTTGCCAATTCCACAAGAACAGCCTTAGCGAAAGGCTTCTTGAAGTTAAAGATGTATCTCTGTGAGATGAATTAACAGAACACAAAGCAGTTTCTCAGAAAGCTTCTTTCCAGTTTTGAACGGAAGATATTTCCTTTTTCACCATAGCCCTCTATGGGCTTCCAAATATCCCTTTGCCAATTCCACAAGAACAGCCTTAGCGAAAGGCTTCTTGAAGGGAAAGATGTAACTCTGTGAGATGAATTAACAGAACACAGAGCAGTTTCTCAGAAAGCTTCTTTCAAGTATTGAACGGAAGATATTTCCTTTTTCACCATAGCCCTCTATGGGCTTCCAAATATCCCTTTGCCAATTCCACAAGAACAGCCTTACCGAAAGGCTTCTTGAAGGGAAAGATGTAACTCTGTGAGATGAATTAACAGAACACAGAGCAGTTTCTCAGAAAGCTTCTTTCCAGTTTTGAACGGAAGATATTTCCTTTTTCACCATAGCCCTCTATGGGCTTCCAAATATCCCGTTGCCAATTCCACAAGAACAGCCTTAGCGAAAGGCTTCATGAAGGGAAAGATGTAACTCTGTGAGATGAATTAATAGAACACAGTGCAGTTTCTCAGAAAGCTTCTTTACAGTTTTGAATGGAAGATATTTCCATTTTCACCATAGCCCTCTATGGGCTTCCAAATATCCCTTTGCCAATTCCACAAGAACAGCCTTAGCGAAAGGCTTCTTGAAGGGAAAGATGTAACTGTGAGATGAATTAACAGAACATAGAACAGTTTCTCGGAAAGCTTCTTCTCAGTTTTGAACGGAAGATATTTCCTTTTTCACCATAACCCTCTATGGGCTTCCAAATATCCCTTTGCCAATTCCACAAGAACAGCCTTAGCGAAAGGCTTCTTGAAGGGAAAGATGTAACTCTGTGAGATGAATTAACAGAACACAGAGCAGTTTCTCAGAAGGTTTCTTTCCAGTTTTGAACGGAAGATATTTCCTTTTTCACCATAGCCCTCTATGGGCTTCCAAATATCCCGTTGCCAATTCCACAAGAACAGCCTTAGCGAAAGGCTTCTTGAAGGGAAAGATGTAACTCTGTGAGATGAATTAACAGAACACAGAGCAGTTTCTCAGAAAGCTTCTTTCCAGTTTTGAACGGAAGATATTTCCTTTTTCAACATAGCCCTCTATGGTCTTCCAAATATCCCTTTGCCAATTCCACAAGAACAGCCTTAGCGAAAGGCTTCTTGAAGGGAAAGATGTAACTCTGTGAGATGAATTAACAGAACACAGAGCAGTTTCTCAGAAAGCTTCTTTCCAGTTTTGAACTGAAGATATTTCCTTTTTCACCATAGCCCTCTAGGGGCTTCGAAATATCCCATTGCCAACTCCACAAGAACAGCCGTAGCGAAAGGCTTCTTGAAGGGAAAGATGTAACTCTGTGAGATGAATTAACAGAACACAGAGCAGTTTCTCCGAAAGCTTCTTTCCAGTTTTGAACGGAAGATATTTGCTTTTTCACCATAGCCCTCTATGGGCTTCCAAATATCCCTTTGCCAATTGCACAAGAACAGCCATAGCGAAAGGCTTCTTGAAGGGAAAGATGTAACTCGGTGAGATGAATTAACAGAACATAGAACAGTTTCTCAGAAAGCTTCTTTCCAGTTTTGAACGGAAGATATTTCCTTTTTCACCGTAGCCCTCTATGGGCTTCCAAATATCCCTTTGCCAATTCCAGAAGAACAGCCTTAGCGAAAGGCTTCTTGAAGGGAAAGATGTAACTCTGTGAGATGAATTAACAGATCACAGAGCAGTTTCTCAGAAAGCTTCTTTCCAGTTTTGAACGGAAGATATTTCCTTTTTCACCATAGCCTTCTATGGGCTTCCAAATATCCCTTTGCCAATTCCACAAGAACAGCCTTAGCGAAAGGCTTCTTGAAGCGAAAGATGTAACTCTGTGAGATGAATTAACAGAACACAGAGCAGTTTCTCAGAAAGCTTCTTTCCAGTTTTGAACGGAAGATATTCCCTTTTTCACCATAGCCCTCTATGGGCTTCCAAATATCCCTTTGCCAATTCCACAAGAACAGCCTTATCGAAAGGCTTCTTGAAGGGAAAGATGTAACTCTGTGAGATGAATTAACAGAACATAGAACAGTTTCTCAGAAAGCTTCTTTCCAATTTTGAACGGAAGACATTTCCTTTTTCACCATAGCCCTCTCTGGGCTTCCAAATATCCCTTTGCCAATTCCACAAGAACAGCTTTAGCGAAAGGCTTCTTGAAGGGAAAGATGTAACTCTGTGAGATGAATTATCCGAACACAGAGTAGTTTCTCAGAAAGCTTCTTTCCAGTTTTGAACGGAAGATATTTCCTTTTTCACCATAGCCCTCTATGGGCTTCCAAATATCCCTTTGCCAATTCCACAAGAACAGCCTTAGCGAAAGGCTTCTTGAAGGGAAAGATGTAACTCTGTGAGATCAATTAACAGAACATAGAACAGTTTCTCAGAAAGCTTCTTTCCAGTTTTGAACGGAAGATATTTCCTTTTTCACCATAGCCCTCTATGGGCTTCCAAATATCCCTTTGCCAATTCCACATGAACAGCCTTAGCGAAAGGCTTCTTGAAGGGAAAGATGTAACTCTGTGAGACGAATTAACAGAACATAGAACAGTTTCTCAGAAAGCTTCTTTCCAGTTTTGAACGGAAGATATTTCCTTTTTCACCATAGCCCTCTATGGGCTTCCAAATATCCCTTTGCCAATTCCACAAGAACAGCCTTAGCGAAAGGCTTCTTGAAGGGAAAGATGTAACTCTGTGAGATGAATTAACAGAACACAGAGTAGTTTCTCAGAAAGCTTCTTTCCAGTTTTGAACGGAAGATATTTCCTTTTTCACCATAGCCCTCTATGGACTTCCAAATATCCCTTTGCCAATTCCACAAGAACAGCCTAAGCGAAAGGCTTCTTGAAAGGAAAGATGTAACTCTGTGAGATGAATTAACAGAACACAAAGCAGTTTCTCAGAAAGCTTCTTTACAGTTTTGAACGGAAGATATTTCCTTTTTCACCATAGCCCTCTATGGGCTTCCAAATATCCCTTTGCCACTTCCACAAGAACAGCCTTAGCGAAAGGCTTCTTGAAGGGAAAGATGTTACTCTGTGAGATGAATTAACAGAACACAGAGCAGTTTCTCAGAAAGCTTCTTTCCAGTTTTGAACGGAAGATATTTCCTTTTTCACCATAGCCCTCTATGGGCTTCCAAATATAACTTTGCCAATTCCACAAGAACAGCCTTAGCGAAAGGCTTCTTGAAGGGAAAGATGTAACTCTGAGAGATGAATTAACAGAACACAGAGCAGTTTCTCAGAAAGCTTCTTTCCAGTTTTGAACGGAAGATATTTCCTTTTTCACCATAGCCCTCTATGGGCTTCCAAATATCCCTTTGCCAATTCCACAAGAACAGCCTTAGCGAAAGGCTTCTTGAAGTTAAAGATGTATCTCTGTGAGATGAATTAACAGAACATAGAACAGTTTCTCAGAAAGCTTCTTTCCAGTTTTGAACGGAAGATATTTCCTTTTTCACCATAGCCCTCTATGGGCTTCCAAATATCCCTTTGCCAATTCCACATGAACAGCCTTAGCGAAAGGCTTCTTGAAGGGAAAGATGTAACTCTGTGAGACGAATTAACAGAACATAGAACAGTTTCTCAGAAAGCTTCTTTCCAGTTTTGAACGGAAGATATTTCCTTTTTCACCATAGCCCTCTATGGGCTTCCAAATATCCCTTTGCCAATTCCACAAGAACAGCCTTAGCGAAAGGCTTCTTGAAGGGAAAGATGTAACTCTGTGAGATGAATTAACAGAACACAGAGTAATGTCTCAGAAAGCTTCTTTCCAGTTTTGAACGGAAGATATTTCCTTTTTCACCATAGCCCTCTATGGACTTCCAAATATCCCTTTGCCAATTCCACAAGAACAGCCTGAGCGAAAGGCTTCTTGAAGGGAAAGATGTAACTCTGTGAGATGAATTAACAGAACACAAAGCAGTTTCTCAGAAAGCTTCTTTACAGTTTTGAACGGAAGATATTTCCTTTTTCACCATAGCCCTCTATGGGCTTCCAAATATCCCTTTGCCACTTCCACAAGAACAGCCTTAGCGAAAGGCTTCTTGAAGGGAAAGATGTTACTCTGTGAGATGAATTAACAGAACACAGAGCAGTTTCTCAGAAAGATTCTTTCCAGTTTTGAACGGAAGATATTTCCTTTTTCACCATAGCCCTCTATGGGCTTCCAAATATAACTTTGCCAATTCCACAAGAACAGCCTTAGCGAAAGGCTTCTTGAAGGGAAAGATGTAACTCTGTGAGATGAATTAACAGAACACAGAGCAGTTTCTCAGAAAGCTTCTTTCCAGTTTTGAACGGAAGATATTTCCTTTTTCACCATAGCCCTCTATGGGCTTCCAAATATCCCTTTGCCAATTCCACAAGAACAGCCTTAGCGAAAGGCTTCTTGAAGTTAAAGATGTATCTCTGTGAGATGAATTAACAGAACACAAAGCAGTTTCTCAGAAAGCTTCTTTCCAGTTTTGAACGGAAGATATTTCCTTTTTCACCATAGCCCTCTATGGGCTTCCAAATATCCCTTTGCCAATTCCACAAGAACAGCCTTAGCGAAAGGCTTCTTGAAGGGAAAGATGTAACTCTGTGAGATGAATTAACAGAACACAGAGCAGTTTCTCAGAAAGCTTCTTTCCAGTTTTGAACGGAAGATATTTCCTTTTTCACCATAGCCCTCTATGGGCTTCCAAATATCCCTTTGCCAATTCCACAAGAACAGCCTTAGCGAAAGGCTTCTTGAAGGGAAAGATGTAACTCTGTGAGATGAATTAACAGAACACAGAGCAGTTTCTCAGAAAGCTTCTTTCCAGTTTTGAACGGAAGATATTTCCTTTTTCACCATAGCCCTCTATGGGCTTCCAAATATCCCGTTGCCAATTCCACAAGAACAGCCTTAGCGAAAGGCTTCATGAAGGGAAAGATGTAACTCTGTGAGATGAATTAATAGAACACAGAGCAGTTTCTCAGAAAGCTTCTTTACAATTTTGAATGGAAGATATTTCCATTTTCACCATAGCCCTCTATGGGCTTCCAAATATCCCTTTGCCAATTCCACAAGAACAGTCTTAGCGAAAGGCTTCTTGAAGGGAAAGATGTAACTGTGAGATGAATTAACAGAACATAGAACAGTTTCTCGGAAAGCTTCTTCCCAGTTTTGAACGGAAGATATTTCCTTTTTCACCATAACCCTCTATGGGCTTCCAAATATCCCTTTGCCAATTCCACAAGAACAGCCTTAGCGAAAGGCTTCTTGAAGGGAAAGATGTAACTCTGTGAGATGAATTAACAGAACACAGAGCAGTTTCTCAGAAGGTTTCTTTCCAGTTTTGAACGGAAGATATTTCCTTTTTCACCATAGCCCTCTATGGGCTTCCAAATATCCCGTTGCCAATTCCACAAGAACAGCCTTAGCGAAAGGCTTCTTGAAGGGAAAGATGTAACTCTGTGAGATGAATTAACAGAACACAGAGCAGTTTCTCAGAAAGCTTCTTTCCAGTTTTGAACGGAAGATATTTCCTTTTTCAACATAGCCCTCTATGGGCTTCCAAATATCCCTTTGCCAATTCCACAAGAACAGCCTTAGCGAAAGGCTTCTTGAAGGGAAAGATGTAACTCTGTGAGATGAATTAACAGAACACAGAGCAGTTTCTCAGAAAGCTTCTTTCCAGTTTTGAACGGAAGATATTTCCTTTTTCACCATAGCCCTCTATGGGCTTCCAAATATCCCTTTGCCAATTCCGCAAGAACAGCCTTAGCGAAAGGCTTCTTGAGGGAAAGATGTAACTCTGTGAGATGAATTAACAGAACGCAGAATAGTTTCTCAGAAAGCTTCTTTCCAGTTTTGAACGGAAGATATTTCCTTTTTCACCATAGCCCTCTATGGGCTTCCAAATATCCCTTTGCCAATTCCACAAGAACAGCCTTAGCGAAAGGCTTCTTGAAGGGAAAGATGTAATTCTGTGAGATGAATTAACAGAACATGGAACAGTTTCTCAGAAAGCTTCTTTCCAGTTTTGAACTGAAGATATTTCCTTTTTCACCATAGCCCTCTAGGGGCTTCGAAATATCCCTTTGCCAACTCCACAAGAACAGCCGTAGCGAAAGGCTTCTTGAAGGGAAAGATGTAACTCTGTGAGATGAATTAACAGAACACAGAGCAGTTTCTCAGAAAGCTTCTTTCCAGTTTTGAACGGAAGATATTCCCTTTTTCACCATAGCCCTCTATGGGCTTCCAAATATCCCTTTGCCAATTCCACAAGAACCTTAGCGAAAGGCTTCTTGAATGGAAAGATGTAACTCTGTGAGATGAATTAACAGAACATAGAACAGTTTCTCAGAAAGCTTCTTTCCAATTTTGAACGGAAGATATTTCCTTTTTCACCATAGCCCTCTCTGGGCTTCCAAATATCCCTTTGCCAATTCCACAAGAACAGCTTTAGCGAAAGGCTTCTTGAAGGGAAAGACGTAACTCTGTGAGATGAATTATCCGAACACAGAGTAGTTTCTCAGAAAGCTTCTTTCCAGTTTTGAACGGAAGATATTTCCTTTTTCACCATAGCCCTCTATGGGCTTCCAAATATCCCTTTGCCAATTCCACAAGAACAGCCTTAGCGAAAGGCTTCTTGAAGGGAAAGATGTAACTCTGTGAGATGAATTAACAGAACATAGAACAGTTTCTCAGAAA
Source organism: Chlorocebus sabaeus (assembly GCF_047675955.1). Lineage (NCBI taxonomy): Eukaryota > Metazoa > Chordata > Mammalia > Primates > Cercopithecidae > Chlorocebus > Chlorocebus sabaeus. The sequence continues at coordinate 144,209 of NW_027327462.1, forward strand.
GCTTCTTTCCAGTTTTGAACGGAAGATATTTCCTTTTTCACCATAGCCCTCTATGGGCTTCCAAATATCCCTTTACCAATTCCACATGAACAGCCTTAGCGAAAGGCTTCTTGAAGGGAAAGATGTAACTCTGTGAGACGAATTAACAGAACATAGAACAGTTTCTCAGAAAGCGTCTTTCCAGTTTTGAACGGAAGATATTTCCTTTTTCACCATAGCCCTCTATGGGCTTCCAAATATAACTTTGCCAATTCCACAAGAACAGCCTTAGCGAAAGGCTTCTTGAAGGGAAAGATGTAACTCTGAGAGATGAATTAACAGAACACAGAGCAGTTTCTCAGAAAGCTTCTTTCCAGTTTTGAACGGAAGATATTTCCTTTTTCACCATAGCCCTCTATGGGCTTCCAAATATCCCTTTGCCAATTCCACAAGAACAGCCTTAGCGAAAGGCTTCTTGAAGTTAAAGATGTATCTCTGTGAGATGAATTAACAGAACATAGAACAGTTTCTCAGAAAGCTTCTTTCCAGTTTTGAACGGAAGATATTTCCTTTTTCACCATAGCCCTCTATGGGCTTCCAAATATCCCTTTGCCAATTCCACATGAACAGCCTTAGCGAAAGGCTTCTTGAAGGGAAAGATGTAACTCTGTGAGACGAATTAACAGAACATAGAACAGTTTCTCAGAAAGCTTCTTTCCAGTTTTGAACGGAAGATATTTCCTTTTTCACCATAGCCCTCTATGGGCTTCCAAATATCCCTTTGCCAATTCCACAAGAACAGCCTTAGCGAAAGGCTTCTTGAAGGGAAAGATGTAACTCTGTGAGATGAATTAACAGAACACAGAGTAATGTCTCAGAAAGCTTCTTTCCAGTTTTGAACGGAAGATATTTCCTTTTTCACCATAGCCCTCTATGGACTTCCAAATATCCCTTTGCCAATTCCACAAGAACAGCCTAAGCGAAAGGCTTCTTGAAGGGAAAGATGTAACTCTGTGAGATGAATTAACAGAACACAAAGCAGTTTCTCAGAAAGCTTCTTTACAGTTTTGAACGGAAGATATTTCCTTTTTCACCATAGCCCTCTATGGGCTTCCAAATATAACTTTGCCAATTCCACAAGAACAGCCTTAGCGAAAGGCTTCTTGAAGGGAAAGATGTAACTCTGAGAGATGAATTAACAGAACACAGAGCAGTTTCTCAGAAAGCTTCTTTCCAGTTTTGAACGGAAGATATTTCCTTTTTCACCATAGCCCTCTATGGGCTTCCAAATATCCCTTTGCCAATTCCACAAGAACAGCCTTAGCGAAAGGCTTCTTGAAGTTAAAGATGTATCTCTGTGAGATGAATTAACAGAACATAGAACAGTTTCTCAGAAAGCTTCTTTCCAGTTTTGAACGGAAGATATTTCCTTTTTCACCATAGCCCTCTATGGGCTTCCAAATATCCCTTTGCCAATTCCACATGAACAGCCTTAGCGAAAGGCTTCTTGAAGGGAAAGATGTAACTCTGTGAGACGAATTAACAGAACATAGAACAGTTTCTCAGAAAGCTTCTTTCCAGTTTTGAACGGAAGATATTTCCTTTTTCACCATAGCCCTCTATGGGCTTCCAAATATCCCTTTGCCAATTCCACAAGAACAGCCTTAGCGAAAGGCTTCTTGAAGGGAAAGATGTAACTCTGTGAGATGAATTAACAGAACACAGAGTAATGTCTCAGAAAGCTTCTTTCCAGTTTTGAACGGAAGATATTTCCTTTTTCACCATAGCCCTCTATGGACTTCCAAATATCCCTTTGCCAATTCCACAAGAACAGCCTAAGCGAAAGGCTTCTTGAAGGGAAAGATGTAACTCTGTGAGATGAATTAACAGAACACAAAGCAGTTTCTCAGAAAGCTTCTTTACAGTTTTGAACGGAAGATATTTCCTTTTTCACCATAGCCCTCTATGGGCTTCCAAATATCCCTTTGCCACTTCCACAAGAACAGCCTTAGCGAAAGGCTTCTTGAAGGGAAAGATGTTACTCTGTGAGATGAATTAACAGAACACAGAGCAGTTTCTCAGAAAGATTCTTTCCAGTTTTGAACGGAAGATATTTCCTTTTTCACCATAGCCCTCTATGGGCTTCCAAATATAACTTTGCCAATTCCACAAGAACAGCCTTAGCGAAAGGCTTCTTGAAGGGAAAGATGTAACTCTGTGAGATGAATTAACAGAACACAGAGCAGTTTCTCAGAAAGCTTCTTTCCAGTTTTGAACGGAAGATATTTCCTTTTTCACCATAGCCCTCTATGGGCTTCCAAATATCCCTTTGCCAATTCCACAAGAACAGCCTTAGCGAAAGGCTTCTTGAAGTTAAAGATGTATCTCTGTGAGATGAATTAACAGAACACAAAGCAGTTTCTCAGAAAGCTTCTTTCCAGTTTTGAACGGAAGATATTTCCTTTTTCACCATAGCCCTCTATGGGCTTCCAAATATCCCTTTGCCAATTCCACAAGAACAGCCTTAGCGAAAGGCTTCTTGAAGGGAAAGATGTAACTCTGTGAGATGAATTAACAGAACACAGAGCAGTTTCTCAGAAAGCTTCTTTCCAGTTTTGAACGGAAGATATTTCCTTTTTCACCATAGCCCTCTATGGGCTTCCAAATATCCCTTTGCCAATTCCACAAGAACAGCCTTAGCGAAAGGCTTCTTGAAGGGAAAGATGTAACTCTGTGAGATGAATTAATAGAACACAGAGCAGTTTCTCAGAAAGCTTCTTTACAGTTTTGAATGGAAGATATTTCCTTTTTCACCATAGCCCCCTATGGGCTTCCAAATATCCCGTTGCCAATTCCACAAGAACAGCCTTAGCGAAAGGCTTCTTGAAGTTAAAGATGTAACTCTGTGAGATGAATTAACAGAACACAGAGCAGTTTCTCAGAAAGCTTCTTTCCAGTTTTGAACGGAAGATATTTCCTTTTTCACCATAGCCCTCTATGGGCTTCCAAATATCCCTTTGCCAATTGCACAAGAACAGCCTTAGCGAAAGGCTTCTTGAACGGAAAGATGTAACTCTGTGAGATGAATTAACAGAACACAGAGCAGTTTCTCAGAAAGCTTCTTTCCAGTTTTGAACGGAAGATATTTCCTTTTTCACCATAGCCCTCTATGGGCTTCCAAATACCCTTTGCCAATTCCGCAAGAACAGCCTTAGCGAAAGGCTTCTTGAGGGAAAGATGTAACTCTGTGAGATGAATTAACAGAACACAGAGCAGTTTCTCAGAAAGCTTCTTTCCAGTTTTGAACGGAAGATATTTGCTTTTTCACCATAGCCCTCTATGGGCTTCCAAATATCCCTTTGCCAATTGCACAAGAACAGCCTTAGCGAAAGGCTTCTTGAAGGGAAAGATGTAACTCGGTGAGATGAATTAACAGAACATAGAACAGTTTCTCAGAAAGCTTCTTTCCAGTTTTGAACGGAAGATATTTCCTTTTTCACCGTAGCAATCTATGGGCTTCCAAATATCCCTTTGCCAATTGCAGAAGAACAGCCTTAGCGAAAGGCTTCTTGAAGGGAAAGATGTAACTCTGTGAGATGAATTAACAGATCACAGAGCAGTTTCTCAGAAAGCTTCTTTCCAGTTTTGAACGGAAGATATTTCTTTTTCACCATAGCCTTCTATGGGCTTCCAAATATCCCTTTGCCAATTCCACAAGAACAGCCTTAGCGAAAGGCTTCTTGAAGCGAAAGATGTAACTCTGTGAGATGAATTAACAGAACACAGAGCAGTTTCTCAGAAAGCTTCTTTCCAGTTTTGAACGGAAGATATTCCCTTTTTCACCATAGCCTTCTATGGGCTTCCAAATATCCCTTTGCCAATTCCACAAGAACAGCCTTAGCGAAAGGCTTCTTGAAGGGAAAGATGTAACTCTGTGAGATGAATTAACAGAACATAGAACAGTTTCTCAGAAAGCTTCTTTCCAATTTTGAACGGAAGATATTTCCTTTTTCACCATAGCCCTCTCTGGGCTTCCAAATATCCCTTTGCCAATTCCACAAGAACAGCTTTAGCGAAAGGCTTCTTGAAGGGAAAGATGTAACTCTGTGAGATGAATTATCCGAACACAGAGTAGTTTCTCAGAAAGCTTCTTTCCAGTTTTGAACGGAAGATATTTCCTTTTTCACCATAGCCCTCTATGGGCTTCCAAATATCCCTTTGCCAATTCCACAAGAACAGTCTTAGCGAAAGGCTTCTTGAAGGGAAAGATGTTACTCTGTGAGATGAATTAACAGAACATAGAACAGTTTCTCAGAAAGCTTCTTTCCAGTTTTGAACGGAAGATATTTCCTTTTTCACCATAGCCCTCTATGGGCTTCCAAATATCCCGTTGCCAATTCCACAAGAACAGCCTTAGCGAAAGGCTTCTTGAAGTTAAAGATGTAACTCTGTGAGATGAATTAACAGAACACAAAGCAGTTTCTCAGAAAGCTTCTTTCCAGTTTTAAACGGAAGATATTTCCTTTTTCACCATAGCCGTCTATGGGCTTCCAAATATCCCTTTGCCAATTCCACAAGAACAGCCTTAGCGAAAGGCTTCTTGAAGGGAAAGATGTAACTCTGTGAGATGAATTAACAGAACACAGAGCAGTTTCTCAGAAAGCTTCTTTCCAGTTTTGAACAGAAGGTATTTCCTTTTTCACCATAGCCCTCTATGGGCTTCCGAATATCCCTTTGCCAATTCCACAAGAACAGCCTTAGCGAAAGGCTTCTTGAAGGGAAAGATGTAACTCTGTGAGATGAATTAACAGAACACAGAGCAGTTTCTCAGAAAGCTTCTTTCCAGTTTTGAACGGAAGATATTTCCTTTTTCACCATAGCCCTCTATGAGCTTCCAAATATCCCTTTGCCAATTCCACAAGAGCAGCCTTAGCGAAAGGATTCTTGAAGAGAAAGATGTAACTCTGTGAGATGAATTAACAGAACACAGAGCAGTTTCTCAGAAAGCTTCTTTCCAGTTTTGAACGGAAGATATTTCCTTTTTCACCATAGCCCTCTATGGGCTTCCAAATATCCCTTTGCCAATTCCACAAGAACAGCCTTAGCGAAAGGCTTCTTGAAGGGAAAGATGTCACTCTGTGAGATGAATTAACAGAACATAGAACAGTTTCTCAGAAAGCTTCTTTCCAGTTTTGAACGGAAGATATTTCCTTTTTCACCATAGCCCTCTATGGGCTTCCAAATATCCCTTTGCCAATTACACAAGAACAGTCTTAGCGAAAGGCTTCTTGAAGGGAAAGATGTAACTCTGTGTGATGAATTAACAGAACACAGAGCAGTTTCTCAGAAAGTTTCTTTCCAGTTTTGAACGGAAGATATTTCCTTTTTCACCATAGCCCTCTATGGGTTTCCAAATATCCCTTTGCCAATTCCACAAGAACAGCCTTAGCGAAAGGCTTCTTGAAGGGAAAGATGTAACTCTGTGAGATGAATTAACAGAACACAGAGCAGTTTCTCAGAAAGCTTCTTTCCAGTTTTGAACGGAAGATATTTCCTTTTTCACCATAGCCCTCTATGGGCTTCCAAATATCCCGTTGCCAATTCCACAAGAACAGCCTTAGCGAAAGGCTTCTTGAAGGGAAAGATGTAACTCTGTGAGATGAATTAACAGAACACAGAGCAGTTTCTCAGAAAGCTTCTTTCCAGTTTTGAACGGAAGATATTTCCTTTTTCACCATAGCCCTCTATGGGCTTCCAAATATCCCTTTGCCAATTCCACAAGAACAGCCTTAGCGAAAGGCTTCTTGAAGGGAAAGACGTAACTCTGTGAGATGAATTAACAGAACATAGAACAGTTTCTCATAAAGCTTCTTTACAGTTTTGAACGGAAGATATTTCCTTTTTCACCATAGCCCTCTATGGGCTTCCAAATATCCCTTTGCCACTTCCACAAGAACAGCCTTAGCGAAAGGCTTCTTGAAGGGAAAGATGTTACTCTGTGAGATGAATTAACAGAACACAGAGCAGTTTCTCAGAAAGCTTCTTTCCAGTTTTGAACGGAAGATATTTCCTTTTTCACCATAACCCTCTATGGGCTTCCAAATATCCCTTTGCCAATTCCACAAGAACAGCCTTAGCGAAAGGCTTCTTGAAGGGAAAGATGTAACTCTGTGAGATGAATTAACAGAACACAGAGCAGTTTCTCAGAAAGCTTCTTTCCAGTTTTGAAGGGAAGATATTTCCTTTTTCACCATAGCCCTCTATGGGCTTCCAAATCTCCCTTTGCCAATTCCACAAGAACAGCCTTAGCGAAAGGCTTCTTGAAGGGAAAGATGTAACTCTGTGAGATGAATTAACAGAACACAGAGCAGTTTCTCAGAAAGCTTCTTTCCAGTTTTGAACGGAAGATATTTCCTTTTTCACCATAGCCCTCTATGGGCTTCCAAATATCCCTTTGCCAATTCCACAAGAACAGCCTTAGCGAAAGGCTTCTTGAAGGGAAAGATGTAACTCTGTGAGATGAATTAACAGAACACAGAGCAGTTTCTCAGAAAGCTTCTTTCCAGTTTTGAACGGAAGATATTTCCTTTTTCACCATAGCCCTCTATGGGCTTCCAAATATCCCTTTGCCAATTCCACAAGAACAGCCTTAGCGAAAGGCTTCTTGAAGGGAAAGATGTAACTCTCTGAGATGAATTAACAGAACACAGAGCAGTTTCTCAGAAAGCTTCTTTCCAGTTTTGAACGGAAGATATTTCCTTTTTCACCATAGCCCTCTATGGGCTTCCAAATATCCCTTTGCCAATTCCACAAGAACAGCCTTAGCGAAAGGCTTCATGAAGGGAAAGATGTAACTCTGTGAGATGAATTAATAGAACACAGAGCAGTTTCTCAGAAAGCTTCTTTACATTTTTGAATGGAAGATATTTCCTTTTTCACCATAGCCCTCTATGGGCTTCCAAATATCCCTTTGCCAATTCCACAAGAAAAGCCTTAGCGAAAGGCTTCTTGAAGGGAAAGATGTAACTCTGTGAGATGAATTAACAGAACATAGAACAGTTTCTCGGAAAGCTTCTTCCCAGTTTTGAACGGAAGATATTTCCTTTTTCACCATAACCCTCTATGGGCTTCCAAATATCCCTTTGCCAATTCCACAAGAACAGCCTTAGCGAAAGGCTTCTTGAAGGGAAAGATGTAACTCTGTGAGATGAATTAACAGAACACAGAGCAGTTTCTCAGAAGGTTTCTTTCCAGTTTTGAACGGAAGATATTTCCTTTTTCACCATAGCCCTCTATGGGCTTCCAAATATCCCTTTGCCAATTCCACAAGAACAGCCTTAGCGAAAGGCTTCTTGAAGGGAAAGATGTAACTCTGTGAGATGAATTAACAGAACACAGAGCAGTTTCTCAGAAAGCTTCTTTCCAGTTTTGAACGGAAGATATTTCCTTTTTCACCATAGCCCTCTATGGGCTTCCAAATATCCCTTTGCCAATTCCGCAAGAACAGCCTTAGCGAAAGGCTTCTTGAGGGAAAGATGTAACTCTGTGAGATGAATTAACAGAACGCAGAACAGTTTCTCAGAAAGCTTCTTTCCAGTTTTGAACGGAAGATATTTCCTTTTTCACCATAGCCCTCTATGGGCTTCCAAATATCCCTTTGCCAATTCCACAAGAACAGCCTTAGCGAAAGGCTTCTTGAAGGGAAAGATGTAACTCTGTGAGATGAATTAACAGAACACAGAGCAGTTTCTCAGAAAGTTTCTTCCCAGTTTTGAACGGAAGATATTTCCTTTTTCACCATAGCCCTCTATGGGCTTCCAAATATCCCTTTGCCAATTCCACAAGAACAGCCTTAGCGAAAGGCTTCTTGAAGGGAAAGATGTAACTCTGTGAGATGAATTAACAGAACACAGAGCAGTTTCTCAGAAAGCTTCTTTCCAGTTTTGAACGGAAGATATTTCCTTTTTCACCATAGCCCTCTATGGGCTTCCAAATATCCCGTTGCCAATTCCACAAGAACAGTCTTAGCGAAAGGCTTCTTGAAGGGAAAGATGTCACTCTGTGAGATGAATTAACAGAACACAGAGCAGTTTCTCAGAAAGCTTCTTTCGAGTTTTGAACGGAAGATATTTCCTTTTTCACCATAGCCCTCTATGGACTTCCAAATATCCCTTTGCCAATTCCACAAGAACAGCCTAAGCGAAAGGCTTCTTGAAGGGAAAGATGTAACTCTGTGAGATGAATTAACAGAACACAAAGCAGTTTCTCAGAAAGCTTCTTTACAGTTTTGAACGGAAGATATTTCCTTTTTCACCATAGCCCTCTATAGGCTTCCAAATATCCCTTTGCCACTTCCACAAGAACAGCCTTAGCGAAAGGCTTCTTGAAGGCAAAGATGTTACTCTGTGAGATGAATTAACAGAACACAGAGCAGTTTCTCAGAAAGCTTCTTTCCAGTTTTGAACGGAAGATATTTCCTTTTTCACCATAACCCTCTATGGGCTTCCAAATATCCCTTTGCCAATTCCACAAGAACAGCCTTAGCGAAAGGCTTCTTGAAGGGAAAGATGTAACTCTGTGAGATGAATTAACAGAACACAGAGCAGTTTCTCAGAAAGCTTCTTTCCAGTTTTGAACGGAAGATATTTCCTTTTTCACCATAGCCCTCTATGGGCTTCCAAATATCCCTTTGCCAATTCCACAAGAACAGCCTTAGCGAAAGGCTTCTTGAAGGGAAAGATGTAACTGTGTGAGATGAATTAACAGAACACAGAGCAGTTTCTCAGAAAGCTTCTTTCCAGTTTTGAACGGAAGATATTTCCTTTTTCACCATAGCCCTCTATGGGCTTCCAAATATCCCTTTGCCAATTCCACAAGAACAGCCTTAGCGAAAGGCTTCTTGAAGGGAAAGATGTAACTCTGTGAGATGAATTAACAGAACACAGAGCAGTTTCTCAGAAAGCTTCTTTCCAGTTTTGAACGGAAGATATTTCCTTTTTCACCATAGCCCTCTATGGGCTTCCAAATATCCCTTTGCCAATTCCACAAGAACAGCCTTAGCGAAAGGCTTCTTGAAGGGAAAGATGTAACTCTGTGAGATGAATTAACAGAACACAGAGCAGTTTCTCAGAAAGCTTCTTTCCAGTTTTGAACGGAAGATATTTCCTTTTTCACCATAGCCCTCTATGGGCTTCCAAATATCCCGTTGCCAATTCCACAAGAACAGCCTTAGCGAAAGGCTTCATGAAGGGAAAGATGTAACTCTGTGAGATGAATTAATAGAACACAGAGCAGTTTCTCAGAAAGCTTCTTTACATTTTTGAATGGAAGATATTTCCTTTTTCACCATAGCCCTCTATGGGCTTCCAAATATCCCTTTGCCTATTCCACAAGAACAGCCTTAGCGAAAGGCTTCTTGAAGGGAAAGATGTAACTCTGTGAGATGAATTAACAGAACATAGAACAGTTTCTCGGAAAGCTTCTTCCCAGTTTTGAACGGAAGATATTTCCTTTTTCACCATAACCCTCTATGGGCTTCCAAATATCCCTTTGCCAATTCCACAAGAACAGCCTTAGCGAAAGGCTTCTTGAAGGGAAAGATGTAACTCTGTGAGATGAATTAACAGAACACAGAGCAGTTTCTCAGAAGGTTTCTTTCCAGTTTTGAACGGAAGATATTTCCTTTTTCACCATAGCCCTCTATGGGCTTCCAAATATCCCGTTGCCAATTCCACAAGAACAACCTTAGCGAAAGGCTTCTTGAAGGGAAAGATGTAACTCTGTGAGACGAATTAACAGAACATAGAACAGTTTCTCAGAAAGCTTCTTTCCACTTTTGAACGGAAGATATTTCCTTTTTCACCATAGCCCTCTATGGGCTTTCAAATATCCCTTTACCAATTCCACATGAACAGCCTTAGCGAAAGGCTTCTTGAAGGGAAAGATGTAACTCTGTGAGACGAATTAACAGAACATAGAACAGTTTCTCAGAAAGCTTCTTTCCAGTTTTGAACGGAAGATATTTCCTTTTTCACCATAGCCTTCTATGGGCTTCCAAATATCCCTTTGCCAATTCCACAAGAACAGCCTTAGCGAAAGGCTTCTTGAAGGGAAAGATGTAACTCTGTGAGATGAATTAACAGAACACAGAGTAGTTTCTCAGAAAGCTTCTTTCCAGTTTTGAACGGAAGATATTTCCTTTTTCACCATAGCCCTCTATGGACTTCCAAATATCCCTTTGCCAATTCCACAAGAACAGCCTAAGCGAAAGGCTTCTTGAAGGGAAAGATGTAACTCTGTGAGATGAATTAACAGAACACAAAGCAGTTTCTCAGAAAGCTTCTTTACAGTTTTGAACGGAAGATATTTCCTTTTTCACCATAGCCCTCTATGGGCTTCCAAATATCCCTTTGCCACTTCCACAAGAACAGCCTTAGCGAAAGGCTTCTTGAAGGGAAAGATGTTACTCTGTGAGATGAATTAACAGAACACAGAGCAGTTTCTCAGAAAGCGTCTTTCCAGTTTTGAACGGAAGATATTTCCTTTTTCACCATAGCCCTCTATGGGCTTCCAAATATAACTTTGCCAATTCCACAAGAACAGCCTTAGCGAAAGGCTTCTTGAAGGGAAAGATGTAACTCTGAGAGATGAATTAACAGAACACAGAGCAGTTTCTCAGAAAGCTTCTTTCCAGTTTTGAACGGAAGATATTTCCTTTTTCACCATAGCCCTCTATGGGCTTCCAAATATCCCTTTGCCAATTCCACAAGAACAGCCTTAGCGAAAGGCTTCTTGAAGTTAAAGATGTATCTCTGTGAGATGAATTAACAGAACATAGAACAGTTTCTCAGAAAGCTTCTTTCCAGTTTTGAACGGAAGATATTTCCTTTTTCACCATAGCCCTCTATGGGCTTCCAAATATCCCTTTGCCAATTCCACATGAACAGCCTTAGCGAAAGGCTTCTTGAAGGGAAAGATGTAACTCTGTGAGACGAATTAACAGAACATAGAACAGTTTCTCAGAAAGCTTCTTTCCAGTTTTGAACGGAAGATATTTCCTTTTTCACCATAGCCCTCTATGGGCTTCCAAATATCCCTTTGCCAATTCCACAAGAACAGCCTTAGCGAAAGGCTTCTTGAAGGGAAAGATGTAACTCTGTGAGATGAATTAACAGAACACAGAGTAATGTCTCAGAAAGCTTCTTTCCAGTTTTGAACGGAAGATATTTCCTTTTTCACCATAGCCCTCTATGGACTTCCAAATATCCCTTTGCCAATTCCACAAGAACAGCCTAAGCGAAAGGCTTCTTGAAGGGAAAGATGTAACTCTGTGAGATGAATTAACAGAACACAAAGCAGTTTCTCAGAAAGCTTCTTTACAGTTTTGAACGGAAGATATTTCCTTTTTCACCATAGCCCTCTATGGGGTTCCAAATATCCCTTTGCCACTTCCACAAGAACAGCCTTAGCGAAAGGCTTCTTGAAGGGAAAGATGTTACTCTGTGAGATGAATTAACAGAACACAGAGCAGTTTCTCAGAAAGCTTCTTTCCAGTTTTGAACGGAAGATATTTCCTTTTTCACCATAGCCCTCTATGGGCTTCCAAATATAACTTTGCCAATTCCACAAGAACAGCCTTAGCGAAAGGCTTCTTGAAGGGAAAGATGTAACTCTGTGAGATGAATTAACAGAACACAGAGCAGTTTCTCAGAAAGCTTCTTTCCAGTTTTGAACGGAAGATATTTCCTTTTTCACCATAGCCCTCTATGGGCTTCCAAATATCCCTTTGCCAATTCCACAAGAACAGCCTTAGCGAAAGGCTTCTTGAAGTTAAAGATGTATCTCTGTGAGATGAATTAACAGAACACAAAGCAGTTTCTCAGAAAGCTTCTTTCCAGTTTTGAACGGAAGATATTTCCTTTTTCACCATAGCCCTCTATGGGCTTCCAAATATCCCTTTGCCAATTCCACAAGAACAGCCTTAGCGAAAGGCTTCTTGAAGGGAAAGATGTAACTCTGTGAGATGAATTAACAGAACACAGAGCAGTTTCTCAGAAAGCTTCTTTCCAGTTTTGAACGGAAGATATTTCCTTTTTCACCATAGCCCTCTATGGGCTTCCAAATATCCCTTTGCCAATTCCACAAGAACAGCCTTAGCGAAAGGCTTCTTGAAGGGAAAGATGTAACTCTGTGAGATGAATTAACAGAACACAGAGCAGTTTCTCAGAAAGCTTCTTTCCAGTTTTGAACGGAAGATATTTCCTTTTTCACCATAGCCCTCTATGGGCTTCCAAATATCCCGTTGCCAATTCCACAAGAACAGCCTTAGCGAAAGGCTTCATGAAGGGAAAGATGTAACTCTGTGAGATGAATTAATAGAACACAGAGCAGTTTCTCAGAAAGCTTCTTTACAATTTTGAATGGAAGATATTTCCATTTTCACCATAGCCCTCTATGGGCTTCCAAATATCCCTTTGCCAATTCCACAAGAACAGTCTTAGCGAAAGGCTTCTTGAAGGGAAAGATGTAACTGTGAGATGAATTAACAGAACATAGAACAGTTTCTCGGAAAGCTTCTTCCCAGTTTTGAACGGAAGATATTTCCTTTTTCACCATAACCCTCTATGGGCTTCCAAATATCCCTTTGCCAATTCCACAAGAACAGCCTTAGCGAAAGGCTTCTTGAAGGGAAAGATGTAACTCTGTGAGATGAATTAACAGAACACAGAGCAGTTTCTCAGAAGGTTTCTTTCCAGTTTTGAACGGAAGATATTTCCTTTTTCACCATAGCCCTCTATGGGCTTCCAAATATCCCGTTGCCAATTCCACAAGAACAGCCTTAGCGAAAGGCTTCTTGAAGGGAAAGATGTAACTCTGTGAGATGAATTAACAGAACACAGAGCAGTTTCTCAGAAAGCTTCTTTCCAGTTTTGAACGGAAGATATTTCCTTTTTCAACATAGCCCTCTATGGGCTTCCAAATATCCCTTTGCCAATTCCACAAGAACAGCCTTAGCGAAAGGCTTCTTGAAGGGAAAGATGTAACTCTGTGAGATGAATTAACAGAACACAGAGCAGTTTCTCAGAAAGCTTCTTTCCAGTTTTGAACGGAAGATATTTCCTTTTTCACCATAGCCCTCTATGGGCTTCCAAATATCCCTTTGCCAATTCCGCAAGAACAGCCTTAGCGAAAGGCTTCTTGAGGGAAAGATGTAACTCTGTGAGATGAATTAACAGAACGCAGAATAGTTTCTCAGAAAGCTTCTTTCCAGTTTTGAACGGAAGATATTTCCTTTTTCACCATAGCCCTCTATGGGCTTCCAAATATCCCTTTGCCAATTCCACAAGAACAGCCTTAGCGAAAGGCTTCTTGAAGGGAAAGATGTAATTCTGTGAGATGAATTAACAGAACATGGAACAGTTTCTCAGAAAGCTTCTTTCCAGTTTTGAACTGAAGATATTTCCTTTTTCACCATAGCCCTCTAGGGGCTTCGAAATATCCCTTTGCCAACTCCACAAGAACAGCCGTAGCGAAAGGCTTCTTGAAGGGAAAGATGTAACTCTGTGAGATGAATTAACAGAACACAGAGCAGTTTCTCAGAAAGCTTCTTTCCAGTTTTGAACGGAAGATATTTGCTTTTTCACCATAGCCCTCTATGGGCTTCCAAATATCCCTTTGCCAATTGCACAAGAACAGCCATAGCGAAAGGCTTCTTGAAGGGAAAGATGTAACTCGGTGAGATGAATTAACAGAACATAGAACAGTTTCTCAGAAAGCTTCTTTCCAGTTTTGAACGGAAGATATTTCCTTTTTCACCGTAGCCCTCTATGGGCTTCCAAATATCCCTTTGCCAATTCCAGAAGAACAGCCTTAGCGAAAGGCTTCTTGAAGGGAAAGATGTAACTCTGTGAGATGAATTAACAGATCACAGAGCAGTTTCTCAGAAAGCTTCTTTCCAGTTTTGAACGGAAGATATTTCCTTTTTCACCATAGCCTTCTATGGGCTTCCAAATATCCCTTTGCCAATTCCACAAGAACAGCCTTAGCGAAAGGCTTCTTGAAGCGAAAGATGTAACTCTGTGAGATGAATTAACAGAACACAGAGCAGTTTCTCAGAAAGCTTCTTTCCAGTTTTGAACGGAAGATATTCCCTTTTTCACCATAGCCCTCTATGGGCTTCCAAATATCCCTTTGCCAATTCCACAAGAACAGCCTTATCGAAAGGCTTCTTGAAGGGAAAGATGTAACTCTGTGAGATGAATTAACAGAACATAGAACAGTTTCTCAGAAAGCTTCTTTCCAATTTTGAACGGAAGATATTTCCTTTTTCACCATAGCCCTCTCTGGGCTTCCAAATATCCCTTTGCCAATTCCACAAGAACAGCTTTAGCGAAAGGCTTCTTGAAGGGAAAGATGTAACTCTGTGAGATGAATTATCCGAACACAGAGTAGTTTCTCAGAAAGCTTCTTTCCAGTTTTGAACGGAAGATATTTCCTTTTTCACCATAGCCCTCTATGGGCTTCCAAATATCCCTTTGCCAATTCCACAAGAACAGCCTTAGCGAAAGGCTTCTTGAAGGGAAAGATGTAACTCTGTGAGATGAATTAACAGAACATAGAACAGTTTCTCAGAAAGCTTCTTTCCAGTTTTGAACGGAAGATATTTCCTTTTTCACCATAGCCCTCTATGGGCTTCCAAATATCCCTTTGCCAATTCCACATGAACAGCCTTAGCGAAAGGCTTCTTGAAGGGAAAGATGTAACTCTGTGAGACGAATTAACAGAACATAGAACAGTTTCTCAGAAAGCTTCTTTCCAGTTTTGAACGGAAGATATTTCCTTTTTCACCATAGCCCTCTATGGGCTTCCAAATATCCCTTTGCCAATTCCACAAGAACAGCCTTAGCGAAAGGCTTCTTGAAGGGAAAGATGTAACTCTGTGAGATGAATTAACAGAACACAGAGTAGTTTCTCAGAAAGCTTCTTTCCAGTTTTGAACGGAAGATATTTCCTTTTTCACCATAGCCCTCTATGGACTTCCAAATATCCCTTTGCCAATTCCACAAGAACAGCCTAAGCGAAAGGCTTCTTGAAAGGAAAGATGTAACTCTGTGAGATGAATTAACAGAACACAAAGCAGTTTCTCAGAAAGCTTCTTTACAGTTTTGAACGGAAGATATTTCCTTTTTCACCATAGCCCTCTATGGGCTTCCAAATATCCCTTTGCCACTTCCACAAGAACAGCCTTAGCGAAAGGCTTCTTGAAGGGAAAGATGTTACTCTGTGAGATTAATTAACAGAACACAGAGCAGTTTCTCAGAAAGCTTCTTTCCAGTTTTGAACGGAAGATATCTCCTTTTTCACCATAGCCCTCTATGGGCTTCCAAATATAACTTTGCCAATTCCACAAGAACAGCCTTAGCGAAAGGCTTCTTGAAGGGAAAGATGTAACTCTGTGAGATGAATTAACAGAACACAGAGCAGTTTCTCAGAAAGCTTCTTTCCAGTTTTGACGGAAGATATTTCCTTTTTCACCATAGCCCTCTATGGGCTTCTAAATATCCCTTTGCCAATTCCACAAGAACAGCCTTAGCGAAAGGCTTCTTGAAGTTAAAGATGTATCTCTGTGAGATGAATTAACAGAACACAAAGCAGTTTCTCAGAAAGCTTCTTTCCAGTTTTGAACGCAAGATATTTCCTTTTTCACCATAGCCCTCTATGGGCTTCCAAATATCCCTTTGCCAATTCCACAAGAACAGCCTTAGCGAAAGGCTTCTTGAAGGGAATGATGTAACTGTGAGATGAATTAACAGAACATAGAACAGTTTCTCGGAAAGCTTCTTCCCAGTTTTGAACGGAAGATATTTCCTTTTTCACCATAACCCTCTATGGGCTTCCAAATATCCCTTTGGCAATTCCACAAGAACAGCCTTAGCGAAAGGCTTCTTGAAGGGAAAGATGTAACTCTGTGAGATGAATTAACAGAACACAGAGCAGTTTCTCAGAAGGTTTCTTTCCAGTTTTGAACGGAAGATATTTCCTTTTTCACCATAGCCCTCTATGGGCTTCCAAATATCCCGTTGCCAATTCCACAAGAACAGCCTTAGCGAAAGGCTTCTTGAAGGGAAAGATGTAACTCTGTGAGATGAATTAACAGAACACAGAGCAGTTTCTCAGAAAGCTTCTTTCCAGTTTTGAACGGAAGATATTTCCTTTTTCACCATAGCCCTCTATGGGCTTCCAAATATCCCTTTGCCAATTCCAAAAGAACAGCCTTGGCGAAAGGCTTCTTGAAGGGAAAGATGTAACTCTGTGAGATGAATTAACAGAACACAGAGCAGTTTCTCAGAAAGCTTCTTTCCAGTTTTGAACGGAAGATATTTCCTTTTTCACCATAGCCCTCTATGGGCTTCCAAATATCCCTTTGCCAATTCCGCAAGAACAGCCTTAGCGAAAGGCTTCTTGAGGGAAAGATGTAACTCTGTGAGATGAATTAACAGAACGCAGAACAGTTTCTCAGAAAGGTTCTTTCCAGTTTTGAACGGAAGATATTTCCTTTTTCACCATAGCCCTCTATGGGCTTCCAAATATCCCTTTGCCAATTCCACAAGAACAGCCTTAGCGAAAGGCTTCTTGAAGGGAAAGATGTAATTCTGTGAGATGAATTAACAGAACATGGAACAGTTTCTCAGAAAGCTTCTTTCCAGTTTTGAACTGAAGATATTTCCTTTTTCACCATAGCCCTCTATGGGCTTCCAAATATCCCTTTGCCAATTCCACAAGAACAGCCGTAGCGAAAGGATTCTTGAAGGGAAAGATGTAACTCTGTGAGATGAATTAACAGAACACAGAGCAGTTTCTCAGAAAGCTTCTTTCCAGTTTTGAACGGAAGATATTTGCTTTTTCACCATAGCCCTCTATGGGCTTCCAAATATCCCTTTGCCAATTGCACAAGAACAGCCTTAGCGAAAGGCTTCTTGAAGGGAAAGATGTAACTCGGTGAGATGAATTAACAGAACATAGAACAGTTTCTCAGAAAGCTTCTTTCCAGTTTTGAACGGAAGATATTTCCTTTTTCACCGTAGCCCTCTATGGGCTTCCAAATATCCCTTTGCCAATTCCAGAAGAACAGCCTTACCGAAAGGCTTCTTGAAGGGAAAGATGTAACTCTGTGAGATGAATTAACAGATCACAGAGCAGTTTCTCAGAAAGCTTCTTTCCAGTTTTGAACGGAAGATATTTCCTTTTTCACCATAGCATTCTATGGGCTTCCAAATATCCCTTTGCCAATTCCACAAGAACAGCCTTAGCGAAAGGCTTCTTGAAGCGAAAGACGTAACTCTGTGAGATGAATTAACAGAACACAGAGCAGTCTCTCAGAAAGCTTCTTTCCAGTTTTGAACGGAAGATATTCCCTTTTTCACCATAGCCCTCTATGGGCTTCCAAATATCCCTTTGCCAATTCCACAAGAACAACCTTAGCGAAAGGCTTCTTGAAGGGAAAGATGTAACTCTGTGAGATGAATTAACAGAACATAGAACAGTTTCTCAGAAAGCTTCTTTCCAATTTTGAACGGAAGATATTTCCTTTTTCACCATAGCCCTCTCTGGGCTTCCAAATATCCCTTTGCCAATTCCACAAGAACAGCTTTAGCGAAAGGCTTCTTGAAGGGAAAGATGTAACTCTGTGAGATGAATTATCCGAACACAGAGTAGTTTCTCAGAAAGCTTCTTTCCAGTTTTGAACGGAAGATATTTCCTTTTTCACCATAGCCCTCTATGGGCTTCCAAATATCCCTTTGCCAATTCCACAAGAACAGCCTTAGCGAAAGGCTTCTTGAAGGGAAAGATGTAACTCTGTGAGATGAATTAACAGAACATAGAACAGTTTCTCAGAAAGCTTCTTTCCAGTTTTGAACGGAAGATATTTCCTTTTTCACCATAGCCCTCTATGGGCTTCCAAATATCCCTTTGCCAATTCCACATGAACAGCCTTAGCGAAAGGCTTCTTGAAGGGAAAGATGTAACTCTGTGAGACGAATTAACAGAATATAGAACAGTTTCTCAGAAAGCTTCTTTCCAGTTTTGAACGGAAGATATTTCCTTTTTCACCATAGCCCTCTATGGGCTTCCAAATATCCCTTTGCCAATTCCACAAGAACAGCCTTAGCGAAAGGCTTCTTGAAGGGAAAGATGTAACTCTGTGAGATGAATTAACAGAACACAGAGTAGTTTCTCAGAAAGCTTCTTTCCAGTTTTGAACGGAAGATATTTCCTTTTTCACCATAGCCCTCTATGGACTTCCAAATATCCCTTTGCCAATTCCACAAGAACAGCCTAAGCGAAAGGCTTCTTGAAGGGAAAGATGTAACTCTGTGAGATGAATTAACAGAACACAAAGCAGTTTCTCAGAAAGCTTCTTTACAGTTTTGAACGGAAGATATTTCCTTTTTCACCATAGCCCTCTATGAGCTTCCAAATATCCCTTTGCCACTTCCTCAAGAACAGCCTTAGCGAAAGGCTTCTTGAAGGGAAAGATGTTACTCTGTGAGGTGAATTAACAGAACACAGAGCAGTTTCTCAGAAAGCTTCTTTAAAGTTTTGAACGGAAGATATTTCCTTTTTCACCATCGCCCTCTATGGGCTTCCAAATATAACTTTGCCAATTCCACAAGAACAGCCTTAGCGAAAGGCTTCTTGAAGGGAAAGATGTAACACTGTGAGATGAATTAACAGAACACAGAGCAGTTTCTCAGAAAGCTTCTTTCCAGTTTTGAACGGAAGATATTTCCTTTTTCACCATAGCCCTCTATGGGCTTCCAAATATCCCTTTGCCAATTCCACAAGAACAGCCTTAGCGAAAGGCTTCTTGAAGTTAAAGATGTATCTCTGTGAGATGAATTAACAGAACACAAAGCAGTTTCTCAGAAAGCTTCTTTCCAGTTTTGAACGGAAGATATTTCCTTTTTCACCATAGCCCTCTATGGGCTTCCAAATATCCCTTTGCCAATTCCACAAGAACAGCCTTAGCGAAAGGCTTCTTGAAGGGAAAGATGTAACTGTGAGATGAATTAACAGAACATAGAACAGTTTCTCGGAAAGCTTCTTCCCAGTTTTGAACGGAAGATATTTCCTTTTTCACCATAACCCTCTATGGGCTTCCAAATATCCCTTTGGCAATTCCACAAGAACAGCCTTAGCGAAAGGCTTCTTGAAGGGAAAGATGTAACTCTGTGAGATGAATTAACAGAACACAGAGCAGTTTCTCAGAAGGTTTCTTTCCAGTTTTGAACGGAAGATATTTCCTTTTTCACCATAGCCCTCTATGGGCTTCCAAATATCCCGTTGCCAATTCCACAAGAACAGCCTTAGCGAAAGGCTTCTTGAAGGGAAAGATGTAACTCTGTGAGATGAATTAACAGAACACAGAGCAGTTTCTCAGAAAGCTTCTTTACAGTTTTGAACGGAAGATATTTCCTTTTTCACCATAGCCCTCTATGGGCTTCCAAATATCCCTTTGCCAATTCCACAAGAACAGCCTTGGCGAAAGGCTTCTTGAAGGGAAAGATGTAACTCTGTGAGATGAATTAACAGAACACAGAGCAGTTTCTCAGAAAGCTTCTTTCGAGTTTTGAACGGAAGATATTTCCTTTTTCACCATAGCCCTCTATGGGTTTCCAAATATCCCTTTGCCAATTCCGCAAGAACAGCCTTAGCGAAAGGCTTCTTGAGGGAAAGATGTAACTCTGTGAGATGAATTAACAGAACGCAGAACAGTTTCTCAGAAAGCTTCTTTCCCGTTTTGAACGGAAGATATTTCCTTTTTCACCATAGCCCTCTATGGGCTTCCAAATATCCCTTTGCCAATTCCACAAGAACAGCCTTAGCGAAAGGCTTCTTGAAGGGAAAGATGTAATTCTGTGAGATGAATTAACAGAACATGGAACAGTTTCTCAGAAAGCTTCTTTCCAGTTTTGAACTGAAGATATTTCCTTTTTCACCATAGCCCTCTATGGGCTTCCAAATATCCCTTTGCCAATTCCACAAGAACAGCCGTAGCGAAAGGATTCTTGAAGGGAAAGATGTAACTCTGTGAGATGAATTAACAGAACACAGAGCAGTTTCTCAGAAAGCTTCTTTCCAGTTTTGAACGGAAGATATTTGCTTTTTCACCATAGCCCTCTATGGGCTTCCAAATATCCCTTTGCCAATTGCACAAGAACAGCCTTAGCGAAAGGCTTCTTGAAGGGAAAGATGTAACTCGGTGAGATGAATTAACAGAACATAGAACAGTTTCTCAGAAAGCTTCTTTCCAGTTTTGAACGGAAGATATTTCCTTTTTCACCGTAGCCCTCTATGGGCTTCCAAATATCCCTTTGCCAATTCCAGAAGAACAGCCTTAGCGAAAGGCTTCTTGAAGGGAAAGATGTAACTCTGTGAGATGAATTAACAGATCACAGAGCAGTTTCTCAGAAAGCTTCTTTCCAGTTTTGAACGGAAGATATTTCCTTTTTCACCATAGCCTTCTATGGGCTTCCAAATATCCCTTTGCCAATTCCACAAGAACAGCCTTAGCGAAAGGCTTCTTGAAGCGAAAGATGTAACTCTGTGAGATGAATTAACAGAACACAGAGCAGTTTCTCAGAAAGCTTCTTTCCAGTTTTGAACGGAAGATATTCCCTTTTTCACCATAGCCCTCTATGGGCTTCCAAATATCCCTTTGCCAATTCCACAAGAACCTTAGCGAAAGGCTTCTTGAATGGAAAGATGTAACTCTGTGAGATGAATTAACAGAACATAGAACAGTTTCTCAGAAAGCTTCTTTCCAATTTTGAACGGAAGATATTTCCTTTTTCACCATAGCCCTCTCTGGGCTTCCAAATATCCCTTTGCCAATTCCACAAGAACAGCTTTAGCGAAAGGCTTCTTGAAGGGAAAGACGTAACTCTGTGAGATGAATTATCCGAACACAGAGTAGTTTCTCAGAAAGCTTCTTTCCAGTTTTGAACGGAAGATATTTCCTTTTTCACCATAGCCCTCTATGGGCTTCCAAATATCCCTTTGCCAATTCCACAAGAACAGCCTTAGCGAAAGGCTTCTTGAAGGGAAAGATGTAACTCTGTGAGATGAATTAACAGAACATAGAACAGTTTCTCAGAAAGCTTCTTTCCAGTTTTGAACGGAAGATATTTCCTTTTTCACCATAGCCCTCTATGGGCTTCCAAATATCCCTTTACCAATTCCACATGAACAGCCTTAGCGAAAGGCTTCTTGAAGGGAAAGATGTAACTCTGTGAGACGAATTAACAGAACATAGAACAGTTTCTCAGAAAGCTTCTTTCCAGTTTTGAACGGAAGATATTTCCTTTTTCACCATAGCCTTCTATGGGCTTCCAAATATCCCTTTGCCAATTCCACAAGAACAGCCTTAGCGAAAGGCTTCTTGAAGGGAAAGATGTAACTCTGTGAGATGAATTAACAGAACACAGAGTAGTTTCTCAGAAAGCTTCTTTCCAGTTTTGAACGGAAGATATTTCCTTTTTCACCATAGCCCTCTATGGACTTCCAAATATCCCTTTGCCAATTCCACAAGAACAGCCTAAGCGAAAGGCTTCTTGAAGGGAAAGATGTAACTCTGTGAGATGAATTAACAGAACACAAAGCAGTTTCTCAGAAAGCTTCTTTACAGTTTTGAACGGAAGATATTTCCTTTTTCACCATAGCACTCTATGGGCTTCCAAATATCCCTTTGCCACTTCCACAAGAACAGCCTTAGCGAAAGGCTTCTTGAAGGGAAAGATGTTACTCTGTGAGATGAATTAACAGAACACAGAGCAGTTTCTCAGAAAGCGTCTTTCCAGTTTTGAACGGAAGATATTTCCTTTTTCACCATAGCCCTCTATGGGCTTCCAAATATAACTTTGCCAATTCCACAAGAACAGCCTTAGCGAAAGGCTTCTTGAAGGGAAAGATGTAACTCTGAGAGATGAATTAACAGAACACAGAGCAGTTTCTCAGAAAGCTTCTTTCCAGTTTTGAACGGAAGATATTTCCTTTTTCACCATAGCCCTCTATGGGCTTCCAAATATCCCTTTGCCAATTCGACAAGAACAGCCTTAGCGAAAGGCTTCTTGAAGTTAAAGATGTATCTCTGTGAGATGAATTAACAGAACATAGAACAGTTTCTCAGAAAGCTTCTTTCCAGTTTTGAACGGAAGATATTTCCTTTTTCACCATAGCCCTCTATGCGCTTCCAAATATCCCTTTGCCAATTCCACATGAACAGCCTTAGCGAAAGGCTTCTTGAAGGGAAAGATGTAACTCTGTGAGACGAATTAACAGAACATAGAACAGTTTCTCAGAAAGCTTCTTTCCAGTTTTGAACGGAAGATATTTCCTTTTTCACCATAGCCCTCTATGGGCTTCCAAATATCCCTTTGCCAATTCCACAAGAACAGCCTTAGCGAAAGGCTTCTTGAAGGGAAAGATGTAACTCTGTGAGATGAATTAACAGAACACAGAGTAATGTCTCAGAAAGCTTCTTTCCAGTTTTGAACGGAAGATATTTCCTTTTTCACCATAGCCCTCTATGGACTTCCAAATATCCCTTTGCCAATTCCACAAGAACAGCCTAAGCGAAAGGCTTCTTGAAGGGAAAGATGTAACTCTGTGAGATGAATTAACAGAACACAAAGCAGTTTCTCAGAAAGCTTCTTTACATTTTTGAACGGAAGATATTTCCTTTTTCACCATAGCCCTCTATGGGCTTCCAAATATCCCTTTGCCACTTCCACAAGAACAGCCTTAGCGAAAGGCTTCTTGAAGGGAAAGATGTTACTCTGTGAGATGAATTAACAGAACACAGAGCAGTTTCTCAGAAAGATTCTTTCCAGTTTTGAACGGAAGATATTTCCTTTTTCACCATAGCCCTCTATGGGCTTCCAAATATAACTTTGCCAATTCCACAAGAACAGCCTTAGCGAAAGGCTTCTTGAAGGGAAAGATGTAACTCTGTGAGATGAATTAACAGAACACAGAGCAGTTTCTCAGAAAGCTTCTTTCCAGTTTTGAACGGAAGATATTTCCTTTTTCACCATAGCCCTCTATGGGCTTCCAAATATCCCTTTGCCAATTCCACAAGAACAGCCTTAGCGAAAGGCTTCTTGAAGTTAAAGATGTATCTCTGTGAGATGAATTAACAGAACACAAAGCAGTTTCTCAGAAAGCTTCTTTCCAGTTTTGAACGGAAGATATTTCCTTTTTCACCATAGCCCTCTATGGGCTTCCAAATATCCCTTTGCCAATTCCACAAGAACAGCCTTAGCGAAAGGCTTCTTGAAGGGAAAGATGTAACTCTGTGAGATGAATTAACAGAACACAGAGCAGTTTCTCAGAAAGCTTCTTTCCAGTTTTGAACGGAAGATATTTCCTTTTTCACCATAGCCCTCTATGGGCTTCCAAATATCCCTTTGCCAATTCCACAAGAACAGCCTTAGCGAAAGGCTTCTTGAAGGGAAAGATGTAACTCTGTGAGATGAATTAACAGAACACAGAGCAGTTTCTCAGAAAGCTTCTTTCCAGTTTTGAACGGAAGATATTTCCTTTTTCACCATAGCCCTCTATGGGCTTCCAAATATCCCGTTGCCAATTCCACAAGAACAGCCTTAGCGAAAGGCTTCATGAAGGGAAAGATGTAACTCTGTGAGATGAATTAATAGAACACAGAGCAGTTTCTCAGAAAGCTTCTTTACAGTTTTGAATGGAAGATATTTCCTTTTTCACCATAGCCCTCTATGGGCTTCCAAATATCCCTTTGCCAATTCCACAAGAACTGCCTTAGCGAAAGGCTTCTTGAAGGGAAAGATGTAACCCTGTGAGATGAATTAACAGAACATAGAACAGTTTCTCGGAAAGCTTCTTCCCAGTTTTGAACGGAAGATATTTCCTTTTTCACCATAACCCTCTATGGGCTTCCAAATATCCCTTTGCCAATTCCACAAGAACAGCCTTAGCGAAAGGCTTCTTGAAGGGAAAGATGTAACTCTGTGAGATGAATTAACAGAACACAGAGCAGTTTCTCAGAAGGTTTCTTTCCAGTTTTGAACGGAAGATATTTCCTTTTTCACCATAGCCCCCTATGGGCTTCCAAATATCCCGTTGCCAATTCCACAAGAACAGCCTTAGCGAAAGGCTTCTTGAAGTTAAAGATGTAACTCTGTGAGATGAATTAACAGAACACAGAGCAGTTTCTCAGAAAGCTTCTTTCCAGTTTTGAACGGAAGATATTTCCTTTTTCACCATAGCCCTCTATGGGCTTCCAAATATCCCTTTGCCAATTGCACAAGAACAGCCTTAGCGAAAGGCTTCTTGAACGGAAAGATGTAACTCTGTGAGATGAATTAACAGAACACAGAGCAGTTTCTCAGAAAGCTTCTTTCCAGTTTTGAACGGAAGATATTTCCTTTTTCACCATAGCCCTCTATGGGCTTCCAAATACCCTTTGCCAATTCCGCAAGAACAGCCTTAGCGAAAGGCTTCTTGAGGGAAAGATGTAACTCTGTGAGATGAATTAACAGAACACAGAGCAGTTTCTCAGAAAGCTTCTTTCCAGTTTTGAACGGAAGATATTTGCTTTTTCACCATAGCCCTCTATGGGCTTCCAAATATCCCTTTGCCAATTGCACAAGAACAGCCTTAGCGAAAGGCTTCTTGAAGGGAAAGATGTAACTCGGTGAGATGAATTAACAGAACATAGAACAGTTTCTCAGAAAGCTTCTTTCCAGTTTTGAACGGAAGATATTTCCTTTTTCACCGTAGCAATCTATGGGCTTCCAAATATCCCTTTGCCAATTGCAGAAGAACAGCCTTAGCGAAAGGCTTCTTGAAGGGAAAGATGTAACTCTGTGAGATGAATTAACAGATCACAGAGCAGTTTCTCAGAAAGCTTCTTTCCAGTTTTGAACGGAAGATATTTCTTTTTCACCATAGCCTTCTATGGGCTTCCAAATATCCCTTTGCCAATTCCACAAGAACAGCCTTAGCGAAAGGCTTCTTGAAGCGAAAGATGTAACTCTGTGAGATGAATTAACAGAACACAGAGCAGTTTCTCAGAAAGCTTCTTTCCAGTTTTGAACGGAAGATATTCCCTTTTTCACCATAGCCTTCTATGGGCTTCCAAATATCCCTTTGCCAATTCCACAAGAACAGCCTTAGCGAAAGGCTTCTTGAAGGGAAAGATGTAACTCTGTGAGATGAATTAACAGAACATAGAACAGTTTCTCAGAAAGCTTCTTTCCAATTTTGAACGGAAGATATTTCCTTTTTCACCATAGCCCTCTCTGGGCTTCCAAATATCCCTTTGCCAATTCCACAAGAACAGCTTTAGCGAAAGGCTTCTTGAAGGGAAAGATGTAACTCTGTGAGATGAATTATCCGAACACAGAGTAGTATCTCAGAAAGCTTCTTTCCAGTTTTGAACGGAAGATATTTCCTTTTTCACCATAGCCCTCTATGGGCTTCCAAATATCCCTTTGCCAATTCCACAAGAACAGCCTTAGCGAAAGGCTTCTTGAAGGGAAAGATGTTACTCTGTGAGATGAATTAACAGAACATAGAACAGTTTCTCAGAAAGCTTCTTTCCAGTTTTGAACGGAAGATATTTCCTTTTTCACCATAGCCCTCTATGGGCTTCCAAATATCCCGTTGCCAATTCCACAAGAACAGCCTTAGCGAAAGGCTTCTTGAAGTTAAAGATGTAACTCTGTGAGATGAATTAACAGAACACAAAGCAGTTTCTCAGAAAGCTTCTTTCCAGTTTTGAACGGAAGATATTTCCTTTTTCACCATAGCCGTCTATGGGCTTCCAAATATCCCTTTGCCAATTCCACAAGAACAGCCTTAGCGAAAGGCTTCTTGAAGGGAAAGATGTAACTCTGTGAGATGAATTAACAGAACACAGAGCAGTTTCTCAGAAAGCTTCTTTCCAGTTTTGAACAGAAGGTATTTCCTTTTTCACCATAGCCCTCTATGGGCTTCCGAATATCCCTTTGCCAATTCCACAAGAACAGCCTTAGCGAAAGGCTTCTTGAAGGGAAAGATGTAACTCTGTGAGATGAATTAACAGAACACAGAGCAGTTTCTCAGAAAGCTTCTTTCCAGTTTTGAACGGAAGATATTTCCTTTTTCACCATAGCCCTCTATGAGCTTCCAAATATCCCTTTGCCAATTCCACAAGAGCAGCCTTAGCGAAAGGATTCTTGAAGAGAAAGATGTAACTCTGTGAGATGAATTAACAGAACACAGAGCAGTTTCTCAGAAAGCTTCTTTCCAGTTTTGAACGGAAGATATTTCCTTTTTCACCATAGCCCTCTATGGGCTTCCAAATATCCCTTTGCCAATTCCACAAGAACAGCCTTAGCGAAAGGCTTCTTGAAGGGAAAGATGTCACTCTGTGAGATGAATTAACAGAACATAGAACAGTTTCTCAGAAAGCTTCTTTCCAGTTTTGAACGGAAGATATTTCCTTTTTCACCATAGCCCTCTATGGGCTTCCAAATATCCCTTTGCCAATTACACAAGAACAGTCTTAGCGAAAGGCTTCTTGAAGGGAAAGATGTAACTCTGTGTGATGAATTAACAGAACACAGAGCAGTTTCTCAGAAAGTTTCTTTCCAGTTTTGAACGGAAGATATTTCCTTTTTCACCATAGCCCTCTATGGGTTTCCAAATATCCCTTTGCCAATTCCACAAGAACAGCCTTAGCGAAAGGCTTCTTGAAGGGAAAGATGTAACTCTGTGAGATGAATTAACAGAACACAGAGCAGTTTCTCAGAAAGCTTCTTTCCAGTTTTGAACGGAAGATATTTCCTTTTTCACCATAGCCCTCTATGGGCTTCCAAATATCCCGTTGCCAATTCCACAAGAACAGCCTTAGCGAAAGGCTTCTTGAAGGGAAAGATGTAACTCTGTGAGATGAATTAACAGAACACAGAGCAGTTTCTCAGAAAGCTTCTTTCCAGTTTTGAACGGAAGATATTTCCTTTTTCACCATAGCCCTCTATGGGCTTCCAAATATCCCTTTGCCAATTCCACAAGAACAGCCTTAGCGAAAGGCTTCTTGAAGGGAAAGACGTAACTCTGTGAGATGAATTAACAGAACATAGAACAGTTTCTCATAAAGCTTCTTTCCAGTTTTGAACGGAAGATATTTCCTTTTTCACCATAGCCCTCTATGGGCTTCCAAATATCCCGTTGCCAATTCCACAAGAACAGCCTTAGCGAAAGGCTTCTTGAAGTTAAAGATGTAACTCTGTGAGATGAATTAACAGAACACAGAGCAGTTTCTCAGAAAGCTTCTTTCCAGTTTTGAACAGAAGATATTTCCTTTTTCACCATAGCCCTCTATGGGCTTCCAAATATCCCTTTGCCAATTCCACAAGAGCAGCTTTAGCGAAAGGATTCTTGAAGGGAAAGATGTTACTCTGTGAGATGAATTCCGAGAACACAGAGCAGTTTCTCAGAAAGCTTCTTTCCAGTTTTGAACGGAAGATATTTCCTTTTTCACCATAGCCCTCTATGGGCTTCCAAATATCCCTTTGCCAATTCCACAAGAACAGCCTTAGCGAAAGGCTTCTTGAAGGGAAAGATGTAACTCTGTGAGATGAATTAACAGAACACAGAGCAGTTTCTCAGAAAGCTTCTTTCCAGTTTTGAACGGAAGATATTTCCTTTTTCACCATAGCCCTCTATGGGCTTCCAAATATCCCGTTGCCAATTCCACAAGAACATTCTTAGCGAAAGGCTTCTTGAAGGGAAAGATGTAACTCTGTGAGATGAATTAACAGAACACAGAGCAGTTTCTCAGAAAGCTTCTTTCCAGTTTTGAACGGAAGATATTTCCTTTTTCACCATAGCCCTCTACGGACTTCCAAATATCCCTTTGCCAATTCCACAAGAACAGCCTAAGCGAAAGGCTTCTTGAAGGGAAAGATGTAACTCTGTGAGATGAATTAACAGAACACAAAGCAGTTTCTCAGAAAGCTTCTTTACAGTTTTGAACGGAAGATATTTCCTTTTTCACCATAGCCCTCTATGGGCTTCCAAATATCCCTTTGCCACTTCCACAAGAACAGCCTTAGCGAAAGGCTTCTTGAAGGGAAAGATGTTACTCTGTGAGATGAATTAACAGAACACAGAGCAGTTTCTCAGAAAGCTTCTTTCCAGTTTTGAACGGAAGATATTTCCTTTTTCACCATAACCCTCTATGGGCTTCCAAATATCCCTTTGCCAATTCCACAAGAACAGCCTTAGCGAAAGGCTTCTTGAAGGGAAAGATGTAACTCTGTGAGATGAATTAACAGAACACAGAGCAGTTTCTCAGAAAGCTTCTTTCCAGTTTTGAAGGGAAGATATTTCCTTTTTCACCATAGCCCTCTATGGGCTTCCAAATCTCCCTTTGCCAATTCCACAAGAACAGCCTTAGCGAAAGGCTTCTTGAAGGGAAAGATGTAACTCTGTGAGATGAATTAACAGAACACAGAGCAGTTTCTCAGAAAGCTTCTTTCCAGTTTTGAACGGAAGATATTTCCTTTTTCACCATAGCCCTCTATGGGCTTCCAAATATCCCTTTGCCAATTCCACAAGAACAGCCTTAGCGAAAGGCTTCTTGAAGGGAAAGATGTAACTCTGTGAGATGAATTAACAGAACACAGAGCAGTTTCTCAGAAAGCTTCTTTCCAGTTTTGAACGGAAGATATTTCCTTTTTCACCATAGCCCTCTATGGGCTTCCAAATATCCCTTTGCCAATTCCACAAGAACAGCCTTAGCGAAAGGCTTCTTGAAGGGAAAGATGTAACTCTGTGAGATGAATTAACAGAACACAGAGCAGTTTCTCAGAAAGCTTCTTTCCAGTTTTGAACGGAAGATATTTCCTTTTTCACCATAGCCCTCTATGGGCTTCCAAATATCCCGTTGCCAATTCCACAAGAACAGCCTTAGCGAAAGGCTTCATGAAGGGAAAGATGTAACTCTGTGAGATGAATTAATAGAACACAGAGCAGTTTCTCAGAAAGCTTCTTTACATTTTTGAATGGAAGATATTTCCTTTTTCACCATAGCCCTCTATGGGCTTCCAAATATCCCTTTGCCAATTCCACAAGAAAAGCCTTAGCGAAAGGCTTCTTGAAGGGAAAGATGTAACTCTGTGAGATGAATTAACAGAACATAGAACAGTTTCTCGGAAAGCTTCTTCCCAGTTTTGAACGGAAGATATTTCCTTTTTCACCATAGCCCTCTATGGGCTTCCAAATATCCCGTTGCCAATTCCACAAGAACAGCCTTAGCGAAAGGCTTCATGAAGGGAAAGATGTAACTCTGTGAGATGAATTAACAGAACACAGAGCAGTTTCTCAGAAAGCTTCTTTCCAGTTTTGAACGGAAGATATTTCCTTTTTCACCATAGCCCTCTATGGGCTTCCAAATATCCCGTTGCCAATTCCACAAGAACAGTCTTAGCGAAAGGCTTCTTGAAGGGAAAGATGTCACTCTGTGAGATGAATTAACAGAACACAGAGCAGTTTCTCAGAAAGCTTCTTTCGAGTTTTGAACGGAAGATATTTCCTTTTTCACCATAGCCCTCTATGGACTTCCAAATATCCCTTTGCCAATTCCACAAGAACAGCCTAAGCGAAAGGCTTCTTGAAGGGAAAGATGTAACTCTGTGAGATGAATTAACAGAGCACAAAGCAGTTTCTCAGAAAGCTTCTTTACAGTTTTGAACGGAAGATATTTCCTTTTTCACCATAGCCCTCTATAGGCTTCCAAATATCCCTTTGCCACTTCCACAAGAACAGCCTTAGCGAAAGGCTTCTTGAAGGCAAAGATGTTACTCTGTGAGATGAATTAACAGAACACAGAGCAGTTTCTCAGAAAGCTTCTTTCCAGTTTTGAACGGAAGATATTTCCTTTTTCACCATAACCCTCTATGGGCTTCCAAATATCCCTTTGCCAATTCCACAAGAACAGCCTTAGCGAAAGGCTTCTTGAAGGGAAAGATGTAACTCTGTGAGATGAATTAACAGAACACAGAGCAGTTTCTCAGAAAGCTTCTTTCCAGTTTTGAACGGAAGATATTTCCTTTTTCACCATAGCCCTCTATGGGCTTCCAAATATCCCTTTGCCAATTCCACAAGAACAGCCTTAGCGAAAGGCTTCTTGAAGGGAAAGATGTAACTGTGTGAGATGAATTAACAGAACACAGAGCAGTTTCTCAGAAAGCTTCTTTCCAGTTTTGAACGGAAGATATTTCCTTTTTCACCATAGCCCTCTATGGGCTTCCAAATATCCCTTTGCCAATTCCACAAGAACAGCCTTAGCGAAAGGCTTCTTGAAGGGAAAGATGTAACTCTGTGAGATGAATTAACAGAACACAGAGCAGTTTCTCAGAAAGCTTCTTTCCAGTTTTGAACGGAAGATATTTCCTTTTTCACCATAGCCCTCTATGGGCTTCCAAATATCCCTTTGCCAATTCCACAAGAACAGCCTTAGCGAAAGGCTTCTTGAAGGGAAAGATGTAACTCTGTGAGATGAATTAACAGAACACAGAGCAGTTTCTCAGAAAGCTTCTTTCCAGTTTTGAACGGAAGATATTTCCTTTTTCACCATAGCCCTCTATGGGCTTCCAAATATCCCGTTGCCAATTCCACAAGAACAGCCTTAGCGAAAGGCTTCATGAAGGGAAAGATGTAACTCTGTGAGATGAATTAATAGAACACAGAGCAGTTTCTCAGAAAGCTTCTTTACATTTTTGAATGGAAGATATTTCCTTTTTCACCATAGCCCTCTATGGGCTTCCAAATATCCCTTTGCCTATTCCACAAGAACAGCCTTAGCGAAAGGCTTCTTGAAGGGAAAGATGTAACTCTGTGAGATGAATTAACAGAACATAGAACAGTTTCTCGGAAAGCTTCTTCCCAGTTTTGAACGGAAGATATTTCCTTTTTCACCATAACCCTCTATGGGCTTCCAAATATCCCTTTGCCAATTCCACAAGAACAGCCTTAGCGAAAGGCTTCTTGAAGGGAAAGATGTAACTCTGTGAGATGAATTAACAGAACACAGAGCAGTTTCTCAGAAGGTTTCTTTCCAGTTTTGAACGGAAGATATTTCCTTTTTCACCATAGCCCTCTATGGGCTTCCAAATATCCCGTTGCCAATTCCACAAGAACAACCTTAGCGAAAGGCTTCTTGAAGGGAAAGATGTAACTCTGTGAGACGAATTAACAGAACATAGAACAGTTTCTCAGAAAGCTTCTTTCCAGTTTTGAACGGAAGATATTTCCTTTTTCACCATAGCCCTCTATGGGCTTCCAAATATCCCTTTACCAATTCCACATGAACAGCCTTAGCGAAAGGCTTCTTGAAGGGAAAGATGTAACTCTGTGAGACGAATTAACAGAACATAGAACAGTTTCTCAGAAAGCTTCTTTCCAGTTTTGAACGGAAGATATTTCCTTTTTCACCATAGCCTTCTATGGGCTTCCAAATATCCCTTTGCCAATTCCACAAGAACAGCCTTAGCGAAAGGCTTCTTGAAGGGAAAGATGTAACTCTGTGAGATGAATTAACAGAACACAGAGTAGTTTCTCAGAAAGCTTCTTTCCAGTTTTGAACGGAAGATATTTCCTTTTTCACCATAGCCCTCTATGGACTTCCAAATATCCCTTTGCCAATTCCACAAGAACAGCCTAAGCGAAAGGCTTCTTGAAGGGAAAGATGTAACTCTGTGAGATGAATTAACAGAACACAAAGCAGTTTCTCAGAAAGCTTCTTTACAGTTTTGAACGGAAGATATTTCCTTTTTCACCATAGCCCTCTATGGGCTTCCAAATATCCCTTTGCCACTTCCACAAGAACAGCCTAAGCGAAAGGCTTCTTGAAGGGAAAGATGTAACTCTGTGAGATGAATTAACAGAACACAGAGTAATGTCTCAGAAAGCTTCTTTCCAGTTTTGAACGGAAGATATTTCCTTTTTCACCATAGCCCTCTATGGACTTCCAAATATCCCTTTGCCAATTCCACAAGAACAGCCTAAGCGAAAGGCTTCTTGAAGGGAAAGATGTAACTCTGTGAGATGAATTAACAGAACACAAAGCAGTTTCTCAGAAAGCTTCTTTACAGTTTTGAACGGAAGATATTTCCTTTTTCACCATAGCCCTCTATGGGCTTCCAAATATCCCTTTGCCACTTCCACAAGAACAGCCTTAGCGAAAGGCTTCTTGAAGGGAAAGATGTTACTCTGTGAGATGAATTAACAGAACACAGAGCAGTTTCTCAGAAAGATTCTTTCCAGTTTTGAACGGAAGATATTTCCTTTTTCACCATAGCCCTCTATGGGCTTCCAAATATAACTTTGCCAATTCCACAAGAACAGCCTTAGCGAAAGGCTTCTTGAAGGGAAAGATGTAACTCTGTGAGATGAATTAACAGAACACAGAGCAGTTTCTCAGAAAGCTTCTTTCCAGTTTTGAACGGAAGATATTTCCTTTTTCACCATAGCCCTCTATGGGCTTCCAAATATCCCTTTGCCAATTCCACAAGAACAGCCTTAGCGAAAGGCTTCTTGAAGTTAAAGATGTATCTCTGTGAGATGAATTAACAGAACACAAAGCAGTTTCTCAGAAAGCTTCTTTCCAGTTTTGAACGGAAGATATTTCCTTTTTCACCATAGCCCTCTGTGGGCTTCCAAATATCCCTTTGCCAATTCCACAAGAACAGCCTTAGCGAAAGGCTTCTTGAAGGGAAAGATGTAACTCTGTGAGATGAATTAACAGAACACAGAGCAGTTTCTCAGAAAGCTTCTTTCCAGTTTTGAACGGAAGATATTTCCTTTTTCACCATAGCCCTCTATGGGCTTCCAAATATCCCTTTGCCAATTCCACAAGAACAGCCTTAGCGAAAGGCTTCTTGAAGGGAAAGATGTAACTCTGTGAGATGAATTAACAGAACACAGAGCAGTTTCTCAGAAAGCTTCTTTCCAGTTTTGAACGGAAGATATTTCCTTTTTCACCATAGCCCTCTATGGGCTTCCAAATATCCCGTTGCCAATTCCACAAGAACAGCCTTAGCGAAAGGCTTCATGAAGGGAAAGATGTAACTCTGTGAGATGAATTAATAGAACACAGAGCAGTTTCTCAGAAAGCTTCTTTACAGTTTTGAATGGAAGATATTTCCTTTTTCACCATAGCCCTCTATGGGCTTCCAAATATCCCTTTGCCAATTCCACAAGAACTGCCTTAGCGAAAGGCTTCTTGAAGGGAAAGATGTAACCCTGTGAGATGAATTAACAGAACATAGAACAGTTTCTCGGAAAGCTTCTTCCCAGTTTTGAACGGAAGATATTTCCTTTTTCACCATAACCCTCTATGGGCTTCCAAATATCCCTTTGCCAATTCCACAAGAACAGCCTTAGCGAAAGGCTTCTTGAAGGGAAAGATGTAACTCTGTGAGATGAATTAACAGAACACAGAGCAGTTTCTCAGAAGGTTTCTTTCCAGTTTTGAACGGAAGATATTTCCTTTTTCACCATAGCCCCCTATGGGCTTCCAAATATCCCGTTGCCATTTCCACAAGAACAGCCTTAGCGAAAGGCTTCTTGAAGTTAAAGATGTAACTCTGTGAGATGAATTAACAGAACACAGAGCAGTTTCTCAGAAAGCTTCTTTCCAGTTTTGAACGGAAGATATTTCCTTTTTCACCATAGCCCTCTATGGGCTTCCAAATATCCCTTTGCCAATTGCACAAGAACAGCCTTAGCGAAAGGCTTCTTGAACGGAAAGATGTAACTCTGTGAGATGAATTAACAGAACACAGAGCAGTTTCTCAGAAAGCTTCTTTCCAGTTTTGAACGGAAGATATTTCCTTTTTCACCATAGCCCTCTATGGGCTTCCAAATACCCTTTGCCAATTCCGCACGAACAGCCTTAGCGAAAGGCTTCTTGAGGGAAAGATGTAACTCTGTGAGATGAATTAACAGAACACAGAGCAGTTTCTCAGAAAGCTTCTTTCCAGTTTTGAACGGAAGATATTTGCTTTTTCACCATAGCCCTCTATGGGCTTCCAAATATCCCTTTGCCAATTGCACAAGAACAGCCTTAGCGAAAGGCTTCTTGAAGGGAAAGATGTAACTCGGTGAGATGAATTAACAGAACATAGAACAGTTTCTCAGAAAGCTTCTTTCCAGTTTTGAACGGAAGATATTTCCTTTTTCACCGTAGCAATCTATGGGCTTCCAAATATCCCTTTGCCAATTGCAGAAGAACAGCCTTAGCGAAAGGCTTCTTGAAGGGAAAGATGTAACTCTGTGAGATGAATTAACAGATCACAGAGCAGTTTCTCAGAAAGCTTCTTTCCAGTTTTGAACGGAAGATATTTCTTTTTCACCATAGCCTTCTATGGGCTTCCAAATATCCCTTTGCCAATTCCACAAGAACAGCCTTAGCGAAAGGCTTCTTGAAGCGAAAGATGTAACTCTGTGAGATGAATTAACAGAACACAGAGCAGTTTCTCAGAAAGCTTCTTTCCAGTTTTGAACGGAAGATATTCCCTTTTTCACCATAGCCTTCTATGGGCTTCCAAATATCCCTTTGCCAATTCCACAAGAACAGCCTTAGCGAAAGGCTTCTTGAAGGGAAAGATGTAACTCTGTGAGATGAATTAACAGAACATAGAACAGTTTCTCAGAAAGCTTCTTTCCAATTTTGAACGGAAGATATTTCCTTTTTCACCATAGCCCTCTCTGGGCTTCCAAATATCCCTTTGCCAATTCCACAAGAACAGCTTTAGCGAAAGGCTTCTTGAAGGGAAAGATGTAACTCTGTGAGATGAATTATCCGAACACAGAGTAGTTTCTCAGAAAGCTTCTTTCCAGTTTTGAACGGAAGATATTTCCTTTTTCACCATAGCCCTCTATGGGCTTCCAAATATCCCTTTGCCAATTCCACAAGAACAGCCTTAGCGAAAGGCTTCTTGAAGGGAAAGATGTTACTCTATGAGATGAATTAACAGAACATAGAACAGTTTCTCAGAAAGCTTCTTTCCAGTTTTGAACGGAAGATATTTCCTTTTTCACCATAGCCCTCTATGGGCTTCCAAATATCCCGTTGCCAATTCCACAAGAACAGCCTTAGCGAAAGGCTTCTTGAAGTTAAAGATGTAACTCTGTGAGATGAATTAACAGAACACAAAGCAGTTTCTCAGAAAGCTTCTTTCCAGTTTTGAACGGAAGATATTTCCTTTTTCACCATAGCCGTCTATGGGCTTCCAAATATCCCTTTGCCAATTCCACAAGAACAGCCTTAGCGAAAGGCTTCTTGAAGGGAAAGATGTAACTCTGTGAGATGAATTAACAGAACACAGAGCAGTTTCTCAGAAAGCTTCTTTCCAGTTTTGAACAGAAGGTATTTCCTTTTTCACCATAGCCCTCTATGGGCTTCCGAATATCCCTTTGCCAATTCCACAAGAACAGCCTTAGCGAAAGGCTTCTTGAAGGGAAAGATGTAACTCTGTGAGATGAATTAACAGAACACAGAGCAGTTTCTCAGAAAGCTTCTTTCCAGTTTTGAACGGAAGATATTTCCTTTTTCACCATAGCCCTCTATGAGCTTCGAAATATCCCTTTGCCAATTCCACAAGAGCAGCCTTAGCGAAAGGATTCTTGAAGAGAAAGATGTAACTCTGTGAGATGAATTAACAGAACACAGAGCAGTTTCTCAGAAAGCTTCTTTCCAGTTTTGAACGGAAGATATTTCCTTTTTCACCATAGCCCTCTATGGGCTTCCAAATATCCCTTTGCCAATTCCACAAGAACAGCCTTAGCGAAAGGCTTCTTGAAGGGAAAGATGTCACTCTGTGAGATGAATTAACAGAACATAGAACAGTTTCTCAGAAAGCTTCTTTCCAGTTTTGAACGGAAGATATTTCCTTTTTCACCATAGCCCTCTATGGGCTTCCAAATATCCCTTTGCCAATTCCACAAGAACAGCCTTAGCGAAAGGCTTCTTGAAGGGAAAGATGTAACTCTGTGTGATGAATTAACAGAACACAGAGCAGTTTCTCAGAAAGTTTCTTTCCAGTTTTGAACGGAAGATATTTCCTTTTTCACCATAGCCCTCTATGGGTTTCCAAATATCCCTTTGCCAATTCCACAATAACAGCCTTAGCGAAAGGCTTCTTGAAGGGAAAGATGTAACTCTGTGAGATGAATTAACAGAACACAGAGCAGTTTCTCAGAAAGCTTCTTTCCAGTTTTGAACGGAAGATATTTCCTTTTTCACCATAGCCCTCTATGGGCTTCCAAATATCCCGTTGCCAATTCCACAAGAACAGCCTTAGCGAAAGGCTTCTTGAAGGGAAAGATGTAACTCTGTGAGATGAATTAACAGAACACAGAGCAGTTTCTCAGAAAGCTTCTTTCCAGTTTTGAACGGAAGATATTTCCTTTTTCACCATAGCCCTCTATGGGCTTCCAAATATCCCTTTGCCAATTCCACGAGAACAGCCTTAGCGAAAGGCTTCTTGAAGGGAAAGACGTAACTCTGTGAGATGAATTAACAGAACATAGAACAGTTTCTCATAAAGCTTCTTTCCAGTTTTGAACGGAAGATATTTCCTTTTTCACCATAGCCCTCTATGGGCTTCCAAATATCCCGTTGCCAATTCCACAAGAACAGCCTTAGCGAAAGGCTTCTTGAAGTTAAAGATGTAACTCTGTGAGATGAATTAACAGAACACAGAGCAGTTTCTCAGAAAGCTTCTTTCCAGTTTTGAACAGAAGATATTTCCTTTTTCACCATAGCCCTCTATGGGCTTCCAAATATCCCTTTGCCAATTCCACAAGAGCAGCTTTAGCGAAAGGATTCTTGAAGGGAAAGATGTTACTCTGTGAGATGAATTCCGAGAACACAGAGCAGTTTCTCAGAAAGCTTCTTTCCAGTTTTGAACGGAAGATATTTCCTTTTTCACCATAGCCCTCTATGGGCTTCCAAATATCCCTTTGCCAATTCCACAAGAACAGCCTTAGCGAAAGGCTTCTTGAAGGGAAAGATGTAACTCTGTGAGATGAATTAACAGAACACAGAGCAGTTTCTCAGAAAGCTTCTTTCCAGTTTTGAACGGAAGATATTTCCTTTTTCACCATAGCCCTCTATGGGCTTCCAAATATCCCGTTGCCAATTCCACAAGAACATTCTTAGCGAAAGGCTTCTTGAAGGGAAAGATGTAACTCTGTGAGATGAATTAACAGAACACAGAGCAGTTTCTCAGAAAGCTTCTTTCCAGTTTTGAACGGAAGATATTTCCTTTTTCACCATAGCCCTCTACGGACTTCCAAATATCCCTTTGCCAATTCCACAAGAACAGCCTAAGCGAAAGGCTTCTTGAAGGGAAAGATGTAACTCTGTGAGATGAATTAACAGAACACAAAGCAGTTTCTCAGAAAGCTTCTTTACAGTTTTGAACGGAAGATATTTCCTTTTTCACCATAGCCCTCTATGGGCTTCCAAATATCCCTTTGCCACTTCCACAAGAACAGCCTTAGCGAAAGGCTTCTTGAAGGGAAAGATGTTACTCTGTGAGATGAATTAACAGAACACAGAGCAGTTTCTCAGAAAGCTTCTTTCCAGTTTTGAACGGAAGATATTTCCTTTTTCACCATAACCCTCTATGGGCTTCCAAATATCCCTTTGCCAATTCCACAAGAACAGCCTTAGCGAAAGGCTTCTTGAAGGGAAAGATGTAACTCTGTGAGATGAATTAACAGAACACAGAGCAGTTTCTCAGAAAGCTTCTTTCCAGTTTTGAAGGGAAGATATTTCCTTTTTCACCATAGCCCTCTATGGGCTTCCAAATCTCCCTTTGCCAATTCCACAAGAACAGCCTTAGCGAAAGGCTTCTTGAAGGGAAAGATGTAACTCTGTGAGATGAATTAACAGAACACAGAGCAGTTTCTCAGAAAGCTTCTTTCCAGTTTTGAACGGAAGATATTTCCTTTTTCACCATAGCCCTCTATGGGCTTCCAAATATCCCTTTGCCAATTCCACAAGAACAGCCTTAGCGAAAGGCTTCTTGAAGGGAAAGATGTAACTCTGTGAGATGAATTAACAGAACACAGAGCAGTTTCTCAGAAAGCTTCTTTCCAGTTTTGAACGGAAGATATTTCCTTTTTCACCATAGCCCTCTATGGGCTTCCAAATATCCCTTTGCCAATTCCACAAGAACAGCCTTAGCGAAAGGCTTCTTGAAGGGAAATATGTAACTCTGTGAGATGAATTAACAGAACACAGAGCAGTTTCTCAGAAAGCTTCTTTCCAGTTTTGAACGGAAGATATTTCCTTTTTCACCATAGCCCTCTATGGGCTTCCAAATATCCCGTTGCCAATTCCACAAGAACAGCCTTAGCGAAAGGCTTCATGAAGGGAAAGATGTAACTCTGTGAGATGAATTAATAGAACACAGAGCAGTTTCTCAGAAAGCTTCTTTACATTTTTGAATGGAAGATATTTCCTTTTTCACCATAGCCCTCTATGGGCTTCCAAATATCCCTTTGCCAATTCCACAAGAAAAGCCTTAGCGAAAGGCTTCTTGAAGGGAAAGATGTAACTCTGTGAGATGAATTAACAGAACATAGAACAGTTTCTCGGAAAGCTTCTTCCCAGTTTTGAACGGAAGATATTTCCTTTTTCACCATAACCCTCTATGGGCTTCCAAATATCCCTTTGCCAATTCCACAAGAACAGCCTTAGCGAAAGGCTTCTTGAAGGGAAAGATGTAACTCTGTGAGATGAATTAACAGAACACAGAGCAGTTTCTCAGAAGGTTTCTTTCCAGTTTTGAACGGAAGATATTTCCTTTTTCACCATAGCCCTCTATGGGCTTCCAAATATCCCTTTGCCAATTCCACAAGAACAGCCTTAGCGAAAGGCTTCTTGAAGGGAAAGATGTAACTCTGTGAGATGAATTAACAGAACACAGAGCAGTTTCTCAGAAAGCTTCTTTCCAGTTTTGAACGGAAGATATTTCCTTTTTCACCATAGCCCTCTATGGGCTTCCAAATATCCCTTTGCCAATTCCGCAAGAACAGCCTTAGCGAAAGGCTTCTTGAGGGAAAGATGTAACTCTGTGAGATGAATTAACAGAACGCAGAACAGTTTCTCAGAAAGCTTCTTTCCAGTTTTGAACGGAAGATATTTCCTTTTTCACCATAGCCCTCTATGGGCTTCCAAATATCCCTTTGCCAATTCCACAAGAACAGCCTTAGCGAAAGGCTTCTTGAAGGGAAAGATGTAACTCTGTGAGATGAATTAACAGAACACAGAGCAGTTTCTCAGAAAGTTTCTTCCCAGTTTTGAACGGAAGATATTTCCTTTTTCACCATAGCCCTCTATGGGCTTCCAAATATCCCTTTGCCAATTCCACAAGAACAGCCTTAGCGAAAGGCTTCTTG
Organism: Chlorocebus sabaeus; assembly: GCF_047675955.1. Classification (NCBI taxonomy): domain Eukaryota; kingdom Metazoa; phylum Chordata; class Mammalia; order Primates; family Cercopithecidae; genus Chlorocebus; species Chlorocebus sabaeus. The sequence continues at coordinate 183,686 of NW_027327462.1, forward strand.
AAGGGAAAGATGTAACTCTGTGAGATGAATTAACAGAACACAGAGCAGTTTCTCAGAAAGCTTCTTTCCAGTTTTGAACGGAAGATATTTCCTTTTTCACCATAGCCCTCTATGGGCTTCCAAATATCCCGTTGCCAATTCCACAAGAACAGTCTTAGCGAAAGGCTTCTTGAAGGGAAAGATGTCACTCTGTGAGATGAATTAACAGAACACAGAGCAGTTTCTCAGAAAGCTTCTTTCGAGTTTTGAACGGAAGATATTTCCTTTTTCACCATAGCCCTCTATGGACTTCCAAATATCCCTTTGCCAATTCCACAAGAACAGCCTAAGCGAAAGGCTTCTTGAAGGGAAAGATGTAACTCTGTGAGATGAATTAACAGAACACAAAGCAGTTTCTCAGAAAGCTTCTTTACAGTTTTGAACGGAAGATATTTCCTTTTTCACCATAGCCCTCTATAGGCTTCCAAATATCCCTTTGCCACTTCCACAAGAACAGCCTTAGCGAAAGGCTTCTTGAAGGCAAAGATGTTACTCTGTGAGATGAATTAACAGAACACAGAGCAGTTTCTCAGAAAGCTTCTTTCCAGTTTTGAACGGAAGATATTTCCTTTTTCACCATAACCCTCTATGGGCTTCCAAATATCCCTTTGCCAATTCCACAAGAACAGCCTTAGCGAAAGGCTTCTTGAAGGGAAAGATGTAACTCTGTGAGATGAATTAACAGAACACAGAGCAGTTTCTCAGAAAGCTTCTTTCCAGTTTTGAACGGAAGATATTTCCTTTTTCACCATAGCCCTCTATGGGCTTCCAAATATCCCTTTGCCAATTCCACAAGAACAGCCTTAGCGAAAGGCTTCTTGAAGGGAAAGATGTAACTGTGTGAGATGAATTAACAGAACACAGAGCAGTTTCTCAGAAAGCTTCTTTCCAGTTTTGAACGGAAGATATTTCCTTTTTCACCATAGCCCTCTATGGGCTTCCAAATATCCCTTTGCCAATTCCACAAGAACAGCCTTAGCGAAAGGCTTCTTGAAGGGAAAGATGTAACTCTGTGAGATGAATTAACAGAACACAGAGCAGTTTCTCAGAAAGCTTCTTTCCAGTTTTGAACGGAAGATATTTCCTTTTTCACCATAGCCCTCTATGGGCTTCCAAATATCCCTTTGCCAATTCCACAAGAACAGCCTTAGCGAAAGGCTTCTTGAAGGGAAAGATGTAACTCTGTGAGATGAATTAACAGAACACAGAGCAGTTTCTCAGAAAGCTTCTTTCCAGTTTTGAACGGAAGATATTTCCTTTTTCACCATAGCCCTCTATGGGCTTCCAAATATCCCGTTGCCAATTCCACAAGAACAGCCTTAGCGAAAGGCTTCATGAAGGGAAAGATGTAACTCTGTGAGATGAATTAATAGAACACAGAGCAGTTTCTCAGAAAGCTTCTTTACATTTTTGAATGGAAGATATTTCCTTTTTCACCATAGCCCTCTATGGGCTTCCAAATATCCCTTTGCCTATTCCACAAGAACAGCCTTAGCGAAAGGCTTCTTGAAGGGAAAGATGTAACTCTGTGAGATGAATTAACAGAACATAGAACAGTTTCTCGGAAAGCTTCTTCCCAGTTTTGAACGGAAGATATTTCCTTTTTCACCATAACCCTCTATGGGCTTCCAAATATCCCTTTGCCAATTCCACAAGAACAGCCTTAGCGAAAGGCTTCTTGAAGGGAAAGATGTAACTCTGTGAGATGAATTAACAGAACACAGAGCAGTTTCTCAGAAGGTTTCTTTCCAGTTTTGAACGGAAGATATTTCCTTTTTCACCATAGCCCTCTATGGGCTTCCAAATATCCCGTTGCCAATTCCACAAGAACAACCTTAGCGAAAGGCTTCTTGAAGGGAAAGATGTAACTCTGTGAGATGAATTAACAGAACACAGAGCAGTTTCTCAGAAAGCTTCTTTCCAGTTTTGAACGGAAGATATTTCCTTTTTCACCATAGCCCTCTATGGGCTTCCAAATATCCCTTTGCCAATTCCACAAGAACAGCCTTAGCGAAAGGCTTCTTGAAGGGAAAGATGTAACTCTGTGAGATGAATTAACAGAACACAGAGCAGTTTCTCAGAAAGCTTCTTTCCAGTTTTGAACGGAAGATATTTCCTTTTTCACCATAGCCCTCTATGGGCTTCCAAATATCCCTTTGCCAATTCCGCAAGAACAGCCTTAGCGAAAGGCTTCTTGAGGGAAAGATGTAACTCTGTGAGATGAATTAACAGAACGCAAAACAGTTTCTCAGAAAGCTTCTTTCCAGTTTTGACCGGAAGATATTTCCTTTTTCACCATAGCCCTCTATGGGCTTCCAAATATCCCTTTGCCAATTCCACAAGAACAGCCTTAGCGAAAGGCTTCTTGAAGGGAAAGATGTAACTCTGTGAGATGAATTAACAGAACACAGAGCAGTTTCTCAGAAAGCTTCTTTCGAGTTTTGAACGGAAGATATTTCCTTTTTCACCATAGCCCTCTATGGACTTCCAAATATCCCTTTGCCAATTCCACAAGAACAGCCTAAGCGAAAGGCTTCTTGAAGGGAAAGATGTAACTCTGTGAGATGAATTAACAGAACACAAAGCAGTTTCTCAGAAAGCTTCTTTACAGTTTTGAACGGAAGATATTTCCTTTTTCACCATAGCCCTCTATGGGCTTCCAAATATCCCTTTGCCACTTCCACAAGAACAGCCTTAGCGAAAGGCTTCTTGAAGGCAAAGATGTTACTCTGTGAGATGAATTAACAGAACACAGAGCAGTTTCTCAGAAAGCTTCTTTCCAGTTTTGAACGGAAGATATTTCCTTTTTCACCATAACCCTCTATGGGCTTCCAAATATCCCTTTGCCAATTCCACAAGAACAGCCTTAGCGAAAGGCTTCTTGAAGGGAAAGATGTAACTCTGTGAGATGAATTAACAGAACACAGAGCAGTTTCTCAGAAAGCTTCTTTCCAATTTTGAACGGAAGATATTTCCTTTTTCACCATAGCCCTCTATGGGCTTCCAAATATCCCTTTGCCAATTCCACAAGAACAGCCTTAGCGAAAGGCTTCTTGAAGTTAAAGATGTATCTCTGTGAGATGAATTAACAGAACACAAAGCAGTTTCTCAGAAAGCTTCTTTCCAGTTTTGAACGGAAGATATTTCCTTTTTCACCATAGCCCTCTATGGGCTTCCAAATATCCCTTTGCCAATTCCACAAGAACAGCCGTAGCGAAAGGCTTCTTGAAGGGAAAGATGTAACTCTGTGAGATGAATTAACAGAACACAGAGCAGTTTCTCAGAAAGCTTCTTTCCAGTTTTGAACGGAAGATATTTCCTTTTTCACCATAGCCCTCTATGGGCTTCCAAATATCCCGTTGCCAATTCCACAAGAACAGCCTTAGCGAAAGGCTTCATGAAGGGAAAGATGTAACTCTGTGAGATGAATTAATAGAACACAGAGCAGTTTCTCAGAAAGCTTCTTTACATTTTTGAATGGAAGATATTTCCTTTTTCACCATAGCCCTCTATGGGCTTCCAAATATCCCTTTGCCAATTCCACAAGAAAAGCCTTAGCGAAAGGCTTCTTGAAGGGAAAGATGTAACTCTGTGAGATGAATTAACAGAACATAGAACAGTTTCTCGGAAAGCTTCTTCCCAGTTTTGAACGGAAGATATTTCCTTTTTCACCATAACCCTCTATGGGCTTCCAAATATCCCTTTGCCAATTCCACAAGAACAGCCTTAGCGAAAGGCTTCTTGAAGGGAAAGATGTAACTCTGTGAGATGAATTAACAGAACACAGAGCAGTTTCTCAGAAGGTTTCTTTCCAGTTTTGAACGGAAGATATTTCCTTTTTCACCATAGCCCTCTATGGGCTTCCAAATATCCCTTTGCCAATTCCACAAGAACAGCCTTAGCGAAAGGCTTCTTGAAGGGAAAGATGTAACTCTGTGAGATGAATTAACAGAACACAGAGCAGTTTCTCAGAAAGCTTCTTTCCAGTTTTGAACGGAAGATATTTCCTTTTTCACCATAGACCTCTATGGGCTTCCAAATATCCCTTTGCCAATTCTGCAAGAACAGCCTTAGCGAAAGGCTTCTTGAGGGAAAGATGTAACTCTGTGAGATGAATTAACAGAACGCAGAACAGTTTCTCAGAAAGCTTCTTTCCAGTTTTGAACGGAAGATATTTCCTTTTTCACCATAGCCCTCTATGGGCTTCCAAATATCCCTTTGCCAATTCCACAAGAACAGCCTTAGCGAAAGGCTTCTTGAAGGGAAAGATGTAACTCTGTGAGATGAATTAACAGAACACAGAGCAGTTTCTCAGAAAGTTTCTTCCCAGTTTTGAACGGAAGATATTTCCTTTTTCACCATAGCCCTCTATGGGCTTCCAAATATCCCTTTGCCAATTCCACAAGAACAGCCTTAGCGAAAGGCTTCTTGAAGGGAAAGATGTAACTCTGTGAGATGAATTAACAGAACACAGAGCAGTTTCTCAGAAAGCTTCTTTCCAGTTTTGAACGGAAGATATTTCCTTTTTCACCATAGCCCTCTATGGGCTTCCAAATATCCCGTTGCCAATTCCACAATAACAGTCTTAGCGAAAGGCTTCTTGAAGGGAAAGATGTCACTCTGTGAGATGAATTAACAGAACACAGAGCAGTTTCTCAGAAAGCTTCTTTCGAGTTTTGAACGGAAGATATTTCCTTTTTCACCATAGCCCTCTATGGACTTCCAAATATCCCTTTGCCAATTCCACAAGAACAGCCTAAGCGAAAGGCTTCTTGAAGGGAATGATGTAACTCTGTGAGATGAATTAACAGAACACAAAGCAGTTTCTCAGAAAGCTTCTTTACAGTTTTGAACGGAAGATATTTCCTTTTTCACCATAGCCCTCTATAGGCTTCCAAATATCCCTTTGCCACTTCCACAAGAACAGCCTTAGCGAAAGGCTTCTTGAAGGCAAAGATGTTACTCTGTGAGATGAATTAACAGAACACAGAGCAGTTTCTCAGAAAGCTTCTTTCCAGTTTTGAACGGAAGATATTTCCTTTTTCACCATAGCCCTCTATGGGCTTCCAAATATCCCTTTGCCAATTCCACAAGAACAGCCTTAGCGAAAGGCTTCTTGAAGGGAAAGATGTAACTCTGTGAGATGAATTAACAGAACACAGAGCAGTTTCTCAGAAAGCTTCTTTCCAGTTTTGAACGGAAGATATTTCCTTTTTCACCATAGCCCTCTATGGGCTTCCAAATATCCCTTTGCCAATTCCACAAGAACAGCCTTAGCGAAAGGCTTCTTGAAGGGAAAGATGTAACTGTGTGAGATGAATTAACAGAACACAGAGCAGTTTCTCAGAAAGCTTCTTTCCAGTTTTGAACGGAAGATATTTCCTTTTTCACCATAGCCCTCTATGGGCTTCCAAATATCCCTTTGCCAATTCCACAAGAACAGCCTTAGCGAAAGGCTTCTTGAAGGGAAAGATGTAACTCTGTGAGATGAATTAACAGAACACAGAGCAGTTTCTCAGAAAGCTTCTTTCCAGTTTTGAACGGAAGATATTTCCTTTTTCACCATAGCCCTCTATGGGCTTCCAAATATCCCTTTGCCAATTCCACAAGAACAGCCTTAGCGAAAGGCTTCTTGAAGGGAAAGATGTAACTCTGTGAGATGAATTAACAGAACACAGAGCAGTTTCTCAGAAAGCTTCTTTCCAGTTTTGAACGGAAGATATTTCCTTTTTCACCATAGCCCTCTATGGGCTTCCAAATATCCCGTTGCCAATTCCACAAGAACAGCCTTAGCGAAAGGCTTCATGAAGGGAAAGATGTAACTCTGTGAGATGAATTAATAGAACACAGAGCAGTTTCTCAGAAAGCTTCTTTACATTTTTGAATGGAAGATATTTCCTTTTTCACCATAGCCCTCTATGGGCTTCCAAATATCCCTTTGCCTATTCCACAAGAACAGCCTTAGCGAAAGGCTTCTTGAAGGGAAAGATGTAACTCTGTGAGATGAATTAACAGAACATAGAACAGTTTCTCGGAAAGCTTCTTCCCAGTTTTGAACGGAAGATATTTCCTTTTTCACCATAACCCTCTATGGGCTTCCAAATATCCCTTTGCCAATTCCACAAGAACAGCCTTAGCGAAAGACTTCTTGAAGGGAAAGATGTAACTCTGTGAGATGAATTAACAGAACACAGAGCAGTTTCTCAGAAGGTTTCTTTCCAGTTTTGAACGGAAGATATTTCCTTTTTCACCATAGCCCTCTATGGGCTTCCAAATATCCCGTTGCCAATTCCACAAGAACAACCTTAGCGAAAGGCTTCTTGAAGGGAAAGATGTAACTCTGTGAGATGAATTAACAGAACACAGAGCAGTTTCTCAGAAAGCTTCTTTCCAGTTTTGAACGGAAGATATTTCCTTTTTCACCATAGCCCTCTATGGGCTTCCAAATATCCCTTTGCCAATTCCACAAGAACAGCCTTAGCGAAAGGCTTCTTGAAGGGAAAGATGTAACTCTGTGAGATGAATTAACAGATCACAGAGCAGTTTCTCAGAAAGCTTCTTTCCAGTTTTGAACGGAAGATATTTCCTTTTTCACCATAGCCCTCTATGGGCTTCCAAATATCCCTTTGCCAATTCCGCAAGAACAGCCTTAGCGAAAGGCTTCTTGAGGGAAAGATGTAACTCTGTGAGATGAATTAACAGAACGCAGAACAGTTTCTCAGAAAGCTTCTTTCCAGTTTTGAACGGAAGATATTTCCTTTTTCACCATAGCCCTCTATGGGCTTCCAAATATCCCTTTGCCAATTCCACAAGAACAGCCTTAGCGAAAGGCTTCTTGAAGGGAAAGATGTAACTCTGTGAGATGAATTAACAGAACACAGAGCAGTTTCTCAGAAAGCTTCTTTCGAGTTTTGAACGGAAGATATTTCCTTTTTCACCATAGCCCTCTATGGACTTCCAAATATCCCTTTGCCAATTCCACAAGAACAGCCTAAGCGAAAGGCTTCTTGAAGGGAAAGATGTAACTCTGTGAGATGAATTAACAGAACACAAAGCAGTTTCTCAGAAAGCTTCTTTACAGTTTTGAACGGAAGATATTTCCTTTTTCACCATAGCCCTCTATGGGCTTCCAAATATCCCTTTGCCACTTCCACAAGAACAGCCTTAGCGAAAGGCTTCTTGAAGGCAAAGATGTTACTCTGTGAGATGAATTAACAGAACACAGAGCAGTTTCTCAGAAAGCTTCTTTCCAGTTTTGAACGGAAGATATTTCCTTTTTCACCATAACCCTCTATGGGCTTCCAAATATCCCTTTGCCAATTCCACAAGAACAGCCTTAGCGAAAGGCTTCTTGAAGGGAAAGATGTAACTCTGTGAGATGAATTAACAGAACACAGAGCAGTTTCTCAGAAAGCTTCTTTCCAATTTTGAACGGAAGATATTTCCTTTTTCACCATAGCCCTCTATGGGCTTCCAAATATCCCTTTGCCAATTCCACAAGAACAGCCTTAGCGAAAGGCTTCTTGAAGTTAAAGATGTATCTCTGTGAGATGAATTAACAGAACACAAAGCAGTTTCTCAGAAAGCTTCTTTCCAGTTTTGAACGGAAGATATTTCCTTTTTCACCATAGCCCTCTATGGGCTTCCAAATATCCCTTTGCCAATTCCACAAGAACAGCCTTAGCGAAAGGCTTCTTGAAGGGAAAGATGTAACTCTGTGGGATGAATTAACAGAACACAGAGCAGTTTCTCAGAAGGTTTCTTTCCAGTTTTGAACGGAAGATATTTCCTTTTTCACCATAGCCCTCTATGGGCTTCCAAATATCCCGCTGCCAATTCCACAAGAACAGCCTTAGCGAAAGGCTTCTTGAAGGGAAAGATGTAACTCTGTGAGATGAATTAACAGAACACAGAGCAGTTTCTCAGAAAGCTTCTTTCCAGTTTTGAACGGAAGATATTTCCTTTTTCACCATAGCCCTCTATGGGCTTCCAAATATCCCTTTGCCAATTCCACAAGAACAGCCTTAGCGAAAGGCTTCTTGAAGGGAAAGATGTAACTCTGTGAGATGAATTAACAGAACGCAGAACAGTTTCTCAGAAAGCTTCTTTCCAGTTTTGAACGGAAGATATTTCCTTTTTCACCATAGTCCTCTATGGGCTTCCAAATATCCCTTTGCCAATTCCACAAGAACAGCCTTAGCGAAAGGCTTCTTGAAGGGAAAGATGTAATTCTGTGAGATGAATTAACAGAACATGGAACAGTTTCTCAGAAAGCTTCTTTCCAGTTTTGAACGGAAGATATTTCCTTTTTCACCATAGCCCTCTAAGGGCTTCCAAATATCCCTTTGCCAATTCCACAAGAACAGCCGTAGCGAAAGGCTTCTTGAAGGGAAAGATGTAACTCTGTGAGATGAATTAACAGAACACAGAGCAGTTTCTCAGAAAGCTTCTTTCCAGTTTTGAACGGAAGATATTTCCTTTTTCACCATAGCCCTCTATGGGCTTCCAAATATCCCTTTGCCAATTGCACAAGAACAGCCTTAGCGAAAGGCTTCTTGAAGGGAAAGATGTAACTCGGTGAGATGAATTAACAGAACATAGAACAGTTTCTCAGAAAGCTTCTTTCCAGTTTTGAACGGAAGATATTTCCTTTTTCACCGTAGCCCTCTATGGGCTTCCAAATATCCCTTTGCCAATTCCAGAAGAACAGCCTTAGCGAAAGGCTTCTTGAAGGGAAAGATGTAACTCTGTGAGATGAATTAACAGATCACAGAGCAGTTTCTCAGAAAGCTTCTTTCCAGTTTTGAACGGAAGATATTTCCTTTTTCACCATAGCCTTCTATGGGCTTCCAAATATCCCTTTGCCAATTCCACAAGAACAGCCTTAGCGAAAGGCTTCTTGAAGGGAAAGATGTAACTCTGTGAGATGAATTAACAGAACACAGAGCAGTTTCTCAGAAAGCTTCTTTCCAGTTTTGAACGGAAGATATTTCCTTTTTCACCATAGCCCTCTATGGGCTTCCAAATATCCCTTTGCCAATTCCACAAGAACAGCCTTAGCGAAAGGCTTCTTGAAGGGAAAGATGTAACTCTGTGAGATGAATTAACAGAACACAGAGCAGTTTCTCAGAAAGCTTCTTTCCAGTTTTGAACGGAAGATATTTCCTTTTTCACCATAGCCCTCTATGGGCTTCCAAATATCCCTTTGCCAATTCCACAAGAACAGCCTTAGCGAAAGGCTTCATGAAGGGAAAGATGTAACTCTGTGAGATGAATTAATAGAACACAGAGCAGTTTCTCAGAAAGCTTCTTTACAGTTTTGAATGGAAGATATTTCCTTTTTCACCATAGCCCTCTATGGGCTTCCAAATATCCCTTTGCCTATTCCACAAGAACAGCCTTAGCGAAAGGCTTCTTGAAGGGAAAGATGTAACTCTGTGAGATGAATTAACAGAACATAGAACAGTTTCTCGGAAAGCTTCTTCCCAGTTTTGAACGGAAGATATTTCCTTTTTCACCATAACCTTCTATGGGCTTCCAAATATCCCTTTGCCAATTCCACAAGAACAGCCTTAGCGAAAGGCTTCTTGAAGGGAAAGATGTAACTCTGTGAGATGAATTAACAGAACACAGAGCAGTTTCTCAGAAGGTTTCTTTCCAGTTTTGAACGGAAGATATTTCCTTTTTCACCATAGCCCTCTATGGGCTTCCAAATATCCCGTTGCCAATTCCACAAGAACAGCCTTAGCGAAAGGCTTCTTGAAGGGAAAGATGTAACTCTGTGAGATGAATTAACAGAACACAGAGCAGTTTCTCAGAAAGCTTCTTTCCAGTTTTGAACGGAAGATATTTCCTTTATCACCATAGCCCTCTATGGGCTTCCAAATATCCCTTTGCCAATTCCACAAGAACAGCCTTAGCGAAAGGCTTCTTGAAGGGAAAGATGTAACTCTGTGAGATGAATTAACAGAACACAGAGCAGTTTCTCAGAATGCTTCTTTCCAGTTTTGAACGGAAGATATTTCCTTTTTCACCATAGCCCTCTATGGGCTTCCAAATATCCCTTTGCCAATTCCGCAAGAACAGCCTTAGCGAAAGGCTTCTTGAGGGAAAGATGTAACTCTGTGAGATGAATTAACAGAATGCAGAACAGTTTCTCAGAAAGCTTCTTTCCAGTTTTGAACGGAAGATATTTCCTTTTTCACCATAGCCCTCTATGGGCTTCCAAATATCCCTTTGCCAATTCCACAAGAACAGCCTTAGCGAAAGGCTTCTTGAAGAGAAAGATGTAATTCTGTGAGATGAATTAACAGAACATGGAACAGTTTCTCAGAAAGCTTCTTTCCAGTTTTGAACGGAAGATGTTTCCTTTTTCACCATAGCCCTCTAAGGGCTTCCAAATATCCCTTTGCCAATTCCACAAGAACAGCCGTAGCGAAAGGCTTCTTGAAGGGAAAGATGTAACTCTGTGAGATGAATTAACAGAACACTGAGCAGTTTCTCAGAAAGCTTCTTTCCAGTTTTGAACGGAAGATATTTCCTTTTTCACCATAGCCCTCTATGGGCTTCCAAATATCCCTTTGCCAATTGCACAAGAACAGCCTTAGCGAAAGGCTTCTTGAAGGGAAAGATGTAACTCGGTGAGATGATTTAACAGAACATAGAACAGTTTCTCAGAAAGCTTCTTTCCAGTTTTGAACGGAAGATATTTCCTTTTTCACCGTAGCCCTCTATGGGCTTCCAAATATCCCTTTGCCAATTCCAGAAGAACAGCTTTAGCGAAAGGCTTCTTGAAGGGAAAGATGTAACTCTGTGAGATGAATTAACAGAACATAGAACAGTTTCTCAGAAAGCTTCTTTCCAGTTTTGAACGGAAGATATTTCCTTTTTCACCATAGCCCTCTATGGGCTTCCAAATATCCCTTTGCCAATTCCACAAGAACAGCCTTAGCGAAAGGATTCTTGAAGGGAAAGATGTAACTCTGTGAGATGAATTAACAGAACATAGAACAGTTTCTCAGAAAGCTTCTTTCCAGTTTTGAATGGAAGATATTTCCTTTTTCACCATAGCCCTCTATGGGGTTCCAAATATCCCGTTGCCAATTCCACAAGAACAGCCTTAGCGAAAGGCTTCTTGAAGTTAAAGATGTAACTCTGTGAGATGAATTAACAGAACACAAAGCAGTTTCTCAGAAAGCTTCTTTACAGTTTTGAACGGAAGATATTTCCTTTTTCACCATAGCCGTCTATGGGCTTCCAAATATCCCTTTGCCAATTCCACAAGAACAGCCTTAGCGAAAGGCTTCTTGAAGGGAAAGATGTAACTCTGTGAGATGAATTAACAGAACACAGAGCAGTTTCTCAGAAAGCTTCTTTCCAGTTTTGAACGGAAGATATTTCCTTTTTCACCATAGCCCTCTATGGGCTTCCAAATATCCCGTTGCCAATTCCACAAGAACAGCCTTAGCGAAAGGCTTCTTGAAGGGAAAGATGTAACTCTGTGAGATGAATTAACAGAACACAGAGCAGTTTCTCAGAAAGCTTCTTTCCAGTTTTGAACGGAAGATATTTCCTTTTTCACCATAGCCCTCTATGGACTTCCAAATATCCCTTTGCCAATTCCACAAGAACAGCCTTAGCGAAAGGCTTCTTGAAGGGAAAGATGTAACTCTGTGAGATGAATTAACAGAACACAAAGCAGTTTCTCAGAAAGCTTCTTTACAGTTCTGAACGGAAGATATTTCCTTTTTCACCATAGCCCTCTATGGGCTTCCAAATATCCCTTTGCCAATTCCACAAGAACAGCCTTAGCGAAAGGCTTCTTGAAGGGAAAGATGTTACTCTGTGAGATGAATTAACAGAACACAGAGCAGTTTCTCAGAAAGCTTCTTTCCAGTTTTGAACGGAAGATATTTCCTTTTTCCCCATAACCCTCTATGGGCTTCCAAATATCCCTTTGCCAATTCCACAAGAACAGCCTTAGCGAAAGGCTTCTTGAAGGGAAAGATGTAACTCTGTGAGATGAATTAACAGAACACAGAGCAGTTTCTCAGAAAGCTTCTTTCCAGTTTTGAACGGAAGATATTTCCTTTTTCACCATAGCCCTCTATGGGCTTCCAAATATCCCTTTGCCAATTCCACAAGAACAGCCTTAGCGAAAGGCTTCTTGAAGTTAAAGATGTATCTCTGTGAGATGAATTAACAGAACACAAAGCAGTTTCTCAGAAAGCTTCTTTCCAGTTTTGAACGGAAGATATTTCCTTTTTCACCATAGCCCTCTATGGGCTTCCAAATATCCCTTTGCCAATTCCACAAGAACAGCCTTAGCGAAAGGCTTCTTGAAGGGAAAGATGTAACTCTGTGAGATGAATTAACAGAACACAGAGCAGTTTCTCAGAAAGCTTCTTTCCAGTTTTGAACGGAAGATATTTACTTTTTCACCATAGCCCTCTATGGGCTTCCAAATATGCCTTTGCCAATTCCACAAGAACAGCCTTAGCGAAAGGCTTCTTGAAGGGAAAGATGTAACTCTGTGAGATGAATTAATAGAACACAGAGCAGTTTCTCAGAAAGCTTCTTTCCAGTTTTGAACGGAAGATATTTCCTTTTTCACCATAGCCCTCTATGGGCTTCCAAATATCCCGTTGCCAATTCCACAAGAACAGCCTTAGCGAAAGGCTTCATGAAGGGAAAGATGTAACTCTGTGAGATGAATTAATAGAACACAGAGCAGTTTCTCAGAAAGCTTCTTTACAGTTTTGAATGGAAGATATTTCCTTTTTCACCATAGCCCTCTATGGGCTTCCAAATATCCCTTTGCCAATTCCACAAGAACAGCCTTAGCGAAAGGCTTCTTGAAGGGAAAGATGTAACTCTGTGAGATGAATTAACAGAACATAGAACAGTTTCTCGGAAAGCTTCTTCCCAGTTTTGAACGGAAGATATTTCCTTTTTCACCATAACCCTCTATGGGCTTCCAAATATCCCTTTGCCAATTCCACAAGAACAGCCTTAGCGAAAGGCTTCTTGAAGGGAAAGATGTAACTCTGTGAGATGAATTAACAGAACACAGAGCAGTTTCTCAGAAGGTTTTTTTCCAGTTTTGAACGGAAGATATTTCCTTTTTCACCATAGCCCTCTATGGGCTTCCAAATATCCCGTTGCCAATTCCACAAGAACAGTCTTAGCGAAAGGCTTCTTGAAGGGAAAGATGTCACTCTGTGAGATGAATTAACAGAACACAGAGCAGTTTCTCAGAAAGCTTCTTTCGAGTTTTGAACGGAAGATATTTCCTTTTTCACCATAGCCCTCTATGGACTTCCAAATATCCCTTTGCCAATTCCACAAGAACAGCCTAAGCGAAAGGCTTCTTGAAGGGAAAGATGTAACTCTGTGAGATGAATTAACAGAACACAAAGCAGTTTCTCAGAAAGCTTCTTTACAGTTTTGAACGGAAGATATTTCCTTTTTCACCATAGCCCTCTATAGGCTTCCAAATATCCCTTTGCCACTTCCACAAGAACAGCCTTAGCGAAAGGCTTCTTGAAGGCAAAGATGTTACTCTGTGAGATGAATTAACAGAACACAGAGCAGTTTCTCAGAAAGCTTCTTTCCAGTTTTGAACGGAAGATATTTCCTTTTTCACCATAACCCTCTATGGGCTTCCAAATATCCCTTTGCCAATTCCACAAGAACAGCCTTAGCGAAAGGCTTCTTGAAGGGAAAGATGTAACTCTGTGAGATGAATTAACAGAACACAGAGCAGTTTCTCAGAAAGCTTCTTTCCAGTTTTGAACGGAAGATATTTCCTTTTTCACCATAGCCCTCTATGGGCTTCCAAATATCCCTTTGCCAATTCCACAAGAACAGCCTTAGCGAAAGGCTTCTTGAAGGGAAAGATGTAACTGTGTGAGATGAATTAACAGAACACAGAGCAGTTTCTCAGAAAGCTTCTTTCCAGTTTTGAACGGAAGATATTTCCTTTTTCACCATAGCCCTCTATGGGCTTCCAAATATCCCTTTGCCAATTCCACAAGAACAGCCTTAGCGAAAGGCTTCTTGAAGGGAAAGATGTAACTCTGTGAGATGAATTAACAGAACACAGAGCAGTTTCTCAGAAAGCTTCTTTCCAGTTTTGAACGGAAGATATTTCCTTTTTCACCATAGCCCTCTATGGGCTTCCAAATATCCCTTTGCCAATTCCACAAGAACAGCCTTAGCGAAAGGCTTCTTGAAGGGAAAGATGTAACTCTGTGAGATGAATTAACAGAACACAGAGCAGTTTCTCAGAAAGCTTCTTTCCAGTTTTGAACGGAAGATATTTCCTTTTTCACCATAGCCCTCTATGGGCTTCCAAATATCCCGTTGCCAATTCCACAAGAACAGCCTTAGCGAAAGGCTTCATGAAGGGAAAGATGTAACTCTGTGAGATGAATTAATAGAACACAGAGCAGTTTCTCAGAAAGCTTCTTTACATTTTTGAATGGAAGATATTTCCTTTTTCACCATAGCCCTCTATGGGCTTCCAAATATCCCTTTGCCAATTCCACAAGAACAGCCTTAGCGAAAGGCTTCTTGAAGGGAAAGATGTAACTCTGTGAGATGAATTAACAGAACATAGAACAGTTTCTCGGAAAGCTTCTTCCCAGTTTTGAACGGAAGATATTTCCTTTTTCACCATAACCCTCTATGGGCTTCCAAATATCCCTTTGCCAATTCCACAAGAACAGCCTTAGCGAAAGGCTTCTTGAAGGGAAAGATGTAACTCTGTGAGATGAATTAACAGAACACAGAGCAGTTTCTCAGAAGGTTTCTTTCCAGTTTTGAACGGAAGATATTTCCTTTTTCACCATAGCCCTCTATGGGCTTCCAAATATCCCGTTGCCAATTCCACAAGAACAGTCTTAGCGAAAGGCTTCTTGAAGGGAAAGATGTCACTCTGTGAGATGAATTAACAGAACACAGAGCAGTTTCTCAGAAAGCTTCTTTCGAGTTTTGAACGGAAGATATTTCCTTTTTCACCATAGCCCTCTATGGACTTCCAAATATCCCTTTGCCAATTCCACAAGAACAGCCTTAGCGAAAGGCTTCTTGAAGGCAAAGATGTTACTCTGTGAGATGAATTAACAGAACACAGAGCAGTTTCTCAGAAAGCTTCTTTCCAGTTTTGAACGGAAGATATTTCCTTTTTCACCATAACCCTCTATGGGCTTCCAAATATCCCTTTGCCAATTCCACAAGAACAGCCTTAGCGAAAGGCTTCTTGAAGGGAAAGATGTAACTCTGTGAGATGAATTAACAGAACACAGAGCCGTTTCTCAGAAAGCTTCTTTCCAGTTTTGAACGGAAGATATTTCCTTTTTCACCATAGCCCTCTATGGGCTTCCAAATATCCCTTTGCCAATTCCACAAGAACAGCCTTAGCGAAAGGCTTCTTGAAGGGAAAGATGTAACTGTGTGAGATGAATTAACAGAACACAGAGCAGTTTCTCAGAAAGCTTCTTTCCAGTTTTGAACGGAAGATATTTCCTTTTTCACCATAGCCCTCTATGGGCTTCCAAATATCCCTTTGCCAATTCCACAAGAACAGCCTTAGCGAAAGGCTTCTTGAAGGGAAAGATGTAACTCTGTGAGATGAATTAACAGAACACAGAGCAGTTTCTCAGAAAGCTTCTTTCCAGTTTTGAACGGAAGATATTTCCTTTTTCACCATAGCCCTCTATGGGCTTCCAAATATCCCTTTGCCAATTCCACAAGAACAGCCTTAGCGAAAGGCTTCTTGAAGGGAAAGATGTAACTCTGTGAGATGAATTAACAGAACACAGAGCAGTTTCTCAGAAAGCTTCTTTCCAGTTTTGAACGGAAGATATTTCCTTTTTCACCATAGCCCTCTATGGGCTTCCAAATATCCCGTTGCCAATTCCACAAGAACAGCCTTAGCGAAAGGCTTCATGAAGGGAAAGATGTAACTCTGTGAGATGAATTAATAGAACACAGAGCAGTTTCTCAGAAAGCTTCTTTACATTTTTGAATGGAAGATATTTCCTTTTTCACCATAGCCCTCTATGGGCTTCCAAATATCCCTTTGCCAATTCCACAAGAACAGCCTTAGCCAAAGGCTTCTTGAAGGGAAAGATGTAACTCTGTGAGATGAATTAACAGAACATAGAACAGTTTCTCGGAAAGCTTCTTCCCAGTTTTGAACGGAAGATATTTCCTTTTTCACCATAACCCTCTATGGGCTTCCAAATATCCCTTTGCCAATTCCACAAGAACAGCCTTAGCGAAAGGCTTCTTGAAGGGAAAGATGTAACTCTGTGAGATGAATTAACAGAACACAGAGCAGTTTCTCAGAAGGTTTCTTTCCAGTTTTGAACGGAAGATATTTCCTTTTTCACCATAGCCCTCTATGGGCTTCCAAATATCCCTATGCCAATTCCACAAGAACAACCTTAGCGAAAGGCTTCTTGAAGGGAAAGATGTAACTCTGTGAGATGAATTAACAGAACACAGAGCAGTTTCTCAGAAAGCTTCTTTCCAGTTTTGAACGGAAGATATTTCCTTTTTCACCATAGCCCTCTATGGGCTTCCAAATATCCCTTTGCCAATTCCACAAGAACAGCCTTAGCGAAAGGCTTCTTGAAGGGAAAGATGTAACTCTGTGAGATGAATTAACAGAACACAGAGCAGTTTCTCAGAAAGCTTCTTTCCAGTTTTGAACGGAAGATATTTCCTTTTTCACCATAGCCCTCTATGGGCTTCCAAATATCCCTTTGCCAATTCCGCAAGAACAGCCTTAGCGAAAGGCTTCTTGAGGGAAAGATGTAACTCTGTGAGATGAATTAACAGAACGCAGAACAGTTTCTCAGAAAGCTTCTTTCCAGTTTTGAACGGAAGATATTTCCTTTTTCACCATAGCCCTCTATGGGCTTCCAAATATCCCTTTGCCAATTCCACAAGAACAGCCTTAGCGAAAGGCTTCTTGAAGGGAAAGATGTAACTCTGTGAGATGAATTAACAGAACACAGAGCAGTTTCTCAGAAAGCTTCTTTCGAGTTTTGAACGGAAGATATTTCCTTTTTCACCATAGCCCTCTATGGACTTCCAAATATCCCTTTGCCAATTCCACAAGAACAGCCTAAGCGAAAGGCTTCTTGAAGGGAAAGATGTAACTCTGTGAGATGAATTAACAGAACACAAAGCAGTTTCTCAGAAAGCTTCTTTACAGTTTTGAACGGAAGATATTTCCTTTTTCACCATAGCCCTCTATGGGCTTCCAAATATCCCTTTGCCACTTCCACAAGAACAGCCTTAGCGAAAGGCTTCTTGAAGGCAAAGATGTTACTCTGTGAGATGAATTAACAGAACACAGAGCAGTTTCTCAGAAAGCTTCTTTCCAGTTTTGAACGGAAGATATTTCCTTTTTCACCATAACCCTCTATGGGCTTCCAAATATCCCTTTGCCAATTCCACAAGAACAGCCTTAGCGAAAGGCTTCTTGAAGGGAAAGATGTAACTCTGTGAGATGAATTAACAGAACACAGAGCAGTTTCTCAGAAAGCTTCTTTCCAATTTTGAACGGAAGATATTTCCTTTTTCACCATAGCCCTCTATGGGCTTCCAAATATCCCTTTGCCAATTCCACAAGAACAGCCTTAGCGAAAGGCTTCTTGAAGTTAAAGATGTATCTCTGTGAGATGAATTAACAGAACACAAAGCAGTTTCTCAGAAAGCTTCTTTCCAGTTTTGAACGGAAGATATTTCCTTTTTCACCATAGCCCTCTATGGGCTTCCAAATATCCCTTTGCCAATTCCACAAGAACAGCCTTAGCGAAAGGCTTCTTGAAGGGAAAGATGTAACTCTGTGGGATGAATTAACAGAACACAGAGCAGTTTCTCAGAAGGTTTCTTTCCAGTTTTGAACGGAAGATATTTCCTTTTTCACCATAGCCCTCTATGGGCTTCCAAATATCCCGTTGCCAATTCCACAAGAACAGCCTTAGCGAAAGGCTTCTTGAAGGGAAAGATGTAACTCTGTGAGATGAATTAACAGAACACAGAGCAGTTTCTCAGAAAGCTTCTTTCCAGTTTTGAACGGAAGATATTTCCTTTTTCACCATAGCCCTCTATGGGCTTCCAAATATCCCTTTGCCAATTCCACAAGAACAGCCTTAGCGAAAGGCTTCTTGAAGGGAAAGATGTAACTCTGTGAGATGAATTAACAGAACGCAGAACAGTTTCTCAGAAAGCTTCTTTCCAGTTTTGAACGGAAGATATTTCCTTTTTCACCATAGTCCTCTATGGGCTTCCAAATATCCCTTTGCCAATTCCACAAGAACAGCCTTAGCGAAAGGCTTCTTGAAGGGAAAGATGTAATTCTGTGAGATGAATTAACAGAACATGGAACAGTTTCTCAGAAAGCTTCTTTCCAGTTTTGAACGGAAGATATTTCCTTTTTCACCATAGCCCTCTAAGGGCTTCCAAATATCCCTTTGCCAATTCCACAAGAACAGCCGTAGCGAAAGGCTTCTTGAAGGGAAAGATGTAACTCTGTGAGATGAATTAACAGAACACAGAGCAGTTTCTCAGAAAGCTTCTTTCCAGTTTTGAACGGAAGATATTTCCTTTTTCACCATAGCCCTCTATGGGCTTCCAAATATCCCTTTGCCAATTGCACAAGAACAGCCTTAGCGAAAGGCTTCTTGAAGGGAAAGATGTAACTCGGTGAGATGAATTAACAGAACATAGAACAGTTTCTCAGAAAGCTTCTTTCCAGTTTTGAACGGAAGATATTTCCTTTTTCACCGTAGCCCTCTATGGGCTTCCAAATATCCCTTTGCCAATTCCAGAAGAACAGCCTTAGCGAAAGGCTTCTTGAAGGGAAAGATGTAACTCTGTGAGATGAATTAACAGATCACAGAGCAGTTTCTCAGAAAGCTTCTTTCCAGTTTTGAACGGAAGATATTTCCTTTTTCACCATAGCCTTCTATGGGCTTCCAAATATCCCTTTGCCAATTCCACAAGAACAGCCTTAGCGAAAGGCTTCTTGAAGGGAAAGATGTAACTCTGTGAGATGAATTAACAGAACACAGAGCAGTTTCTCAGAAAGCTTCTTTCCAGTTTTGAACGGAAGATATTTCCTTTTTCACCATAGCCCTCTATGGGCTTCCAAATATCCCTTTGCCAATTCCACAAGAACAGCCTTAGCGAAAGGCTTCTTGAAGGGAAAGATGTAACTCTGTGAGATGAATTAACAGAACACAGAGCAGTTTCTCAGAAAGCTTCTTTCCAGTTTTGAACGGAAGATATTTCCTTTTTCACCATAGCCCTCTATGGGCTTCCAAATATCCCTTTGCCAATTCCACAAGAACAGCCTTAGCGAAAGGCTTCATGAAGGGAAAGATGTAACTCTGTGAGATGAATTAATAGAACACAGAGCAGTTTCTCAGAAAGCTTCTTTACAGTTTTGAATGGAAGATATTTCCTTTTTCACCATAGCCCTCTATGGGCTTCCAAATATCCCTTTGCCAATTCCACAAGAACAGCCTTAGCGAAAGGCTTCTTGAAGGGAAAGATGTAACTCTGTGAGATGAATTAACAGAACATAGAACAGTTTCTCGGAAAGCTTCTTCCCAGTTTTGAACGGAAGATATTTCCTTTTTCACCATAACCTTCTATGGGCTTCCAAATATCCCTTTGCCAATTCCACAAGAACAGCCTTAGCGAAAGGCTTCTTGAAGGGAAAGATGTAACTCTGTGAGATGAATTAACAGAACACAGAGCAGTTTCTCAGAAGGTTTCTTTCCAGTTTTGAACGGAAGATATTTCCTTTTTCACCATAGCCCTCTATGGGCTTCCAAATATCCCGTTGCCAATTCCACAAGAACAGCCTTAGCGAAAGGCTTCTTGAAGGGAAAGATGTAACTCTGTGAGATGAATTAACAGAACACAGAGCAGTTTCTCAGAAAGCTTCTTTCCAGTTTTGAACGGAAGATATTTCCTTTATCACCATAGCCCTCTATGGGCTTCCAAATATCCCTTTGCCAATTCCACAAGAACAGCCTTAGCGAAAGGCTTCTTGAAGGGAAAGATGTAACTCTGTGAGATGAATTAACAGAACACAGAGCAGTTTCTCAGAAAGCTTCTTTCCAGTTTTGAACGGAAGATATTTCCTTTTTCACCATAGCCCTCTAAGGGCTTCCAAATATCCCTTTGCCAATTCCGCAAGAACAGCCTTAGCGAAAGGCTTCTTGAGGGAAAGATGTAACTCTGTGAGATGAATTAACAGAATGCAGAACAGTTTCTCAGAAAGCTTCTTTCCAGTTTTGAACGGAAGATATTTCCTTTTTCACCATAGCCCTCTATGGGCTTCCAAATATCCCTTTGCCAATTCCACAAGAACAGCCTTAGCGAAAGGCTTCTTGAAGGGAAAGATGTAATTCTGTGAGATGAATTAACAGAACATGGAACAGTTTCTCAGAAAGCTTCTTTCCAGTTTTGAACGGAAGATATTTCCTTTTTCACCATAGCCCTCTAAGGGCTTCCAAATATCCCTTTGCCAATTCCACAAGAACAGCCGTAGCGAAAGGCTTCTTGAAGGGAAAGATGTAACTCTGTGAGATGAATTAACAGAACACTGAGCAGTTTCTCAGAAAGCTTCTTTCCAGTTTTGAACGGAAGATATTTCCTTTTTCACCATAGCCCTCTATGGGCTTCCAAATATCCCTTTGCCAATTGCACAAGAACAGCCTTAGCGAAAGGCTTCTTGAAGGGAAAGATGTAACTCGGTGAGATGATTTAACAGAACATAGAACAGTTTCTCAGAAAGCTTCTTTCCAGTTTTGAACGGAAGATATTTCCTTTTTCACCGTAGCCCTCTATGGGCTTCCAAATATCCCTTTGCCAATTCCAGAAGAACAGCTTTAGCGAAAGGCTTCTTGAAGGGAAAGATGTAACTCTGTGAGATGAATTAACAGAACATAGAACAGTTTCTCAGAAAGCTTCTTTCCAGTTTTGAACGGAAGATATTTCCTTTTTCACCATAGCCCTCTATGGGCTTCCAAATATCCCTTTGCCAATTCCACAAGAACAGCCTTAGCGAAAGGATTCTTGAAGGGAAAGATGTAACTCTGTGAGATGAATTAACAGAACATAGAACAGTTTCTCAGAAAGCTTCTTTCCAGTTTTGAATGGAAGATATTTCCTTTTTCACCATAGCCCTCTATGGGCTTCCAAATATCCCGTTGCCAATTCCACAAGAACAGCCTTAGCGAAAGGCTTCTTGAAGTTAAAGATGTAACTCTGTGAGATGAATTAACAGAACACAAAGCAGTTTCTCAGAAAGCTTCTTTACAGTTTTGAACGGAAGATATTTCCTTTTTCACCATAGCCGTCTATGGGCTTCCAAATATCCCTTTGCCAATTCCACAAGAACAGCCTTAGCGAAAGGCTTCTTGAAGGGAAAGATGTAACTCTGTGAGATGAATTAACAGAACACAGAGCAGTTTCTCAGAAAGCTTCTTTCCAGTTTTGAACGGAAGATATTTCCTTTTTCACCATAGCCCTCTATGGGCTTCCAAATATCCCGTTGCCAATTCCACAAGAACAGCCTTAGCGAAAGGCTTCTTGAAGGGAAAGATGTAACTCTGTGAGATGAATTAACAGAACACAGAGCAGTTTCTCAGAAAGCTTCTTTCCAGTTTTGAACGGAAGATATTTCCTTTTTCACCATAGCCCTCTATGGACTTCCAAATATCCCTTTGCCAATTCCACAAGAACAGCCTTAGCGAAAGGCTTCTTGAAGGGAAAGATGTAACTCTGTGAGATGAATTAACAGAACACAAAGCAGTTTCTCAGAAAGCTTCTTTACAGTTCTGAACGGAAGATATTTCCTTTTTCACCATAGCCCTCTATGGGCTTCCAAATATCCCTTTGCCAATTCCACAAGAACAGCCTTAGCGAAAGGCTTCTTGAAGGGAAAGATGTTACTCTGTGAGATGAATTAACAGAACACGGAGCAGTTTCTCAGAAAGCTTCTTTCCAGTTTTGAACGGAAGATATTTCCTTTTTCCCCATAACCCTCTATGGGCTTCCAAATATCCCTTTGCCAATTCCACAAGAACAGCCTTAGCGAAAGGCTTCTTGAAGGGAAAGATGTAACTCTGTGAGATGAATTAACAGAACACAGAGCAGTTTCTCAGAAAGCTTCTTTCCAGTTTTGAACGGAAGATATTTCCTTTTTCACCATAGCCCTCTATGGGCTTCCAAATATCCCTTTGCCAATTCCACAAGAACAGCCTTAGCGAAAGGCTTCTTGAAGTTAAAGATGTATCTCTGTGAGATGAATTAACAGAACACAAAGCAGTTTCTCAGAAAGCTTCTTTCCAGTTTTGAACGGAAGATATTTCCTTTTTCACCATAGCCCTCTATGGGCTTCCAAATATCCCTTTGCCAATTCCACAAGAACAGCCTTAGCGAAAGGCTTCTTGAAGGGAAAGATGTAACTCTGTGAGATGAATTAACAGAACACAGAGCAGTTTCTCAGAAAGCTTCTTTCCAGTTTTGAACGGAAGATATTTACTTTTTCACCATAGCCCTCTATGGGCTTCCAAATATGCCTTTGCCAATTCCACAAGAACAGCCTTAGCGAAAGGCTTCTTGAAGGGAAAGATGTAACTCTGTGAGATGAATTAATAGAACACAGAGCAGTTTCTCAGAAAGCTTCTTTCCAGTTTTGAACGGAAGATATTTCCTTTTTCACCATAGCCCTCTATGGGCTTCCAAATATCCCGTTGCCAATTCCACAAGAACAGCCTTAGCGAAAGGCTTCATGAAGGGAAAGATGTAACTCTGTGAGATGAATTAATAGAACACAGAGCAGTTTCTCAGAAAGCTTCTTTACAGTTTTGAATGGAAGATATTTCCTTTTTCACCATAGCCCTCTATGGGCTTCCAAATATCCCTTTGCCAATTCCACAAGAACAGCCTTAGCGAAAGGCTTCTTGAAGGGAAAGATGTAACTCTGTGAGATGAATTAACAGAACATAGAACAGTTTCTCGGAAAGCTTCTTCCCAGTTTTGAACGGAAGATATTTCCTTTTTCACCATAACCCTCTATGGGCTTCCAAATATCCCTTTGCCAATTCCACAAGAACAGCCTTAGCGAAAGGCTTCTTGAAGGGAAAGATGTAACTCTGTGAGATGAATTAACAGAACACAGAGCAGTTTCTCAGAAGGTTTCTTTCCAGTTTTGAACGGAAGATATTTCCTTTTTCACCATAGCCCTCTATGGGCTTCCAAATATCCCTTTCCCAATTGCACAAGAACAGCCTTAGCGAAAGGCTTCTTGAAGGGAAAGATGTAACTCGGTGAGATGAATTAACAGAACATAGAACAGTTTCTCAGAAAGCTTCTTTCCAGTTTTGAACGGAAGATATTTCCTTTTTCACCGTAGCCCTCTATGGGCTTCCAAATATCCCTTTTCCAATTCCAGAAGAACAGCCTTAGCGAAAGGCTTCTTGAAGGGAAAGATGTAACTCTGTGAGATGAATTAACAGATCACAGAGCAGTTTCTCAGAAAGCTTCTTTCCAGTTTTGAACGGAAGATATTTCCTTTTTCACCATAGCCTTCTATGGGCTTCCAAATATCCCTTTGCCAATTCCACAAGAACAGCCTTAGCGAAAGGCTTCTTGAAGGGAAAGATGTAACTCTGTGAGATGAATTAACAGAACACAGAGCAGTTTCTCAGAAAGCTTCTTTCCAGTTTTGAACGGAAGATATTTCCTTTTTCACCATAGCCCTCTATGGGCTTCCAAATATCCCTTTGCCAATTCCACAAGAACAGCCTTAGCGAAAGGCTTCTTGAAGGGAACGATGCAACTCTGTGAGATGAATTAACAGAACATAGAACAGTTTCTCAGAAAGCTTCTTTCCAATTTTGAACGGAAGATATTTCCTTTTTCACCATAGCCCTCTCTGGGCTTCCAAATATCCCTTTGCCAATTCCACAAGAACAGCTTTAGCGAAAGGCTTCTTGAAGGGAAAGATGTAACTCTGTGAGATGAATTATCCGAACACAGAGTAGTTTCTCAGAAAGCTTCTTTCCAGTTTTGAACGGAAGATATTTCCTTTTTCACCATAGCCCTCTATGGGCTTCCAAATATCCCTTTGCCAATTCCACAAGAACAGCCTTAGCGAAAGGCTTCTTGAAGGGAAAGATGTAACTCTGTGAGATGAATTAACAGAACATAGAACAGTTTCTCAGAAAGCTTCTTTCCAGTTTTGAACGGAAGATATTTCCTTTTTCACCATAGCCCTCTATGGGCTTCCAAATATCCCTTTGCCAATTCCACAAGAACAGCCTTAGCGAAAGGCTTCTTGAAGGGAAAGATGTAACTCTGTGAGATGAATTAACAGAACATAGAACAGTTTCTCAGAAAGCTTCTTTCCAGTTTTGAACGGAAGATATTTCCTTTTTCACCATAGCCCTCTATGGGCTTCCAAATATCCCTTTGCCAATTCCACAAGAACAGCCTTAGCGAAAGGCTTCTTGAAGGGAAAGATGTAACTCTGTGAGATGAATTAACAGAATATAGAACAGTTTCTCAGAAAGCTTCTTTCCAGTTTTGAACGGAAGATATTTCCTTTTTCACCATAGCCCTCTATGGGCTTCCAAATATCCCGTTGCCAATTCCACAAGAACAGCCTTAGCGAAAGGCTTCTTGAAGTTAAAGATGTAACTCTGTGAGATGAATTAACAGAACACAAAGCAGTTTCTCAGAAAGCTTCTTTACAGTTTTGAACGGATGATATTTCCTTTTTCACCATAGCCGTCTATGGGCTTCCAAATATCCCTTTGCCAATTCCACAAGAACAGCCTTAGCGAAAGGCTTCTTGAAGGGAAAGATGTAACTCTGTGAGATGAATTAACAGAACACAGAGCAGTTTCTCAGAAAGCTTCTTTCCAGTTTTGAACAGAAGATATTTCCTTTTTCACCATAGCCCTCTATGGGCTTCCAAATATTCCTTTGCCAATTCCACAAGAACAGCCTTAGCGAAAGGCTTCTTGAAGGGAAAGATGTAACTCTGTGAGATGAATTAACAGAAGATAGAACAGTTTCTCAGAAAGCTTCTTTCCAATTTTGAACGGAAGATATTTCCTTTTTCACCATAGCCCTCTCTGGGCTTCCAAATATCCCTTTGCCAATTCCACAAGAACAGCTTTAGCGAAACGCTTCTTGAAGGGAAAGATGTAACTCTGTAAGATGAATTATCCGAACACAGAGTAGTTTCTCAGAAAGCTTCTTTCCAGTTTTGAACGGAAGATATTTCCTTTTTCACCATAGCCCTCTATGGGCTTCCAAATATCCCTTTGCCAATTCCACAAGAACAGCCTTAGCGAAAGGCTTCTTGAAGGGAAAGATGTAACTCTGTGAGATGAATTAACAGAACATAGTACAGTTTCTCAGAAAGCTTCTTTCCAGTTTTGAACGGAAGATATTTCCTTTTTCACCATAGAACTCTATGGGCTTCCAAATATCCCTTTGCCAATTCCACAAGAACAGCCTTAGTGAAAGGCTTCTTGAAGTTAAAGATGTAACTCTGTGAGATGAATTAACAGAACACAAAGCAGTTTCTCAGAAAGCTTCTTTACAGTTTTGAACGTAAGATATTTCCTTTTTCACCATAGCCCTCTATGGGCTTCCAAATATCCCTTTGCCAATTCCACAAGAACAGCCTTAGCGAAAGGCTTCATGAAGGGAAAGATGTAACTCTGTGAGATGAATTAACAGAACACAGAGCAGTTTCTCAGAAAGCTTCTTTCCAGTTTTGAACGGAAGATATTTCCTTTTTCTCCTTAGCCCTCTAAGGGCTTCCAAATATCCCTTTGCCAATTCCACAAGAACAGCCTTAGCGAAAGGCTTCTTGAAGGGAAAGATGTAACTCTGTGAGATGAATTAACAGAACACAGAGCAGTTTCTCAGAAAGCTTCTTTCCAGTTTTGAACGGAAGATATTTCCTTTTTCACCATAGCCCTCTATGGGCTTCCAAATATCCCTGTGCCAATTCCACAAGAACAGCCTTAGCGAAAGGCTTCTTGAAGGGAAAGATGTAACTCTGTGAGATGAATTAACAGAACACAGAGCAGTTTCTCAGAAAGCTTCTTTCCAGTTTTGAACGGAAGATATTTCCTTTTTCACCATAGCCCTCTATGGGCTTCCAAATATCCCTTTGCCAATTGCACAAGAACAGCCTTAGCGAAAGGCTTCTTGAAGGGAAAGATGTAACTCTGTGAGATGAATTAACAGAACATAGAACAGTTTCTCAGAAAGCTTCTTTCCAATTTTGAACGGAAGATATTTCCTTTTTCACCATAGCCCTCTCTGTTCTTTCAAATATCCCTTTGCCAATTCCACAAGAACAGCTTTAGCGAAAGGCTTCTTGAAGGGAAAGATGTAACTCTGTGAGATGAATTATCCGAACACAGAGTAGTTTCTCAGAAAGCTTCTTTCCAGTTTTGAACGGAAGATATTTCCTTTTTCACCATAGCCCTCTATGGGCTTCCGAATATCCCTTTGCCAATTCCACAAGAACAGCCTTAGCGAAAGGCTTCTTGAAGGGAAAGATGTAACTCTGTGAGATGAATTAACAGAACATAGAAAAGTTTCTCAGAAAGCTTCTTTCCAGTTTTGAACGGAAGATATTTCCTTTTTCACCTTAGCCCTCTATGGGCTTCCAAATATCCCTTTGCCAATTCCACAAGAACAGCCTTAGCGAAAGGCTTCTTGAAGGGAAAGATGTAACTCTGTGAGATGAATTAACAGAATATAGAACAGTTTCTCAGAAAGCTTCTTTCCAGTTTTGAACGGAAGATATTTCCTTTTTCACCATAGCCCTCTATGGGCTTCCAAATATCCCGTTGCCAATTCCACAAGAACAGCCTTAGCGAAAGGCTTCTTGAAGTTAAAGATGTAACTCTGTGAGATGAATTAACAGAACACAAAGCAGTTTCTCAGAAAGCTTCTTTACAGTTTTGAACGGAAGATATTTCCTTTTTCACCATAGCCGTCTATGGGCTTCCAAATATCCCTTTGCCAATTCCACAAGAACAGCCTTAGCGAAAGGCTTCTTGAAGGGAAAGATGTAACTCTGTGAGATGAATTAACAGAACACAGATCAGTTTCTCAGAAAGCTTCTTTCCAGTTTTGAACGGAAGATATTTCCTTTTTCACCTTAGCCCTCTAAGGGCTTCCAAATATCCCGTTGCCAATTCCACAAGAACAGCCTTAGCGAAAGGCTTCTTGAAGGGAAAGATGTAACTCTGTGAGATGAATTAACAGAACATAGAACAGTTTCTCAGAAAGCTTCTTTCCAATTTTGAACGGAAGATATTTCCTTTTTCACCATAGCCCTCTCTGGGCTTCCAAATATCCCTTTGCCAATTCCACAAGAACAGCTTTAGCGAAAGGCTTCTTGAAGGGAAAGATGTAACTCTGTGAGATGAATTATCCGAACACAGAGTAGTTTCTCAGAAAGCTTCTTTCCAGTTTTGAACGGAAGATATTTCCTTTTTCACCATAGCCCTCTATGGGCTTCCAAATATCCCTTTGCCAATTCCACAAGAACAGCCTTAGCGAAAGGCTTCTTGAAGGGAAAGATGTAACTCTGTGAGATGAATTAACAGAACATAGAACAGTTTCTCAGAAAGCTTCTTTCCAGTTTTGAACGGAAGATATTTCCTTTTTCACCATAGAACTCTATGGGCTTCCAAATATCCCTTTGCCAATTCCACAAGAACAGCCTTAGCGAAAGGCTTCTTGAAGGGAAAGATGTAACTCTGTGAGATGAATTAACAGAACATAGAACAGTTTCTCAGAAAGCTTCTTTCCAGTTTTGAACGGAAGATATTTCCTTTTTCACCATAGCCCTCTATGGGCTTCCAAATATCCCTTTGCCAATTCCACAAGAACAGCCTTAGCGAAAGGCTTCTTGAAGGGAAAGATGTAACTCTGTGAGATGAATTAACAGAACATAGAACAGTTTCTCAGAAAGCTTCTTTCCAGTTTTGAACGGAAGATATTTCCTTTTTTACCATAGCCCTCTATGGGCTTCCAAATATCCCTTTGCCAATTCCACAAGAACAGCCTTAGCGAAAGGCTTCTTGAAGTTAAAGATGTATCACTGTGAGATGAATTAACAGAACACAAAGCAGTTTCTCAGAAAGCTTCTTTACAGTTTTGAACGTAAGATATTTCCTTTTTCACCATAGCCCTCTATGGGCTTCCAAATATCCCTTTGCCAATTCCACAAGAACAGCCTTAGCGAAAGGCTTCTTGAAGGGAAAGATGTAACTCTGTGAGATGAATTAACAGAACACAGAGCAGTTTCTCAGAAAGCTTCTTTCCAGTTTTGAACGGAAGATATTTCCTTTTTCACCATAGCCCTCTAAGGGCTTCCAAATATCCCTTTGCCAATTCCACAAGAACAGCCTTAGCGTAAGGCTTCTTGAAGGGAAAGATGTAACTCTGTGAGATGAATTAACAGAACACAGAGCAGTTTCTCAGAAAGCTTCTTTCCAGTTTTGAACGGAAGATATTTCCTTTTTCACCATAGCCCTCTATGGGCTTCCAAATATCCCTTTGCCAATTCCACAAGAACAGCCTTAGCGAAAGGCTTCTTGAAGGGAAAGATGTAACTCTGTGAGATGAATTAACAGAACACAGAGCAGTTTCTCAGAAAGCTTCTTTCCAGTTTTGAACGGAAGATATTTCCTCTTTCACCATAGCCCTCTATGGGCTTCCAAATATCCCTTTGCCAATTGCACAAGAACAGCCTTAGCGAAAGGCTTCTTGAAGGGAAAGATGTAACTCGGTGAGATGAATTAACAGAACATAGAACAGTTTCTCAGAAAGCTTCTTTCCAGTTTTGAACGGAAGATATTTCCTTTTTCACCGTAGCCCTCTATGGGCTTCCAAATATCCCTTTGCCAATTCCAGAAGAACAGCCTTAGCGAAAGGCTTCTTGAAGGGAAAGATGTAACTCTGTGAGATGAATTAACAGATCACAGAGCAGTTTCTCAGAAAGCTTCTTTCCAGTTTTGAACGGAAGATATTTCCTTTTTCACCATAGCCTTCTATGGGCTTCCAAATATCCCTTTGCCAATTCCACAAGAACAGCCTTAGCGAAAGGCTTCTTGAAGCGAAAGATGTAACTCTGTGAGATGAATTAACAGAACACAGAGCAGTTTCTCAGAAAGCTTCTTTCCAGTTTTGAACGGAAGATATTTCCTTTTTCACCATAGCCCTCTATGGGCTTCCAAATATCCCTTTGCCAATTCCACAAGAACAGCCTTAGCGAAAGGCTTCTTGAAGGGAAAGATGTAACTCTGTGAGATGAATTAACAGAACATAGAACAGTTTCTCAGAAAGCTTCTTTCAAATTTTGAACGGAAGATATTTCCTTTTTCACCATAGCCCTCTCTGTTCTTCCAAATATCCCTTTGCCAATTCCACAAGAACAGCTTTAGCGAAAGGCTTCTTGAAGGGAAAGATGTAACTCTGTGAGATGAATTATCCGAACACAGAGTAGTTTCTCAGAAAGCTTCTTTCCAGTTTTGAACGGAAGATATTTCCTTTTTCACCATAGCCCTCTATGGGCTTCCAAATATCCCTTTGCCAATTCCACAAGAACAGCCTTAGCGAAAGGCTTCTTGAAGGGAAAGATGTAACTCTGTGAGATGAATTAACAGAACATAGAACAGTTTCTCAGAAAGCTTCTTTCCAGTTTTGAACGGAAGATATTTCCTTTTTCACCATAGCCCTCTATGGGCTTCCAAATATCCCTTTGCCAATTCCACAAGAACAGCCTTAGCGAAAGGCTTCTTGAAGGGAAAGATGTAACTCTGTGAAATGAATTAACAGAACATAGAACAGTTTCTCAGAAAGCTTTTTCCAGTTTTGAACGGAAGATATTTCCTTTTTCACCATAGCCCTCTATGGGCTTCCAAATATCCCGTTGCCAATTCCACAAGAACAGCCTTAGCGAAAGGCTTCTTGAAGGGAAAGATGTAACTCTGTGAGATGAATTAACAGAACACAGAGCAGTTTCTCAGAAAGCTTCTTTCCAGTTTTGAACGGAAGATATTTCCTTTTTCACCATAGCCCTCTATGGACTTCCAAATATCCCTTTGCCAATTCCACAAGAACAGCCTTAGCGAAAGGCTTCTTGAAGGGAAAGATGTAACTCTGTGAGATGAATTAACAGAACACAAAGCAGTTTCTCAGAAAGCTTCTTTACAGTTCTGAACGGAAGATATTTCCTTTTTCACCATAGCCCTCTATGGGCTTCCAAATATCCCTCTGCCAATTCCACAAGAACAGCATTAGCGAAAGGCTTCTTGAAGGGAAAGATGTTACTCTGTGAGATGAATTAACAGAACACAGAGCAGTTTCTCAGAAAGCTTCTTTCCAGTTTTGAACGGAAGATATTTCCTTTTTCACCATAACCCTCTATGGGCTTCCAAATATGCCTTTGCCAATTCCACAAGAACAGCCTTAGCGAAAGGCTTCTTGAAGGGAAAGATGTAACTCTGTGAGATGAATTAACAGAACACAGAGCAGTTTCTCAGAAAGCTTCTTTCCAGTTTTGAACGGAAGATATTTCCTTTTTTACCATAGCCCTCTATGGGCTTCCAAATATCCCTTTGCCAATTCCACAAGAACAGCCTTAGCGAAAGGCTTCTTGAAGGGAAAGATGTAACTCTGTGAGATGAATTAACAGAACATAGAACAGTTTCTCGGAAAACTTCTTCCCAGTTTTGAACGGAAGATATTTCCTTTTTCACCATAACCCTCTATGGGCTTCCAAATATCCCTTTGCCAATTCCACAAGAACAGCCTTAGCGAAAGGCTTCTTGAAGGGAAAGATGTAACTCTGTGAGATGAATTAACAGAACACAGAGCAGTTTCTCAGAAGGTTTCTTTCCAGTTTTGAACGGAAGATATTTCCTTTTTCACCATAGCCCTCTATGGGCTTCCAAATATCCCTTTGCCAATTCCACAAGAACAGCCTTAGCGAAAGGCTTCTTGAAGGGAAAGATGTAACTCTGTGAGATGAATTAACAGAACATAGAACAGTTTCTCAGAAAGCTTCTTTCAAATTTTGAACGGAAGATATTTCCTTTTTCACCATAGCCCTCTCTGTTCTTCCAAATATCCCTTTGCCAATTCCACAAGAACAGCTTTAGCGAAAGGCTTCTTGAAGGGAAAGATGTAACTCTGTGAGATGAATTATCCGAACACAGAGTAGTTTCTCAGAAAGCTTCTTTCCAGTTTTGAACGGAAGATATTTCCTTTTTCACCATAGCCCTCTATGGGCTTCCAAATATCCCTTTGCCAATTCCACAAGAACAGCCTTAGCGAAAGGCTTCTTGAAGGGAAAGATGTAACTCTGTGAGATGAATTAACAGAACATAGAACAGTTTCTCAGAAAGCTTCTTTCCAGTTTTGAACGGAAGATATTTCCTTTTTCACCATAGCCCTCTATGGGCTTCCAAATATCCCTTTGCCAATTCCACAAGAACAGCCTTAGCGAAAGGCTTCTTGAAGGGAAAGATGTAACTCTGTGAGATGAATTAACAGAACATAGAACAGTTTCTCAGAAAGCTTCTTTCCAGTTTTGAACGGAAGATATTTCCTTTTTCACCATAGCCCTCTATGGGCTTCCAAATATCCCTTTGCCAATTCCACAAGAACAGCCGTAGCGAAACGCTTCTTGAAGGGAAAGATGTAACTCTGTGAGATGAATTAACAGAACACAGAGCAGTTTCTCAGAAAGCTTCTTTCCAGTTTTGAACGGAAGATATTTCCTCTTTCACCATAGCCCTCTATGGGCTTCCAAATATCCCTTTGCCAATTGCACAAGAACAGCCTTAGCGAAAGGCTTCTTGAAGGGAAAGATGTAACTCGGTGAGATGAATTAACAGAACATAGAACAGTTTCTCAGAAAGCTTCTTTCCAGTTTTGAACGGAAGATATTTCCTTTTTCACCGTAGCCCTCTATGGGCTTCCAAATATCCCTTTGCCAATTCCAGAAGAACAGCCTTAGCGAAAGGCTTCTTGAAGGGAAAGATGTAACTCTGTGAGATGAATTAACAGATCACAGAGCAGTTTCTCAGAAAGCTTCTTTCCAGTTTTGAACGGAAGATATTTCCTTTTTCACCATAGCCTTCTATGGGCTTCCAAATATCCCTTTGCCAATTCCACAAGAACAGCCTTAGCGAAAGGCTTCTTGAAGCGAAAGATGTAACTCTGTGAGATGAATTAACAGAACACAGAGCAGTTTCTCAGAAAGCTTCTTTCCAGTTTTGAACGGAAGATATTTCCTTTTTCACCATAGCCCTCTATGGGCTTCCAAATATCCCTTTGCCAATTCCACAAGAACAGCCTTAGCGAAAGGCTTCTTGAAGGGAAAGATGTAACTCTGTGAGATGAATTAACAGAACATAGAACAGTTTCTCAGAAAGCTTCTTTCAAATTTTGAACGGAATGTATTTCCTTTTTCACCATAGCCCTCTCTGTTCTTCCAAATATCCCTTTGCCAATTCCACAAGAACAGCTTTAGCGAAAGGCTTCTTGAAGGGAAAGATGTAACTCTGTGAGATGAATTATCCGAACACAGAGTAGTTTCTCAGAAAGCTTCTTTCCAGTTTTGAACGGAAGATATTTCCTTTTTCACCATAGCCCTCTATGGGCTTCCAAATATCCCTTTGCCAATTCCACAAGAACAGCCTTAGCGAAAGGCTTCTTGAAGGGAAAGATGTAACTCTGTGAGATGAATTAACAGAACATAGAACAGTTTCTCAGAAAGCTTCTTTCCAGTTTTGAACGGAAGATATTTCCTTTTTCACCATAGCCCTCTATGGGCTTCCAAATATCCCTTTGCCAATTCCACAAGAACAGCCTTAGCGAAAGGCTTCTTGAAGGGAAAGATGTAACTCTGTGAGATGAATTAACAGAACATAGAACAGTTTCTCAGAAAGCTTCTTTCCAGTTTTGAACGGAAGATATTTCCTTTTTCACCATAGCCCTCTATGGGCTTCCAAATATCCCTTTGCCAATTCCACAAGAACAGCCTTAGCGAAAGGCTTCTTGAAGGGAAAGATGTAACTCTGTGAGATGAATTCACAGAACATAGAACAGTTTCTCAGAAAGCTTCTTTCCAGTTTTGAACGGAAGATATTTCCTTTTTCACCATAGAACTCTATGGGCTTCCAAATATCCCTTTGCCAATTCCACAAGAACAGCCTTAGCGAAAGGCTTCTTGAAGGGAAAGATGTAACTCTGTGAGATGAATTAACAGAACATAGAACAGTTTCTCAGAAAGCTTCTTTCCAGTTTTGAACGGAAGATATTTCCTTTTTCACCATAGCCCTCTATGGGCTTCCAAATATCCCTTTGCCAATTCCACAAGAACAGCCTTAGCGAAAGGCTTCTTGAAGGGAAAGATGTAACTCTGTGAAATGAATTAACAGAACATAGAACAGTTTCTCAGAAAGCTTTTTCCAGTTTTGAACGGAAGATATTTCCTTTTTCACCATAGCCCTCTATGGGCTTCCAAATATCCCGTTGCCAATTCCACAAGAACAGCCTTAGCGAAAGGCTTCTTGAAGTTAAAGATGTAACTCTGTGAGATGAATTAACAGAACACAAAGCAGTTTCTCAGAAAGCTTCTTTACAGTTTTGAACGGAAGGTATTTCCTTTTTCACCATAGCCGTCTATGGGCTTCCAAATATCCCTTTGCCAATTCCACAAGAACAGCCTTAGCGAAAGGCTTCTTGAAGGGAAAGATGTAACTCTGTGAGATGAATTAACAGAACACAGAGCAGTTTCTCAGAAAGCTTCTTTCCAGTTTTGAACAGAAGATATTTCCTTTTTCACCATAGCCCTCTATGGGCTTCCAAATATCCCTTTGCCAATTCCACAAGAACAGCCTTAGCGAAAGGCTTCTTGAAGGGAAAGATGTAACTCTGTGAGATGAATTAACAGAACACAGAGCAGTTTCTCAGAAAGCTTCTTTCCAGTTTTGAACAGAAGATATTTCCTTTTTCACCATAGCCCTCTATGGGCTTCCAAATATCCCTTTGCCAATTCCACAAGAGCAGCCTTAGCGAAAGGATTCTTGAAGGGAAAGATGTAACTCTGTGAGATGAATTAACAGAACACAGAACAGTTTCTCAGAAAGCTTCTTTCCAGTTTTGAACGGAAGATATTTCCTTTTTCACCATAGCCCTCTATGGGCTTCCAAATATCCCTTTGCCAATTCCACAAGAACAGCCTTAGCGAAAGGCTTCTTGAAGGGAAAGATGTAACTCTGTGAGATGAATTAACAGAATATAGAACAGTTTCTCAGAAAGCTTCTTTCCAGTTTTGAACGGAAGATATTTCCTTTTTCACCATAGCCCTCTATGGGCTTCCAAATATCCCGTTGCCAATTCCACAAGAACAGCCTTAGCGAAAGGCTTCTTGAAGTTAAAGATGTAACTCTGTGAGATGAATTAACAGAACACAAAGCAGTTTCTCAGAAAGCTTCTTTACAGTTTTGAACGGAAGATATTTCCTTTTTCACCATAGCCGTCTATGGGCTTCCAAATATCCCTTTGCCAATTCCACAAGAACAGCCTTAGCGAAAGGCTTCTTGAAGGGAAAGATGTAACTCTGTGAGATGAATTAACAGAACACAGATCAGTTTCTCAGAAAGCTTCTTTCCAGTTTTGAACAGAAGATATTTCCTTTTTCACCATAGCCCTCTATGGGCTTCCAAATATCCCTTTGCCAATTCCACAAGAACAGCCTTAGCGAAAGGCTTCTTGAAGGGAAAGATGTAACTCTGTGAGATGAATTAACAGAACATAGAACAGTTTCTCAGAAAGCTTCTTTCCAATTTTGAACGGAAGATATTTCCTTTTT
This sequence comes from Chlorocebus sabaeus, assembly GCF_047675955.1. Taxonomy (NCBI): domain Eukaryota; kingdom Metazoa; phylum Chordata; class Mammalia; order Primates; family Cercopithecidae; genus Chlorocebus; species Chlorocebus sabaeus. Next base: position 218,691 of record NW_027327462.1, read on the forward strand.
CACCATAGCCCTCTCTGGGCTTCCAAATATCCCTTTGCCAATTCCACAAGAACAGCTTTAGCGAAAGGCTTCTTGAAGGGAAAGATGTAACTCTGTGAGATGAATTATCCGAACACAGAGTAGTTTCTCAGAAAGCTTCTTTCCAGTTTTGAACGGAAGATATTTCCTTTTTCACCATAGCCCTCTAAGGGCTTCCAAATATCCCTTTGCCAATTCCACAAGAACAGCCTTAGCGAAAGGCTTCTTGAAGGGAAAGATGTAACTCTGTGAGATGAATTAACAGAACATAGAACAGTTTCTCAGAAAGCTTCTTTCCAGTTTTGAACGGAAGATATTTCCTTTTTCACCTTAGAACTCTATGGGCTTCCAAATATCCCTTTGCCAATTCCACAAGAACAGCCTTAGCGAAAGGCTTCTTGAAGGGAAAGATGTAACTCTGTGAGATGAATTAACAGAACATAGAACAGTTTCTCAGAAAGCTTCTTTCCAGTTTTGAACGGAAGATATTTCCTTTTTCACCATAGCCCTCTATGGGCTTCCAAATATCCCTTTGCCAATTCCACAAGAACAGCCTTAGCGAAAGGCTTCTTGAAGGGAAAGATGTAACTCTGTGAAGTGAATTAACAGAACATAGAACAGTTTCTCAGAAAGCTTCTTTCCAGTTTTGAACGGAAGATATTTCCTTTTTCACCATAGCCCTCTATGGGCTTCCAAATATCCCGTTGCCAATTCCACAAGAACAGCCTTAGCGAAAGGCTTCTTGAAGGGAAAGATGTAACTCTGTGAGATGAATTAACAGAACACAGAGCAGTTTCTCAGAAAGCTTCTTTCCAGTTTTGAACGGAAGATATTTCCTTTTTCACCATAGCCCTCTATGGACTTCCAAATATCCCTTTGCCAATTCCACAAGAACAGCCTTAGCGAAAGGCTTCTTGAAGGGAAAGATGTAACTCTGTGAGATGAATTAACAGAACACAAAGCAGTTTCTCAGAAAGCTTCTTTACAGTTCTGAACGGAAGATATTTCCTTTTTCACCATAGCCCTCTATGGGCTTCCAAATATCCCTCTGCCAATTCCACAAGAACAGCATTAGCGAAAGGCTTCTTGAAGGGAAAGATGTTACTCTGTGAGATGAATTAACAGAACACAGAGCAGTTTCTCAGAAAGCTTCTTTCCAGTTTTGAACGGAAGATATTTCCTTTTTCACCATAACCCTCTATGGGCTTCCAAATATGCCTTTGCCAATTCCACAAGAACAGCCTTAGCGAAAGGCTTCTTGAAGGGAAAGATGTAACTCTGTGAGATGAATTAACAGAACACAGAGCAGTTTCTCAGAAAGCTTCTTTCCAGTTTTGAACGGAAGATATTTCCTTTTTTACCATAGCCCTCTATGGGCTTCCAAATATCCCTTTGCCAATTCCACAAGAACAGCCTTAGCGAAAGGCTTCTTGAAGGGAAAGATGTAACTCTGTGAGATGAATTAACAGAACATAGAACAGTTTCTCGGAAAACTTCTTCCCAGTTTTGAACGGAAGATATTTCCTTTTTCACCATAACCCTCTATGGGCTTCCAAATATCCCTTTGCCAATTCCACAAGAACAGCCTTAGCGAAAGGCTTCTTGAAGGGAAAGATGTAACTCTGTGAGATGAATTAACAGAACACAGAGCAGTTTCTCAGAAGGTTTCTTTCCAGTTTTGAACGGAAGATATTTCCTTTTTCACCATAGCCCTCTATGGGCTTCCAAATATCCCTTTCCCAATTCCACAAGAACAGCCTTAGCGAAAGGCTTCTTGAAGGGAAAGATGTAACTCTGTGAGATGAATTAACAGAACACAGAGCAGTTTCTCAGAAAGCTTCTTTCCAGTTTTGAACGGAAGATATTTCCTTTTTCACCATAGCCCTCTATGGGCTTCCAAATATCCCTTTGCCAATTCCACAAGAACAGCCTTAGCGAAAGGCTTCTTGAAGGGAAAGATGTAACTCTGTGAGATGAATTAACAGAACACAGAGCAGTTTCTCAGAAAGCTTCTTTCCAGTTTTGAACGGAAGATATTTACTTTTTCACCATAGCCCTCTATGGGCTTCCAAATATCCCTTTGCCAATTCCGCAAGAACAGCCTTAGCGAAAGGCTTCTTGAGGGAAAGATGTAACTCTGTGAGATGAATTAACAGAACGCAGAACAGTTTCTCAGAAAGCTTCTTTCCAGTTTTGAACGGAAGATATTTCCTTTTTCACCATAGCCCTCTATGGGCTTCCAAATATCCCTTTGCCAATTCCACAAGAACAGCCTTAGCGAAAGGCTTCTTGAAGGGAAAGATGTAATTCTGTGAGATGAATTAACAGAACATGGAACAGTTTCTCAGAAAGCTTCTTTCCAGTTTTGAACGGAAGATATTTCCTTTTTCACCATAGCCCTCTAAGGGCTTCCAAATATCCCTTTGCCAATTCCACAAGAACAGCCGTAGCGAAACGCTTCTTGAAGGGAAAGATGTAACTCTGTGAGATGAATTAACAGAACACAGAGCAGTTTCTCAGAAAGCTTCTTTCCAGTTTTGAACGGAAGATATTTCCTTTTTCACCATAGCCCTCTATGGGCTTCCAAATATCCCTTTGCCAATTGCACAAGAACAGCCTTAGCGAAAGGCTTCTTGAAGGGAAAGATGTAACTCGGTGAGATGAATTAACAGAACATAGAACAGTTTCTCAGAAAGCTTCTTTCCAGTTTTGAACGGAAGATATTTCCTTTTTCACCGTAGCCCTCTATGGGCTTCCAAATATCCCTTTGCCAATTCCAGAAGAACAGCCTTAGCGAAAGGCTTCTTGAAGGGAAAGATGTAACTCTGTGAGATGAATTAACAGATCACAGAGCAGTTTCTCAGAAAGCTTCTTTCCAGTTTTGAACGGAAGATATTTCCTTTTTCACCATAGCCCTCTAAGGGCTTCCAAATATCCCTTTGCCAATTCCACAAGAACAGCCTTAGCGAAAGGCTTCTTGAAGGGAAAGATGTAACTCTGTGAGATGAATTAACAGAACACAGAGCAGTTTCTCAGAAAGCTTCTTTCCAGTTTTGAACGGAAGATATTTCCTTTTTCACCATAGCCCTCTATGGGCTTCCAAATATCCCTTTGCCAATTCCACAAGAACAGCCTTAGCGAAAGGCTTCTTGAAGGGAAAGATGTAACTCTGTGAGATGAATTAACAGAACACAGAGCAGTTTCTCAGAAAGCTTCTTTCCAGTTTTGAACGGAAGATATTTCCTCTTTCACCATAGCCCTCTATGGGCTTCCAAATATCCCTTTGCCAATTGCACAAGAACAGCCTTAGCGAAAGGCTTCTTGAAGGGAAAGATGTAACTCGGTGAGATGAATTAACAGAACATAGAACAGTTTCTCAGAAAGCTTCTTTCCAGTTTTGAACGGAAGATATTTCCTTTTTCACTATAGCCCTCTATGGGCTTCCAAATATCCCTTTGCCAATGCCAGAAGAACAGCCTTAGCGAAAGGCTTCTTGAAGGGAAAGATGTAACTCTGTGAGATGAATTAACAGATCACAGAGCAGTTTCTCAGAAAGCTTCTTTCCAGTTTTGAACGGAAGATATTTCCTTTTTCACCATAGCCTTCTATGGGCTTCCAAATATCCCTTTGCCAATTCCACAAGAACAGCCTTAGCGAAAGGCTTCTTGAAGCGAAAGATGTAACTCTGTGAGATGAATTAACAGAACACAGAGCAGTTTCTCAGAAAGCTTCTTTCCAGTTTTGAACGGAAGATATTTCCTTTTTCACCATAGCCCTCTATGGGCTTCCAAATATCCCTTTGCCAATTCCACAAGAACAGCCTTAGCGAAAGGCTTCTTGAAGGGAAAGATGTAACTCTGTGAGATGAATTAACAGAACATAGAACAGTTTCTCAGAAAGCTTCTTTCCAATTTTGAACGGAAGATATTTCCTTTTTCACCATAGCCCTCTATGGGCTTCCAAATATCCCTTTGCCAATTCCACAAGAACAGCCTTAGCGAAAGGCTTCTTGAAGGGAAAGATGTAACTCTGTGAGATGAATTAACAGAACATAGAACAGTTTCTCAGAAAGCTTCTTTCCAGTTTTGAACGGAAGATATTTCCTTTTTCACCATAGCCCTCTATGGGCTTCCAAATATCCCTTTGCCAATTCCACAAGAACAGCCTTAGCGAAAGGCTTCTTGAAGGGAAAGATGTAACTCTGTGAGATGAATTCACAGAACATAGAACAGTTTCTCAGAAAGCTTCTTTCCAGTTTTGAACGGAAGATATTTCCTTTTTCACCATAGAACTCTATGGGCTTCCAAATATCCCTTTGCCAATTCCACAAGAACAGCCTTAGCGAAAGGCTTCTTGAAGGGAAAGATGTAACTCTGTGAGATGAATTAACAGAACATAGAACAGTTTCTCAGAAAGCTTCTTTCCAGTTTTGAACGGAAGATATTTCCTTTTTCACCATAGCCCTCTATGGGCTTCCAAATATCCCTTTGCCAATTCCACAAGAACAGCCTTAGCGAAAGGCTTCTTGAAGGGAAAGATGTAACTCTGTGAAATGAATTAACAGAACATAGAACAGTTTCTCAGAAAGCTTCTTTCCAGTTTTGAACGGAAGATATTTCCTTTTTCACCATAGCCCTCTATGGGCTTCCAAATATCCCGTTGCCAATTCCACAAGAACAGCCTTAGCGAAAGGCTTCTTGAAGTTAAAGATGTAACTCTGTGAGATGAATTAACAGAACACAAAGCAGTTTCTCAGAAAGCTTCTTTACAGTTTTGAACGGAAGGTATTTCCTTTTTCACCATAGCCGTCTATGGGCTTCCAAATATCCCTTTGCCAATTCCACAAGAACAGCCTTAGCGAAAGGCTTCTTGAAGGGAAAGATGTAACTCTGTGAGATGAATTAACAGAACACAGAGCAGTTTCTCAGAAAGCTTCTTTCCAGTTTTGAACAGAAGATATTTCCTTTTTCACCATAGCCCTCTATGGGCTTCCAAATATCCCTTTGCCAATTCCACAAGAACAGCCTTAGCGAAAGGCTTCTTGAAGGGAAAGATGTAACTCTGTGAGATGAATTAACAGAACACAGAGCAGTTTCTCAGAAAGCTTCTTTCCAGTTTTGAACAGAAGATATTTCCTTTTTCACCATAGCCCTCTAGGGGCTTCCAAATATCCCTTTGCCAATTCCACAAGAGCAGCCTTAGCGAAAGGATTCTTTAAGGGAAAGATGTAACTCTGTGAGATGAATTAACAGAACACAGAGCAGTTTCTCAGAAAGCTTCTTTCCAGTTTTGAACGGAAGATATTTCCTTTTTCACCATAGCCCTCTATGGGCTTCCAAATATCCCTTTGCCAATTGCACAAGAACAGCCTTAGCGAAAGGCTTCTTGAAGGAAAAGATGTAACTCTGTGAGATGAATTAACAGAACATAGAACAGTTTCTCAGAAAGCTTCTTTCCAGTTTTGAACGGAAGATATTTCCTTTTTCACCATAGCCCTCTATGGGCTTCCAAATATCCCTTTGCCAATTCCACAAGAACAGCCTTAGCGAAAGGCTTCTTGAAGGGAAAGATGTAACTCTGTGTGATGAATTAACAGAACACAGAGCAGTTTCTCAGAAAGTTTCTTTCCAGTTTTGAACGGAAGATATTTCCTTTTTCACCATAGCCCTCTATGGGCTTCCAAATATCCCTTTGCCAATTCCACAAGAACAGCCTTAGCGAAAGGCTTCTTGAAGGGAAAGATGTAACTCTGTGAGGTGAATTAACAGAACACAGAGCAGTTTCTCAGAAGGCTTCTTTCCAGTTTTGAACGGAAGATATTTCCTTTTTCACCATAGCCCTCTATGGGCTTCCAAATATCCCGTTGCCAATTCCACAAGAACAGCCTTAGCGAAAGGCTTCTTGAAGGGAAAGATGTAACTCTGTGAGATGAATTAACAGAACACAGAGCAGTTTCTCAGAAAGCTTCTTTCCAGTTTTGAACGGAAGATATTTCCTTTTTCACCATAGCCCTCTATGGACTTCCAAATATCCCTTTGCCAATTCCACAAGAACAGCCTTAGCGAAAGGCTTCTTGAAGGGAAAGATGTAACTCTGTGAGATGAATTAACAGAACACAAAGCAGTTTCTCAGAAAGCTTCTTTACAGTTCTGAACGGAAGATATTTCCTTTTTCACCATAGCCCTCTATGGGCTTCCAAATATCCCTTTGCCAATTCCACAAGAACAGCCTTAGCGAAAGGCTTCTTGAAGGGAAAGATGTTACTCTGTGAGATGAATTAACAGAACACAGAGCAGTTTCTCAGAAAGCTTCTTTCCAGTTTTGAACGGAAGATATTTCCTTTTTCACCATAACCCTCTATGGGCTTCCAAATATGCCTTTGCCAATTCCACAAGAACAGCCTTAGCGAAAGGCTTCTTGAAGGGAAAGATGAAACTCTGTGAGATGAATTAACAGAACACAGAGCAGTTTCTCAGAAAGCTTCTTTCCAGTTTTGAACGGAAGATATTTCCTTTTTAACCATAGCCCTCTATGGGCTTCCAAATATCCCTTTGCTAATTCCACAAGAACAGCCTTAGCGAAAGGCTTCTTGAAGTTAAAGATGTATCACTGTGAGATGAATTAACAGAACACAAAGCAGTTTCTCAGAAAGCTTCTTTACAGTTTTGAAGGTAAGATATTTCCTTTTTCAACATAGCCCTCTATGGGCTTCCAAATATCCCTTTGCCAATTCCACAAGAACAGCCTTAGCGAAAGGCTTCTTGAAGGGAAAGATGTAACTCTGTGAGATGAATTAACAGAACACAGAGCAGTTTCTCAGAAAGCTTCTTTCCAGTTTTGAACGGAAGATATTTCCTTTTTCACCATAGCCCTCTATGGGCTTCCAAATATCCCTTTGCCAATTCCACAAGAACAGCCTTAGCGAAAGGCTTCTTGAAGGGAAAGATGTAACTCTGTGAGATGAATTAACAGAACACAGAGCAGTTTCTCAGAAAGCTTCTTTCCAGTTTTGAACGGAAGATATTTCCTTTTTCACCGTAGCCCTCTATGGGCTTCCAAATATCCCTTTGCCAATTGCACAAGAACAGCCTTAGCGAAAGGCTTCTTGAAGGGAAAGATGTAACTCGGTGAGATGAATTAACAGAACATAGAACAGTTTCTCAGAAAGCTTCTTTCCAGTTTTGAACGGAAGATATTTCCTTTTTCACCGTAGCCCTCTATGGGCTTCCAAATATCCCTTTGCCAATTCCAGAAGAACAGCCTTAGCGAAAGGCTTCTTGAAGGGAAAGATGTAACTCTGTGAGATGAATTAACAGATCACAGAGCAGTTTCTCAGAAAGCTTCTTTCCAGTTTTGAACGGAAGATATTTCCTTTTTCACCATAGCCTTCTATGGGCTTCCAAATATCCCTTTGCCAATTCCACAAGAACAGCCTTAGCGAAAGGCTTCTTGAAGCGAAAGATGTAACTCTGTGAGATGAATTAACAGAACACAGAGCAGTTTCTCAGAAAGCTTCTTTCCAGTTTTGAACGGAAGATATTTCCTTTTTCACCATAGCCCTCTATGGGCTTCCAAATATCCCTTTGCCAATTCCACAAGAACAGCCTTAGCGAAAGGCTTCTGGAAGGGAAAGATGTAACTCTGTGAAATGAATTAACAGAACATAGAACAGTTTCTCAGAAAGCTTCTTTCCAGTTTTGAACGGAAGATATTTCCTTTTTCACCATAGCCCTCTATGGGCTTCCAAATATCCCGTTGCCAATTCCACAAGAACAGCCTTAGCGAAAGGCTTCTTGAAGTTAAAGATGTAACTCTGTGAGATGAATTAACAGAACACAAAGCAGTTTCTCAGAAAGCTTCTTTACAGTTTTGAACGGAAGGTATTTCCTTTTTCACCATAGCCGTCTATGGGCTTCCAAATATCCCTTTGCCAATTCCACAAGAACAGCCTTAGCGAAAGGCTTCTTGAAGGGAAAGATGTAACTCTGTGAGATGAATTAACAGAACACAGAGCAGTTTCTCAGAAAGCTTCTTTCCAGTTTTGAACAGAAGATATTTCCTTTTTCACCATAGCCCTCTATGGGCTTCCAAATATCCCTTTGCCAATTCCACAAGAACAGCCTTAGCGAAAGGCTTCTTGAAGGGAAAGATGTAACTCTGTGAGATGAATTAACAGAACACAGAGCAGTTTCTCAGAAAGCTTCTTTCCAGTTTTGAACAGAAGATATTTCCTTTTTCACCATAGCCCTCTATGGGCTTCCAAATATCCCTTTGCCAATTCCACAAGAGCAGCCTTAGCGAAAGGATTCTTGAAGGGAAAGATGTAACTCTGTGAGATGAATTAACAGAACACAGAGCAGTTTCTCAGAAAGCTTCTTTCCAGTTTTGAACGGAAGATATTTCCTTTTTCACCATAGCCCTCTATGGGCTTCCAAATATCCCTTTGCCAATTGCACAAGAACAGCCTTAGCGAAAGGCTTCTTGAAGGGAAAGATGTAACTCTGTGAGATGAATTAACAGAACATAGAACAGTTTCTCAGAAAGCTTCTTTCCAGTTTTGAACGGAAGATATTTCCTTTTTCACCATAGCCCTCTATGGGCTTCCAAATATCCCTTTGCCAATTCCACAAGAACAGCCTTAGCGAAAGGCTTCTTGAAGGGAAAGATGTAACTCTGTGTGATGAATTAACAGAACACAGAGCAGTTTCTCAGAAAGTTTCTTTCCAGTTTTGAACGGAAGATATTTCCTTTTTCACCATAGCCCTCTATGGGCTTCCAAATATCCCTTTGCCAATTCCACAAGAACAGCCTTAGCGAAAGGCTTCTTGAAGGGAAAGATGTAACTCTGTGAGGTGAATTAACAGAACACAGAGCAGTTTCTCAGAAGGCTTCTTTCCAGTTTTGAACGGAAGATATTTCCTTTTTCACCATAGCCCTCTATGGGCTTCCAAATATCCCGTTGCCAATTCCACAAGAACAGCCTTAGCGAAAGGCTTCTTGAAGGGAAAGATGTAACTCTGTGAGATGAATTAACAGAACACAGAGCAGTTTCTCAGAAAGCTTCTTTCCAGTTTTGAACGGAAGATATTTCCTTTTTCACCATAGCCCTCTATGGACTTCCAAATATCCCTTTGCCAATTCCACAAGAACAGCCTTAGCGAAAGGCTTCTTGAAGGGAAAGATGTAACTCTGTGAGATGAATTAACAGAACACAAAGCAGTTTCTCAGAAAGCTTCTTTACAGTTCTGAACGGAAGATATTTCCTTTTTCACCATAGCCCTCTATGGGCTTCCAAATATCCCTTTGCCAATTCCACAAGAACAGCCTTAGCGAAAGGCTTCTTGAAGGGAAAGATGTTACTCTGTGAGATGAATTAACAGAACACAGAGCAGTTTCTCAGAAAGCTTCTTTCCAGTTTTGAACGGAAGATATTTCCTTTTTCACCATAACCCTCTATGGGCTTCCAAATATGCCTTTGCCAATTCCACAAGAACAGCCTTAGCGAAAGGCTTCTTGAAGGGAAAGATGAAACTCTGTGAGATGAATTAACAGAACACAGAGCAGTTTCTCAGAAAGCTTCTTTCCAGTTTTGAACGGAAGATATTTCCTTTTTAACCATAGCCCTCTATGGGCTTCCAAATATCCCTTTGCTAATTCCACAAGAACAGCCTTAGCGAAAGGCTTCTTGAAGTTAAAGATGTATCACTGTGAGATGAATTAACAGAACACAAAGCAGTTTCTCAGAAAGCTTCTTTACAGTTTTGAAGGTAAGATATTTCCTTTTTCAACATAGCCCTCTATGGGCTTCCAAATATCCTTTTGCCAATTCCACAAGAACAGCCTTAGCGAAAGGCTTCTTGAAGGGAAAGATGTAACTCTGTGAGATGAATTAACAGAACACAGAGCAGTTTCTCAGAAAGCTTCTTTCCAGTTTTGAACGGAAGATATTTCCTTTTTCACCATAGCCCTCTATGGGCTTCCAAATATCCCTTTGCCAATTCCACAAGAACAGCCTTAGCGAAAGGCTTCTTGAAGGGAAAGATGTAACTCTGTGAGATGAATTAACAGAACACAGAGCAGTTTCTCAGAAAGCTTCTTTCCAGTTTTGAACGGAAGATATTTCCTTTTTCACCATAGCCCTCTATGGGCTTCCAAATATCCCTTTGCCAATTCCACAAGAACAGCCTTAGCGAAAGGCTTCTTGAAGGGAAAGATGTAACTCTGTGAGATGAATTAACAGAACACAGAGCAGTTTCTCAGAAAGCTTCTTTCCAGTTTTGAACGGAAGATATTTCCTTTTTCACCGTAGCCCTCTATGGGCTTCCAAATATCCCTTTGCCAATTGCACAAGAACAGCCTTAGCGAAAGGCTTCTTGAAGGGAAAGATGTAACTCGGTGAGATGAATTAACAGAACATAGAACAGTTTCTCAGAAAGCTTCTTTCCAGTTTTGAACGGAAGATATTTCCTTTTTCACCGTAGCCCTCTATGGGCTTCCAAATATCCCTTTGCCAATTCCAGAAGAACAGCCTTAGCGAAAGGCTTCTTGAAGGGAAAGATGTAACTCTGTGAGATGAATTAACAGATCACAGAGCAGTTTCTCAGAAAGCTTCTTTCCAGTTTTGAACGGAAGATATTTCCTTTTTCACCATAGCCTTCTATGGGCTTCCAAATATCCCTTTGCCAATTCCACAAGAACAGCCTTAGCGAAAGGCTTCTTGAAGCGAAAGATGTAACTCTGTGAGATGAATTAACAGAACACAGAGCAGTTTCTCAGAAAGCTTCTTTCCAGTTTTGAACGGAAGATATTTCCTTTTTCACCATAGCCCTCTATGGGCTTCCAAATATCCCTTTGCCAATTCCACAAGAACAGCCTTAGCGAAAGGCTTCTGGAAGGGAAAGATGTAACTCTGTGAGATGAATTAACAGAACATAGAACAGTTTCTCAGAAAGCTTCTTTCCAATTTTGAACGGAAGATATTTCCTTTTTCACCATAGCCCTCTCTGTTCTTCCAAATATCCCTTTGCCAATTCCACAAGAACAGCTTTAGCGAAAGGCTTCTTGAAGGGAAAGATGTAACTCTTTGAGATGAATTATCCGAACACAGAGTAGTTTCTCAGAAAGCTTCTTTCCAGTTTTGAACGGAAGATATTTCCTTTTTCACCATAGCCCTCTATGGGCTTCCAAATATCCCTTTGCCAATTCCACAAGAACAGCCTTAGCGAAAGGCTTCTTGAAGGGAAAGATGTAACTCTGTGAGATGAATTAACAGAACATAGAACAGTTTCTCAGAAAGCTTCTTTCCAGTTTTGAACGGAAGATATTTCCTTTTTCACCATAGCCCTCTATGGGCTTCCAAATATCCCTTTGCCAATTCCACAAGAACAGCCTTAGCGAAAGGCTTCTTGAAAGGAAATATGTAACTCTGTGAGATGAATTAACAGAGCACAGAGCAGTTTCTCAGAAAGCTTCTTTCCAGTTTTGAACGGAAGATATTTCCTTTTTCACCATAGCCCTCTATGGGCTTCCAAATATCCCTTTTCCAATTCCACAAGAACAGCTTTAGCGAAAGGCTTCTTGAAGGGAAAGATGTAACTCTGTGAGATGAATTATCCGAACACAGAGTAGTTTCTCAGAAAGCTTCTTTCCAGTTTTGAACGGAAGATATTTCCTTTTTCACCATAGCCCTCTATGGGCTTCCAAATATCCCTTTGCCAATTCCACAAGAACAGCCTTAGCGAAAGGCTTCTTGAAGGGAAAGATGTAACTCTGTGAGATGAATTAACAGAACATAGAACAGTTTCTCAGAAAGCTTCTTTCCAGTTTTGAACGGAAGATATTTCCTTTTTCACCTTAGAACTCTATGGGCTTCCAAATATCCCTTTGCCCATTCCACAAGAACAGCCTTAGCGAAAGGCTTCTTGAAGGGAAAGATGTAACTCTGTGAGATGAATTAACAGAACATAGAACAGTTTCTCAGAAAGCTTCTTTCCAGTTTTGAACGGAAGATATTTCCTTTTTCACCATAGCCCTCTATGGGCTTCCAAATATCCCTTTGCCAATTCCACAAGAACAGCCTTAGCGAAAGGCTTCTTGAAGGGAAAGATGTAACTCTGTGAAGTGAATTAACAGAACATAGAACAGTTTCTCAGAAAGCTTCTTTCCAGTTTTGAACGGAAGATATTTCCTTTTTCACCATAGCCCTCTATGGGCTTCCAAATATCCCTTTGCTAATTCCACAAGAACAGCCTTAGCGAAAGGCTTCTTGAAGTTAAAGATGTATCACTGTGAGATGAATTAACAGAACACAAAGCAGTTTCTCAGAAAGCTTCTTTACAGTTTTGAAGGTAAGATATTTCCTTTTTCAACATAGCCCTCTATGGGCTTCCAAATATCCCTTTGCCAATTCCACAAGAACAGCCTTAGCGAAAGGCTTCTTGAAGGGAAAGATGTAACTCTGTGAGATGAATTAACAGAACACAGAGCAGTTTCTCAGAAAGCTTCTTTCCAGTTTTGAACGGAAGATATTTCCTTTTTCACCATAGCCCTCTATGGGCTTCCAAATATCCCTTTGCCAATTCCACAAGAACAGCCTTAGCGAAAGGCTTCTTGAAGGGAAAGATGTAACTCTGTGAGATGAATTAACAGAACACAGAGCAGTTTCTCAGAAAGCTTCTTTCCAGTTTTGAACGGAAGATATTTCCTTTTTCACCATAGCCCTCTATGGGCTTCCAAATATCCCTTTGCCAATTCCACAAGAACAGCCTTAGCGAAAGGCTTCTTGAAGGGAAAGATGTAACTCTGTGAGATGAATTAACAGAACACAGAGCAGTTTCTCAGAAAGCTTCTTTCCAGTTTTGAACGGAAGATATTTCCTTTTTCACCGTAGCCCTCTATGGGCTTCCAAATATCCCTTTGCCAATTGCACAAGAACAGCCTTAGCGAAAGGCTTCTTGAAGGGAAAGATGTAACTCGGTGAGATGAATTAACAGAACATAGAACAGTTTCTCAGAAAGCTTCTTTCCAGTTTTGAACGGAAGATATTTCCTTTTTCACCGTAGCCCTCTATGGGCTTCCAAATATCCCTTTGCCAATTCCAGAAGAACAGCCTTAGCGAAAGGCTTCTTGAAGGGAAAGATGTAACTCTGTGAGATGAATTAACAGATCACAGAGCAGTTTCTCAGAAAGCTTCTTTCCAGTTTTGAACGGAAGATATTTCCTTTTTCACCATAGCCTTCTATGGGCTTCCAAATATCCCTTTGCCAATTCCACAAGAACAGCCTTAGCGAAAGGCTTCTTGAAGCGAAAGATGTAACTCTGTGAGATGAATTAACAGAACACAGAGCAGTTTCTCAGAAAGCTTCTTTCCAGTTTTGAACGGAAGATATTTCCTTTTTCACCATAGCCCTCTATGGGCTTCCAAATATCCCTTTGCCAATTCCACAAGAACAGCCTTAGCGAAAGGCTTCTGGAAGGGAAAGATGTAACTCTGTGAGATGAATTAACAGAACATAGAACAGTTTCTCAGAAAGCTTCTTTCCAATTTTGAACGGAAGATATTTCCTTTTTCACCATAGCCCTCTCTGTTCTTCCAAATATCCCTTTGCCAATTCCACAAGAACAGCTTTAGCGAAAGGCTTCTTGAAGGGAAAGATGTAACTCTTTGAGATGAATTATCCGAACACAGAGTAGTTTCTCAGAAAGCTTCTTTCCAGTTTTGAACGGAAGATATTTCCTTTTTCACCATAGCCCTCTATGGGCTTCCAAATATCCCTTTGCCAATTCCACAAGAACAGCCTTAGCGAAAGGCTTCTTGAAGGGAAAGATGTAACTCTGTGAGATGAATTAACAGAACATAGAACAGTTTCTCAGAAAGCTTCTTTCCAGTTTTGAACGGAAGATATTTCCTTTTTCACCATAGCCCTCTATGGGCTTCCAAATATCCCTTTGCCAATTCCACAAGAACAGCCTTAGCGAAAGGCTTCTTGAAGGGAATATGTAACTCTGTGAGATGAATTAACAGAGCACAGAGCAGTTTCTCAGAAAGCTTCTTTCCAGTTTTGAACGGAAGATATTTCCTTTTTCACCATAGCCCTCTATGGGCTTCCAAATATCCCTTTTCCAATTCCACAAGAACAGCTTTAGCGAAAGGCTTCTTGAAGGGAAAGATGTAACTCTGTGAGATGAATTATCCGAACACAGAGTAGTTTCTCAGAAAGCTTCTTTCCAGTTTTGAACGGAAGATATTTCCTTTTTCACCATAGCCCTCTATGGGCTTCCAAATATCCCTTTGCCAATTCCACAAGAACAGCCTTAGCGAAAGGCTTCTTGAAGGGAAAGATGTAACTCTGTGAGATGAATTAACAGAACATAGAACAGTTTCTCAGAAAGCTTCTTTCCAGTTTTGAACGGAAGATATTTCCTTTTTCACCTTAGAACTCTATGGGCTTCCAAATATCCCTTTGCCCATTCCACAAGAACAGCCTTAGCGAAAGGCTTCTTGAAGGGAAAGATGTAACTCTGTGAGATGAATTAACAGAACATAGAACAGTTTCTCAGAAAGCTTCTTTCCAGTTTTGAACGGAAGATATTTCCTTTTTCACCATAGCCCTCTATGGGCTTCCAAATATCCCTTTGCCAATTCCACAAGAACAGCCTTAGCGAAAGGCTTCTTGAAGGGAAAGATGTAACTCTGTGAAGTGAATTAACAGAACATAGAACAGTTTCTCAGAAAGCTTCTTTCCAGTTTTGAACGGAAGATATTTCCTTTTTCACCATAGCCCTCTATGGGCTTCCAAATATCCCGTTGCCAATTCCACAAGAACAGCCTTAGCGAAAGGCTTCTTGAAGGGAAAGATGTAACTCTGTGAGATGAATTAACAGAACACAGAGCAGTTTCTCAGAAAGCTTCTTTCCAGTTTTGAACGGAAGATATTTCCTTTTTCACCATAGCCCTCTATGGACTTCCAAATATCCCTTTGCCAATTCCACAAGAACAGCCTTAGCGAAAGGCTTCTTGAAGGGAAAGATGTAACTCTGTGAGATGAATTAACAGAACACAAAGCAGTTTCTCAGAAAGCTTCTTTACAGTTCTGAACGGAAGATATTTCCTTTTTCACCATAGCCCTCTATGGGCTTCCAAATATCCCTCTGCCAATTCCACAAGAACAGCATTAGCGAAAGGCTTCTTGAAGGGAAAGATGTTACTCTGTGAGATGAATTAACAGAACACAGAGCAGTTTCTCAGAAAGCTTCTTTCCAGTTTTGAACGGAAGATATTTCCTTTTTCACCATAACCCTCTATGGGCTTCCAAATATGCCTTTGCCAATTCCACAAGAACAGCCTTAGCGAAAGGCTTCTTGAAGGGAAAGATGTAACTCTGTGAGATGAATTAACAGAACACAGAGCAGTTTCTCAGAAAGCTTCTTTCCAGTTTTGAACGGAAGATATTTCCTTTTTTACCATAGCCCTCTATGGGCTTCCAAATATCCCTTTGCCAATTCCACAAGAACAGCCTTAGCGAAAGGCTTCTTGAAGGGAAAGATGTAACTCTGTGAGATGAATTAACAGAACATAGAACAGTTTCTCGGAAAACTTCTTCCCAGTTTTGAACGGAAGATATTTCCTTTTTCACCATAACCCTCTATGGGCTTCCAAATATCCCTTTGCCAATTCCACAAGAACAGCCTTAGCGAAAGGCTTCTTGAAGGGAAAGATGTAACTCTGTGAGATGAATTAACAGAACATAGAACAGTTTCTCAGAAAGCTTCTTTCCAGTTTTGAACGGAAGATATTTCCTTTTTCACCATAGCCCTCTATGGGCTTCCAAATATCCCTTTGCCAATTCCACAAGAACAGCCTTAGCGAAAGGCTTCTTGAAGGGAAAGATGTAACTCTGTGTGATGAATTAACAGAACACAGAGCAGTTTCTCAGAAAGTTTCTTTCCAGTTTTGAACGGAAGATATTTCCTTTTTCACCATAGCCCTCTATGGGCTTCCAAATATCCCTTTGCCAATTCCACAAGAACAGCCTTAGCGAAAGGCTTCTTGAAGGGAAAGATGTAACTCTGTGAGGTGAATTAACAGAACACAGAGCAGTTTCTCAGAAGGCTTCTTTCCAGTTTTGAACGGAAGATATTTCCTTTTTCACCATAGCCCTCTATGGGCTTCCAAATATCCCGTTGCCAATTCCACAAGAACAGCCTTAGCGAAAGGCTTCTTGAAGGGAAAGATGTAACTCTGTGAGATGAATTAACAGAACACAGAGCAGTTTCTCAGAAAGCTTCTTTCCAGTTTTGAACGGAAGATATTTCCTTTTTCACCATAGCCCTCTATGGACTTCCAAATATCCCTTTGCCAATTCCACAAGAACAGCCTTAGCGAAAGGCTTCTTGAAGGGAAAGATGTAACTCTGTGAGATGAATTAACAGAACACAAAGCAGTTTCTCAGAAAGCTTCTTTACAGTTCTGAACGGAAGATATTTCCTTTTTCACCATAGCCCTCTATGGGCTTCCAAATATCCCTTTGCCAATTCCACAAGAACAGCCTTAGCGAAAGGCTTCTTGAAGGGAAAGATGTTACTCTGTGAGATGAATTAACAGAACACAGAGCAGTTTCTCAGAAAGCTTCTTTCCAGTTTTGAACGGAAGATATTTCCTTTTTCACCATAACCCTCTATGGGCTTCCAAATATGCCTTTGCCAATTCCACAAGAACAGCCTTAGCGAAAGGCTTCTTGAAGGGAAAGATGAAACTCTGTGAGATGAATTAACAGAACACAGAGCAGTTTCTCAGAAAGCTTCTTTCCAGTTTTGAACGGAAGATATTTCCTTTTTAACCATAGCCCTCTATGGGCTTCCAAATATCCCTTTGCTAATTCCACAAGAACAGCCTTAGCGAAAGGCTTCTTGAAGTTAAAGATGTATCACTGTGAGATGAATTAACAGAACACAAAGCAGTTTCTCAGAAAGCTTCTTTACAGTTTTGAAGGTAAGATATTTCCTTTTTCAACATAGCCCTCTATGGGCTTCCAAATATCCCTTTGCCAATTCCACAAGAACAGCCTTAGCGAAAGGCTTCTTGAAGGGAAAGATGTAACTCTGTGAGATGAATTAACAGAACACAGAGCAGTTTCTCAGAAAGCTTCTTTCCAGTTTTGAACGGAAGATATTTCCTTTTTCACCATAGCCCTCTATGGGCTTCCAAATATCCCTTTGCCAATTCCACAAGAACAGCCTTAGCGAAAGGCTTCTTGAAGGGAAAGATGTAACTCTGTGAGATGAATTAACAGAACACAGAGCAGTTTCTCAGAAAGCTTCTTTCCAGTTTTGAACGGAAGATATTTCCTTTTTCACCGTAGCCCTCTATGGGCTTCCAAATATCCCTTTGCCAATTGCACAAGAACAGCCTTAGCGAAAGGCTTCTTGAAGGGAAAGATGTAACTCGGTGAGATGAATTAACAGAACATAGAACAGTTTCTCAGAAAGCTTCTTTCCAGTTTTGAACGGAAGATATTTCCTTTTTCACCGTAGCCCTCTATGGGCTTCCAAATATCCCTTTGCCAATTCCAGAAGAACAGCCTTAGCGAAAGGCTTCTTGAAGGGAAAGATGTAACTCTGTGAGATGAATTAACAGATCACAGAGCAGTTTCTCAGAAAGCTTCTTTCCAGTTTTGAACGGAAGATATTTCCTTTTTCACCATAGCCTTCTATGGGCTTCCAAATATCCCTTTGCCAATTCCACAAGAACAGCCTTAGCGAAAGGCTTCTTGAAGCGAAAGATGTAACTCTGTGAGATGAATTAACAGAACACAGAGCAGTTTCTCAGAAAGCTTCTTTCCAGTTTTGAACGGAAGATATTTCCTTTTTCACCATAGCCCTCTATGGGCTTCCAAATATCCCTTTGCCAATTCCACAAGAACAGCCTTAGCGAAAGGCTTCTGGAAGGGAAAGATGTAACTCTGTGAAATGAATTAACAGAACATAGAACAGTTTCTCAGAAAGCTTCTTTCCAGTTTTGAACGGAAGATATTTCCTTTTTCACCATAGCCCTCTATGGGCTTCCAAATATCCCGTTGCCAATTCCACAAGAACAGCCTTAGCGAAAGGCTTCTTGAAGTTAAAGATGTAACTCTGTGAGATGAATTAACAGAACACAAAGCAGTTTCTCAGAAAGCTTCTTTACAGTTTTGAACGGAAGGTATTTCCTTTTTCACCATAGCCGTCTATGGGCTTCCAAATATCCCTTTGCCAATTCCACAAGAACAGCCTTAGCGAAAGGCTTCTTGAAGGGAAAGATGTAACTCTGTGAGATGAATTAACAGAACACAGAGCAGTTTCTCAGAAAGCTTCTTTCCAGTTTTGAACAGAAGATATTTCCTTTTTCACCATAGCCCTCTATGGGCTTCCAAATATCCCTTTGCCAATTCCACAAGAACAGCCTTAGCGAAAGGCTTCTTGAAGGGAAAGATGTAACTCTGTGAGATGAATTAACAGAACACAGAGCAGTTTCTCAGAAAGCTTCTTTCCAGTTTTGAACAGAAGATATTTCCTTTTTCACCATAGCCCTCTATGGGCTTCCAAATATCCCTTTGCCAATTCCACAAGAGCAGCCTTAGCGAAAGGATTCTTGAAGGGAAAGATGTAACTCTGTGAGATGAATTAACAGAACACAGAGCAGTTTCTCAGAAAGCTTCTTTCCAGTTTTGAACGGAAGATATTTCCTTTTTCACCATAGCCCTCTATGGGCTTCCAAATATCCCTTTGCCAATTGCACAAGAACAGCCTTAGCGAAAGGCTTCTTGAAGGGAAAGATGTAACTCTGTGAGATGAATTAACAGAACATAGAACAGTTTCTCAGAAAGCTTCTTTCCAGTTTTGAACGGAAGATATTTCCTTTTTCACCATAGCCCTCTATGGGCTTCCAAATATCCCTTTGCCAATTCCACAAGAACAGCCTTAGCGAAAGGCTTCTTGAAGTTAAAGATGTATCACTGTGAGATGAATTAACAGAACACAAAGCAGTTTCTCAGAAAGCTTCTTTACAGTTTTGAAGGTAAGATATTTCCTTTTTCAACATAGCCCTCTATGGGCTTCCAAATATCCCTTTGCCAATTCCACAAGAACAGCCTTAGCGAAAGGCTTCTTGAAGGGAAAGATGTAACTCTGTGAGATGAATTAACAGAACACAGAGCAGTTTCTCAGAAAGCTTCTTTCCAGTTTTGAACGGAAGATATTTCCTTTTTCACCATAGCCCTCTATGGGCTTCCAAATATCCCTTTGCCAATTCCACAAGAACAGCCTTATCGAAAGGCTTCTTGAAGGGAAAGATGTAACTCTGTGAGATGAATTAACAGAACACAGAGCAGTTTCTCAGAAAGCTTCTTTCCAGTTTTGAACGGAAGATATTTCCTTTTTCACCATAGCCCTCTATGGGCTTCCAAATATCCCTTTGCCAATTCCACAAGAACAGCCTTAGCGAAAGGCTTCTTGAAGGGAAAGATGTAACTCTGTGAGATGAATTAACAGAACACAGAGCAGTTTCTCAGAAAGCTTCTTTCCAGTTTTGAACGGAAGATATTTCCTTTTTCACCGTAGCCCTCTATGGGCTTCCAAATATCCCTTTGCCAATTGCACAAGAACAGCCTTAGCGAAAGGCTTCTTGAAGGGAAAGATGTAACTCGGTGAGATGAATTAACAGAACATAGAACAGTTTCTCAGAAAGCTTCTTTCCAGTTTTGAACGGAAGATATTTCCTTTTTCACCGTAGCCCTCTATGGGCTTCCAAATATCCCTTTGCCAATTCCAGAAGAACAGCCTTAGCGAAAGGCTTCTTGAAGGGAAAGATGTAACTCTGTGAGATGAATTAACAGATCACAGAGCAGTTTCTCAGAAAGCTTCTTTCCAGTTTTGAACGGAAGATATTTCCTTTTTCACCATAGCCTTCTATGGGCTTCCAAATATCCCTTTGCCAATTCCACAAGAACAGCCTTAGCGAAAGGCTTCTTGAAGCGAAAGATGTAACTCTGTGAGATGAATTAACAGAACACAGAGCAGTTTCTCAGAAAGCTTCTTTCCAGTTTTGAACGGAAGATATTTCCTTTTTCACCATAGCCCTCTATGGGCTTCCAAATATCCCTTTGCCAATTCCACAAGAACAGCCTTAGCGAAAGGCTTCTGGAAGGGAAAGATGTAACTCTGTGAGATGAATTAACAGAACATAGAACAGTTTCTCAGAAAGCTTCTTTCCAATTTTGAACGGAAGATATTTCCTTTTTCACCATAGCCCTCTCTGTTCTTCCAAATATCCCTTTGCCAATTCCACAAGAACAGCTTTAGCGAAAGGCTTCTTGAAGGGAAAGATGTAACTCTTTGAGATGAATTATCCGAACACAGAGTAGTTTCTCAGAAAGCTTCTTTCCAGTTTTGAACGGAAGATATTTCCTTTTTCACCATAGCCCTCTATGGGCTTCCAAATATCCCTTTGCCAATTCCACAAGAACAGCCTTAGCGAAAGGCTTCTTGAAGGGAAAGATGTAACTCTGTGAGATGAATTAACAGAACATAGAACAGTTTCTCAGAAAGCTTCTTTCCAGTTTTGAACGGAAGATATTTCCTTTTTCACCATAGCCCTCTATGGGCTTCCAAATATCCCTTTGCCAATTCCACAAGAACAGCCTTAGCGAAAGGCTTCTTGAAGGGAAATATGTAACTCTGTGAGATGAATTAACAGAGCACAGAGCAGTTTCTCAGAAAGCTTCTTTCCAGTTTTGAACGGAAGATATTTCCTTTTTCACCATAGCCCTCTATGGGCTTCCAAATATCCCTTTTCCAATTCCACAAGAACAGCTTTAGCGAAAGGCTTCTTGAAGGGAAAGATGTAACTCTGTGAGATGAATTATCCGAACACAGAGTAGTTTCTCAGAAAGCTTCTTTCCAGTTTTGAACGGAAGATATTTCCTTTTTCACCATAGCCCTCTATGGGCTTCCAAATATCCCTTTGCCAATTCCACAAGAACAGCCTTAGCGAAAGGCTTCTTGAAGGGAAAGATGTAACTCTGTGAGATGAATTAACAGAACATAGAACAGTTTCTCAGAAAGCTTCTTTCCAGTTTTGAACGGAAGATATTTCCTTTTTCACCTTAGAACTCTATGGGCTTCCAAATATCCCTTTGCCCATTCCACAAGAACAGCCTTAGCGAAAGGCTTCTTGAAGGGAAAGATGTAACTCTGTGAGATGAATTAACAGAACATAGAACAGTTTCTCAGAAAGCTTCTTTCCAGTTTTGAACGGAAGATATTTCCTTTTTCACCATAGCCCTCTATGGGCTTCCAAATATCCCTTTGCCAATTCCACAAGAACAGCCTTAGCGAAAGGCTTCTTGAAGGGAAAGATGTAACTCTGTGAAGTGAATTAACAGAACATAGAACAGTTTCTCAGAAAGCTTCTTTCCAGTTTTGAACGGAAGATATTTCCTTTTTCACCATAGCCCTCTATGGGCTTCCAAATATCCCTTTGCTAATTCCACAAGAACAGCCTTAGCGAAAGGCTTCTTGAAGTTAAAGATGTATCACTGTGAGATGAATTAACAGAACACAAAGCAGTTTCTCAGAAAGCTTCTTTACAGTTTTGAAGGTAAGATATTTCCTTTTTCAACATAGCCCTCTATGGGCTTCCAAATATCCCTTTGCCAATTCCACAAGAACAGCCTTAGCGAAAGGCTTCTTGAAGGGAAAGATGTAACTCTGTGAGATGAATTAACAGAACACAGAGCAGTTTCTCAGAAAGCTTCTTTCCAGTTTTGAACGGAAGATATTTCCTTTTTCACCATAGCCCTCTATGGGCTTCCAAATATCCCTTTGCCAATTCCACAAGAACAGCCTTAGCGAAAGGCTTCTTGAAGGGAAAGATGTAACTCTGTGAGATGAATTAACAGAACACAGAGCAGTTTCTCAGAAAGCTTCTTTCCAGTTTTGAACGGAAGATATTTCCTTTTTCACCATAGCCCTCTATGGGCTTCCAAATATCCCTTTGCCAATTCCACAAGAACAGCCTTAGCGAAAGGCTTCTTGAAGGGAAAGATGTAACTCTGTGAGATGAATTAACAGAACACAGAGCAGTTTCTCAGAAAGCTTCTTTCCAGTTTTGAACGGAAGATATTTCCTTTTTCACCGTAGCCCTCTATGGGCTTCCAAATATCCCTTTGCCAATTGCACAAGAACAGCCTTAGCGAAAGGCTTCTTGAAGGGAAAGATGTAACTCGGTGAGATGAATTAACAGAACATAGAACAGTTTCTCAGAAAGCTTCTTTCCAGTTTTGAACGGAAGATATTTCCTTTTTCACCGTAGCCCTCTATGGGCTTCCAAATATCCCTTTGCCAATTCCAGAAGAACAGCCTTAGCGAAAGGCTTCTTGAAGGGAAAGATGTAACTCTGTGAGATGAATTAACAGATCACAGAGCAGTTTCTCAGAAAGCTTCTTTCCAGTTTTGAACGGAAGATATTTCCTTTTTCACCATAGCCTTCTATGGGCTTCCAAATATCCCTTTGCCAATTCCACAAGAACAGCCTTAGCGAAAGGCTTCTTGAAGCGAAAGATGTAACTCTGTGAGATGAATTAACAGAACACAGAGCAGTTTCTCAGAAAGCTTCTTTCCAGTTTTGAACGGAAGATATTTCCTTTTTCACCATAGCCCTCTATGGGCTTCCAAATATCCCTTTGCCAATTCCACAAGAACAGCCTTAGCGAAAGGCTTCTGGAAGGGAAAGATGTAACTCTGTGAGATGAATTAACAGAACATAGAACAGTTTCTCAGAAAGCTTCTTTCCAATTTTGAACGGAAGATATTTCCTTTTTCACCATAGCCCTCTCTGTTCTTCCAAATATCCCTTTGCCAATTCCACAAGAACAGCTTTAGCGAAAGGCTTCTTGAAGGGAAAGATGTAACTCTTTGAGATGAATTATCCGAACACAGAGTAGTTTCTCAGAAAGCTTCTTTCCAGTTTTGAACGGAAGATATTTCCTTTTTCACCATAGCCCTCTATGGGCTTCCAAATATCCCTTTGCCAATTCCACAAGAACAGCCTTAGCGAAAGGCTTCTTGAAGGGAAAGATGTAACTCTGTGAGATGAATTAACAGAACATAGAACAGTTTCTCAGAAAGCTTCTTTCCAGTTTTGAACGGAAGATATTTCCTTTTTCACCATAGCCCTCTATGGGCTTCCAAATATCCCTTTGCCAATTCCACAAGAACAGCCTTAGCGAAAGGCTTCTTGAAGGGAAATATGTAACTCTGTGAGATGAATTAACAGAGCACAGATCAGTTTCTCAGAAAGCTTCTTTCCAGTTTTGAACGGAAGATATTTCCTTTTTCACCATAGCCCTCTATGGGCTTCCAAATATCCCTTTTCCAATTCCACAAGAACAGCTTTAGCGAAAGGCTTCTTGAAGGGAAAGATGTAACTCTGTGAGATGAATTATCCGAACACAGAGTAGTTTCTCAGAAAGCTTCTTTCCAGTTTTGAACGGAAGATATTTCCTTTTTCACCATAGCCCTCTATGGGCTTCCAAATATCCCTTTGCCAATTCCACAAGAACAGCCTTAGCGAAAGGCTTCTTGAAGGGAAAGATGTAACTCTGTGAGATGAATTAACAGAACATAGAACAGTTTCTCAGAAAGCTTCTTTCCAGTTTTGAACGGAAGATATTTCCTTTTTCACCTTAGAACTCTATGGGCTTCCAAATATCCCTTTGCCCATTCCACAAGAACAGCCTTAGCGAAAGGCTTCTTGAAGGGAAAGATGTAACTCTGTGAGATGAATTAACAGAACATAGAACAGTTTCTCAGAAAGCTTCTTTCCAGTTTTGAACGGAAGATATTTCCTTTTTCACCATAGCCCTCTATGGGCTTCCAAATATCCCTTTGCCAATTCCACAAGAACAGCCTTAGCGAAAGGCTTCTTGAAGGGAAAGATGTAACTCTGTGAAGTGAATTAACAGAACATAGAACAGTTTCTCAGAAAGCTTCTTTCCAGTTTTGAACGGAAGATATTTCCTTTTTCACCATAGCCCTCTATGGGCTTCCAAATATCCCGTTGCCAATTCCACAAGAACAGCCTTAGCGAAAGGCTTCTTGAAGGGAAAGATGTAACTCTGTGAGATGAATTAACAGAACACAGAGCAGTTTCTCAGAAAGCTTCTTTCCAGTTTTGAACGGAAGATATTTCCTTTTTCACCATAGCCCTCTATGGACTTCCAAATATCCCTTTGCCAATTCCACAAGAACAGCCTTAGCGAAAGGCTTCTTGAAGGGAAAGATGTAACTCTGTGAGATGAATTAACAGAACACAAAGCAGTTTCTCAGAAAGCTTCTTTACAGTTCTGAACGGAAGATATTTCCTTTTTCACCGTAGCCCTCTATGGGCTTCCAAATATCCCTCTGCCAATTCCACAAGAACAGCATTAGCGAAAGGCTTCTTGAAGGGAAAGATGTTACTCTGTGAGATGAATTAACAGAACACAGAGCAGTTTCTCAGAAAGCTTCTTTCCAGTTTTGAACGGAAGATATTTCCTTTTTCACCATAACCCTCTATGGGCTTCCAAATATGCCTTTGCCAATTCCACAAGAACAGCCTTAGCGAAAGGCTTCTTGAAGGGAAAGATGTAACTCTGTGAGATGAATTAACAGAACACAGAGCAGTTTCTCAGAAAGCTTCTTTCCAGTTTTGAACGGAAGATATTTCCTTTTTTACCATAGCCCTCTATGGGCTTCCAAATATCCCTTTGCCAATTCCACAAGAACAGCCTTAGCGAAAGGCTTCTTGAAGGGAAAGATGTAACTCTGTGAGATGAATTAACAGAACATAGAACAGTTTCTCGGAAAACTTCTTCCCAGTTTTGAACGGAAGATATTTCCTTTTTCACCATAACCCTCTATGGGCTTCCAAATATCCCTTTGCCAATTCCACAAGAACAGCCTTAGCGAAAGGCTTCTTGAAGGGAAAGATGTAACTCTGTGAGATGAATTAACAGAACACAGAGCAGTTTCTCAGAAGGTTTCTTTCCAGTTTTGAACGGAAGATATTTCCTTTTTCACCATAGCCCTCTATGGGCTTCCAAATATCCCTTTCCCAATTCCACAAGAACAGCCTTAGCGAAAGGCTTCTTGAAGGGAAAGATGTAACTCTGTGAGATGAATTAACAGAACACAGAGCAGTTTCTCAGAAAGCTTCTTTCCAGTTTTGAACGGAAGATATTTCCTTTTTCACCATAGCCCTCTATGGGCTTCCAAATATCCCTTTGCCAATTCCACAAGAACAGCCTTAGCGAAAGGCTTCTTGAAGGGAAAGATGTAACTCTGTGAGATGAATTAACAGAACACAGAGCAGTTTCTCAGAAAGCTTCTTTCCAGTTTTGAACGGAAGATATTTACTTTTTCACCATAGCCCTCTATGGGCTTCCAAATATCCCTTTGCCAATTCCGCAAGAACAGCCTTAGCGAAAGGCTTCTTGAGGGAAAGATGTAACTCTGTGAGATGAATTAACAGAACGCAGAACAGTTTCTCAGAAAGCTTCTTTCCAGTTTTGAACGGAAGATATTTCCTTTTTCACCATAGCCCTCTATGGGCTTCCAAATATCCCTTTGCCAATTCCACAAGAACAGCCTTAGCGAAAGGCTTCTTGAAGGGAAAGATGTAATTCTGTGAGATGAATTAACAGAACATGGAACAGTTTCTCAGAAAGCTTCTTTCCAGTTTTGAACGGAAGATATTTCCTTTTTCACCATAGCCCTCAAAGGGCTTCCAAATATCCCTTTGCCAATTCCACAAGAACAGCCGTAGCGAAACGCTTCTTGAAGGGAAAGATGTAACTCTGTGAGATGAATTAACAGAACACAGAGCAGTTTCTCAGAAAGCTTCTTTCCAGTTTTGAACGGAAGATATTTCCTTTTTCACCATAGCCCTCTATGGGCTTCCAAATATCCCTTTGCCAATTGCACAAGAACAGCCTTAGCGAAAGGCTTCTTGAAGGGAAAGATGTAACTCGGTGAGATGAATTAACAGAACATAGAACAGTTTCTCAGAAAGCTTCTTTCCAGTTTTGAACGGAAGATATTTCCTTTTTCACCGTAGCCCTCTATGGGCTTCCAAATATCCCTTTGCCAATTCCAGAAGAACAGCCTTAGCGAAAGGCTTCTTGAAGGGAAAGATGTAACTCTGTGAGATGAATTAACAGATCACAGAGCAGTTTCTCAGAAAGCTTCTTTCCAGTTTTGAACGGAAGATATTTCCTTTTTTACCATAGCCCTCTATGGGCTTCCAAATATCCCTTTGCCAATTCCACAAGAACAGCCTTAGCGAAAGGCTTCTTGAAGGGAAAGATGTAACTCTGTGAGATGAATTAACAGAACATAGAACAGTTTCTCGGAAAACTTCTTCCCAGTTTTGAACGGAAGATATTTCCTTTTTCACCATAACCCTCTATGGGCTTCCAAATATCCCTTTGCCAATTCCACAAGAACAGCCTTAGCGAAAGGCTTCTTGAAGGGAAAGATGTAACTCTGTGAGATGAATTAACAGAACACAGAGCAGTTTCTCAGAAGGTTTCTTTCCAGTTTTGAACGGAAGATATTTCCTTTTTCACCATAGCCCTCTATGGGCTTCCAAATATCCCTTTCCCAATTCCACAAGAACAGCCTTAGCGAAAGGCTTCTGGAAGGGAAAGATGAAACTCTGTGAGATGAATTAACAGAACACAGAGCAGTTTCTCAGAAAGCTTCTTTCCAGTTTTGAACGGAAGATATTTCCTTTTTCACCATAGCCCTCTATGGGCTTCCAAATATCCCTTTGCCAATTCCACAAGAACAGCCTTAGCGAAAGGCTTCTTGAAGGGAAAGATGTAACTCTGTGAGATGAATTAACAGAACACAGAGCAGTTTCTCAGAAAGCTTCTTTCCAGTTTTGAACGGAAGATATTTACTTTTTCACCATAGCCCTCTATGGGCTTCCAAATATCCTTTGCCAATTCCGCAAGAACAGCCTTAGCGAAAGGCTTCTTGAGGGAAAGATGTAACTCTGTGAGATGAATTAACAGAACGCAGAACAGTTTCTCAGAAAGCTTCTTTCCAGTTTTGAACGGAAGATATTTCCTTTTTCACCATAGCCCTCTATGGGCTTCCAAATATCCCTTTGCCAATTCCACAAGAACAGCCTTAGCGAAAGGCTTCTTGAAGGGAAAGATGTAATTCTGTGAGATGAATTAACAGAACATGGAACAGTTTCTCAGAAAGCTTCTTTCCAGTTTTGAACGGAAGATATTTCCTTTTTCACCATAGCCCTCTAAGGGCTTCCAAATATCCCTTTGCCAATTCCACAAGAACAGCCGTAGCGAAACGCTTCTTGAAGGGAAAGATGTAACTCTGTGAGATGAATTAACAGAACACAGAGCAGTTTCTCAGAAAGCTTCTTTCCAGTTTTGAACGGAAGATATTTCCTTTTTCACCATAGCCCTCTATGGGCTTCCAAATATCCCTTTGCCAATTGCACAAGAACAGCCTTAGCGAAAGGCTTCTTGAAGGGAAAGATGTAACTCGGTGAGATGAATTAACAGAACATAGAACAGTTTCTCAGAAAGCTTCTTTCCAGTTTTGAACGGAAGATATTTCCTTTTTCACCGTAGCCCTCTATGGGCTTCCAAATATCCCTTTGCCAATTCCAGAAGAACAGCCTTAGCGAAAGGCTTCTTGAAGGGAAAGATGTAACTCTGTGAGATGAATTAACAGATCACAGAGCAGTTTCTCAGAAAGCTTCTTTCCAGTTTTGAACGGAAGATATTTCCTTTTTCACCATAGCCTTCTATGGGCTTCCAAATATCCCTTTGCCAATTCCACAAGAACAGCCTTAGCGAAAGGCTTCTTGAAGCGAAAGATGTAACTCTGTGAGATGAATTAACAGAACACAGAGCAGTTTCTCAGAAAGCTTCTTTCCAGTTTTGAACAGAAGATATTTCCTTTTTCACCATAGCCCTCTATGGGCTTCCAAATATCCCTTTGCCAATTCCACAAGAACAGCCTTAGCGAAAGGCTTCTTGAAGGGAAAGATGTAACTCTGTGAGATGAATTAACAGAATATAGAACAGTTTCTCAGAAAGCTTCTTTCCAGTTTTGAACGGAAGATATTTCCTTTTTCACCATAGCCCTCTATGGGCTTCCAAATATCCCGTTGCCAATTCCACAAGAACAGCCTTAGCGAAAGGCTTCTTGAAGGGAAAGATGTAACTCTGTGAGATGAATTAACAGAACATAGAACAGTTTCTCAGAAAGCTTCTTTACAGTTTTGAACGGAAGATATTTCCTTTTTCACCATAGCCCTCTATGGGCTTCCAAATATCCCTTTGCCAATTCCACAAGAACAGCCTTAGCGAAAGGCTTCTTGAAGGGAAAGATGTAACTCTGTGTGATGAATTAACAGAACACAGAGCAGTTTCTCAGAAAGTTTCTTTCCAGTTTTGAACGGAAGATATTTCCTTTTTCACCATAGCCCTCTATGGGCTTCCAAATATCCCTTTGCCAATTCCACAAGAACAGCCTTAGCGAAAGGCTTCTTGAAGGGAAAGATGTAACTCTGTGAGATGAATTAACAGAACATAGAACAGTTTCTCAGAAAGCTTCTTTCCAATTTTGAACGGAAGATATTTCCTTTTTCACCATAGCCCTCTCTGGGCTTCCAAATATCCCTTTGCCAATTCCACAAGAACAGCTTTAGCGAAAGGCTTCTTGAAGGGAAAGATGTAACTCTGTGAGATGAATTATCCGAACACAGAGTAGTTTCTCAGAAAGCTTCTTTCCAGTTTTGAACGGAAGATATTTCCTTTTTCACCATAGCCCTCTATGGGCTTCCAAATATCCCTTTGCCAATTCCACAAGAACAGCCTTAGCGAAAGGCTTCTTGAAGGGAAAGATGTAACTCTGTGAGATGAATTAACAGAACATAGAACAGTTTCTCAGAAAGCTTCTTTCCAGTTTTGAACGGAAGATATTTCCTTTTTCACCTTAGAACTCTATGGGCTTCCAAATATCCCTTTGCCAATTCCACAAGAACAGCCTTAGCGAAAGGCTTCTTGAAGGGAAAGATGTAACTCTGTGAGATGAATTAACAGAACATAGAACAGTTTCTCAGAAAGCTTCTTTCCAGTTTTGAACGGAAGATATTTCCTTTTTCACCATAGCCCTCTATGGGCTTCCAAATATCCCTTTGCCAATTCCACAAGAACAGCCTTAGCGAAAGGCTTCTTGAAGGGAAAGATGTAACTCTGTGAAGTGAATTAACAGAACATAGAACAGTTTCTCAGAAAGCTTCTTTCCAGTTTTGAACGGAAGATATTTCCTTTTTCACCATAGCCCTCTATGGGCTTCCAAATATCCCGTTGCCAATTCCACAAGAACAGCCTTAGCGAAAGGCTTCTTGAAGGGAAAGATGTAACTCTGTGAGATGAATTAACAGAACACAGAGCAGTTTCTCAGAAAGCTTCTTTCCAGTTTTGAACGGAAGATATTTCCTTTTTCACCATAGCCCTCTATGGACTTACAAATATCCCTTTGCCAATTCCACAAGAACAGCCTTAGCGAAAGGCTTCTTGAAGGGAAAGATGTAACTCTGTGAGATGAATTAACAGAACACAAAGCAGTTTCTCAGAAAGCTTCTTTACAGTTCTGAACGGAAGATATTTCCTTTTTCACCATAGCCCTCTATGGGCTCCCAAATATCCCTCTGCCAATTCCACAAGAACAGCATTAGCGAAAGGCTTCTTGAAGGGAAAGATGTTACTCTGTGAGATGAATTAACAGAACACAGAGCAGTTTCTCAGAAAGCTTCTTTCCAGTTTTGAACGGAAGATATTTCCTTTTTCACCATAACCCTCTATGGGCTTCCAAATATGCCTTTGCCAATTCCACAAGAACAGCCTTAGCGAAAGGCTTCTTGAAGGGAAAGATGTAACTCTGTGAGATGAATTAACAGAACACAGAGCAGTTTCTCAGAAAGCTTCTTTCCAGTTTTGAACGGAAGATATTTCCTTTTTTACCATAGCCCTCTATGGGCTTCCAAATATCCCTTTGCCAATTCCACAAGAACAGCCTTAGCGAAAGGCTTCTTGAAGGGAAAGATGTAACTCTGTGAGATGAATTAACAGAACATAGAACAGTTTCTCGGAAAACTTCTTCCCAGTTTTGAACTGAAGATACTTCCTTTTTCACCATAACCCTCTATGGGCTTCCAAATATCCCTTTGCCAATTCCACAAGAAGAGCCTTAGCGAAAGGCTTCTTGAAGGGAAAGATGTAACTCTGTGAGATGAATTAACAGAACACAGAGCAGTTTCTCAGAAGGTTTCTTTCCAGTTTTGAACGGAAGATATTTCCTTTTTCACCATAGCCCTCTATGGGCTTCCAAATATCCCTTTCCCAATTCCACAAGAACAGCCTTAGCGAAAGGCTTCTTGAAGGGAAAGATGTAACTCTGTGAGATGAATTAACAGAACACAGAGCAGTTTCTCAGAAAGCTTCTTTCCAGTTTTGAACGGAAGATATTTCCTTTTTCACCATAGCCCTCTATGGGCTTCCAAATATCCCTTTGCCAATTCCACAAGAACAGCCTTAGCGAAAGGCTTCTTGAAGGGAAAGATGTAACTCTGTGAGATGAATTAACAGAACACAGAGCAGTTTCTCAGAAAGCTTCTTTCCAGTTTTGAACGGAAGATATTTACTTTTTCACCATAGCCCTCTATGGGCTTCCAAATATCCCTTTGCCAATTCCGCAAGAACAGCCTTAGCGAAAGGCTTCTTGAGGGAAAGATGTAACTCTGTGAGATGAATTAACAGAACGCAGAACAGTTTCTCAGAAAGCTTCTTTCCAGTTTTGAACGGAAGATATTTCCTTTTTCACCATAGCCCTCTATGGGCTTCCAAATATCCCTTTGCCAATTCCACAAGAACAGCCTTAGCGAAAGGCTTCTTGAAGGGAAAGATGTAATTCTGTGAGATGAATTAACAGAACATGGAACAGTTTCTCAGAAAGCTTCTTTCCAGTTTTGAACGGAAGATATTTCCTTTTTCACCATAGCCCTCTAAGGGCTTCCAAATATCCCTTTGCCAATTCCACAAGAACAGCCGTAGCGAAACGCTTCTTGAAGGGAAAGATGTAACTCTGTGAGATGAATTAACAGAACACAGAGCAGTTTCTCAGAAAGCTTCTTTCCAGTTTTGAACGGAAGATATTTCCTTTTTCACCATAGCCCTCTATGGGCTTCCAAATATCCCTTTGCCAATTGCACAAGAACAGCCTTAGCGAAAGGCTTCTTGAAGGGAAAGATGTAACTCGGTGAGATGAATTAACAGAACATAGAACAGTTTCTCAGAAAGCTTCTTTCCAGTTTTGAACGGAAGATATTTCCTTTTTCACCGTAGCCCTCTATGGGCTTCCAAATATCCCTTTGCCAATTCCAGAAGAACAGCCTTAGCGAAAGGCTTCTTGAAGGGAAAGATGTAACTCTGTGAGATGAATTAACAGATCACAGAGCAGTTTCTCAGAAAGCTTCTTTCCAGTTTTGAACGGAAGATATTTCCTTTTTTACCATAGCCCTCTATGGGCTTCCAAATATCCCTTTGCCAATTCCACAAGAACAGCCTTAGCGAAAGGCTTCTTGAAGGGAAAGATGTAACTCTGTGAGATGAATTAACAGAACATAGAACAGTTTCTCGGAAAACTTCTTCCCAGTTTTGAACGGAAGATATTTCCTTTTTCACCATAACCCTCTATGGGCTTCCAAATATCCCTTTGCCAATTCCACAAGAACAGCCTTAGCGAAAGGCTTCTTGAAGGGAAAGATGTAACTCTGTGAGATGAATTAACAGAACACAGAGCAGTTTCTCAGAAGGTTTCTTTCCAGTTTTGAACGGAAGATATTTCCTTTTTCACCATAGCCCTCTATGGGCTTCCAAATATCCCTTTCCCAATTCCACAAGAACAGCCTTAGCGAAAGGCTTCTGGAAGGGAAAGATGAAACTCTGTGAGATGAATTAACAGAACACAGAGCAGTTTCTCAGAAAGCTTCTTTCCAGTTTTGAACGGAAGATATTTCCTTTTTCACCATAGCCCTCTATGGGCTTCCAAATATCCCTTTGCCAATTCCACAAGAACAGCCTTAGCGAAAGGCTTCTTGAAGGGAAAGATGTAACTCTGTGAGATGAATTAACAGAACACAGAGCAGTTTCTCAGAAAGCTTCTTTCCAGTTTTGAACGGAAGATATTTACTTTTTCACCATAGCCCTCTATGGGCTTCCAAATATCCCTTTGCCAATTCCGCAAGAACAGCCTTAGCGAAAGGCTTCTTGAGGGAAAGATGTAACTCTGTGAGATGAATTAACAGAACGCAGAACAGTTTCTCAGAAAGCTTCTTTCCAGTTTTGAACGGAAGATATTTCCTTTTTCACCATAGCCCTCTATGGGCTTCCAAATATCCCTTTGCCAATTCCACAAGAACAGCCTTAGCGAAAGGCTTCTTGAAGGGAAAGATGTAATTCTGTGAGATGAATTAACAGAACATGGAACAGTTTCTCAGAAAGCTTCTTTCCAGTTTTGAACGGAAGATATTTCCTTTTTCACCATAGCCCTCTAAGGGCTTCCAAATATCCCTTTGCCAATTCCACAAGAACAGCCGTAGCGAAACGCTTCTTGAAGGGAAAGATGTAACTCTGTGAGATGAATTAACAGAACACAGAGCAGTTTCTCAGAAAGCTTCTTTCCAGTTTTGAACGGAAGATATTTCCTTTTTCACCATAGCCCTCTATGGGCTTCCAAATATCCCTTTGCCAATTGCACAAGAACAGCCTTAGCGAAAGGCTTCTTGAAGGGAAAGATGTAACTCGGTGAGATGAATTAACAGAACATAGAACAGTTTCTCAGAAAGCTTCTTTCCAGTTTTGAACGGAAGATATTTCCTTTTTCACCGTAGCCCTCTATGGGCTTCCAAATATCCCTTTGCCAATTCCAGAAGAACAGCCTTAGCGAAAGGCTTCTTGAAGGGAAAGATGTAACTCTGTGAGATGAATTAACAGATCACAGAGCAGTTTCTCAGAAAGCTTCTTTCCAGTTTTGAACGGAAGATATTTCCTTTTTCACCATAGCCTTCTATGGGCTTCCAAATATCCCTTTGCCAATTCCACAAGAACAGCCTTAGCGAAAGGCTTCTTGAAGCGAAAGATGTAACTCTGTGAGATGAATTAACAGAACACAGAGCAGTTTCTCAGAAAGCTTCTTTCCAGTTTTGAACAGAAGATATTTCCTTTTTCACCATAGCCCTCTATGGGCTTCCAAATATCCCTTTGCCAATTCCACAAGAACAGCCTTAGCGAAAGGCTTCTTGAAGGGAAAGATGTAACTCTGTGAGATGAATTAACAGAACATAGAACAGTTTCTCAGAAAGCTTCTTTCCAATTTTGAACGGAAGATATTTCCTTTTTCACCATAGCCCTCTCTGGGCTTCCAAATATCCCTTTGCCAATTCCACAAGAACAGCTTTAGCGAAAGGCTTCTTGAAGGGAAAGATGTAACTCTGTGAGATGAATTATCCGAACACAGAGTAGTTTCTCAGAAAGCTTCTTTCCAGTTTTGAACGGAAGATATTTCCTTTTTCACCATAGCCCTCTATGGGCTTCCAAATATCCCTTTGCCAATTCCACAAGAACAGCCTTAGCGAAAGGCTTCTTGAAGGGAAAGATGTAACTCTGTGAGATGAATTAACAGAACATAGAACAGTTTCTCAGAAAGCTTCTTTCCAGTTTTGAACGGAAGATATTTCCTTTGTAACCATAGCCCTCTATGGGCTTCCAAATATCCCTTTGCCAATTCCACAAGAACAGCCTTAGCGAAAGGCTTCTTGAAGGGAAAGATGTAACTCTGTGAGATGAATTAACAGAATATAGAACAGTTTCTCAGAAAGCTTCTTTCCAGTTTTGAACGGAAGATATTTCCTTTTTCACCATAGCCCTCTATGGGCTTCCAAATATCCCGTTGCCAATTCCACAAGAACAGCCTTAGCGAAAGGCTTCTTGAAGGGAAAGATGTAACTCTGTGAGATGAATTAACAGAACATAGAACAGTTTCTCAGAAAGCTTCTTTACAGTTTTGAACGGAAGATATTTCCTTTTTCACCATAGCCCTCTATGGGCTTCCAAATATCCCTTTGCCAATTCCACAAGAACAGCCTTAGCGAAAGGCTTCTTGAAGGGAAAGATGTAACTCTGTGTGATGAATTAACAGAACACAGAGCAGTTTCTCAGAAAGTTTCTTTCCAGTTTTGAACGGAAGATATTTCCTTTTTCACCATAGCCCTCTATGGGCTTCCAAATATCCCTTTGCCAATTCCACAAGAACAGCCTTAGCGAAAGGCTTCTTGAAGGGAAAGATGTAACTCTGTGAGATGAATTAACAGAACACAGAGCAGTTTCTCAGAAAGCTTCTTTCCAGTTTTGAACGGAAGATATTTCCTTTTTCACCATAGCCCTCTATGGGCTTCCAAATATCCCGTTGCCAATTCCACAAGAACAGCCTTAGCGAAAGGCTTCTTGAAGGGAAAGATGTAACTCTGTGAGATGAATTAACAGAACACAGAGCAGTTTCTCAGAAAGCTTCTTTCCAGTTTTGAACGGAAGATATTTCCTTTTTCACCATAGCCCTCTATGGACTTCCAAATATCCCTTTGCCAATTCCACAAGAACAGCCTTAGCGAAAGGCTTCTTGAAGGGAAAGATGTAACTCTGTGAGATGAATTAACAGAACACAAAGCAGTTTCTCAGAAATCTTCTTTACAGTTCTGAACGGAAGATATTTCCTTTTTCACCATAGCCCTCTATGGGCTTCCAAATATCCCTTTGCCAATTCCACAAGAACAGTCTTAGCGAAAGGCTTCTTGAAGGGAAAGATGTTACTCTGTGAGATGAATTAACAGAACACAGAGCAGTTTCTCAGAAAGCTTCTTTCCAGTTTTGAACGGAAGATATTTCCTTTTTCACCATAACCCTCTATGGGCTTCCAAATATGCCTTTGCCAATTCCACAAGAACAGCCTTAGCGAAAGGCTTCTTGAAGGGAAAGATGTAACTCTGTGAGATGAATTAACAGAACACAGAGCAGTTTCTCAGAAAGCTTCTTTCCAGTTTTGAACGGAAGATATTTCCTTTTTTACCATAGCCCTCTATGGGCTTCCAAATATCCCTTTGCCAATTCCACAAGAACAGCCTTAGCGAAAGGCTTCTTGAAGTTAAAGATGTATCTCTGTGAGATGAATTAACAGAACACAAAGCAGTTTCTCAGAAAGCTTCTTTACAGTTTTGAACGTAAGATATTTCCTTTTTCACCATAGCCCTCTATGGGCTTCCAAATATCCCTTTGCCAATTCCACAAGAACAGCCTTAGCGAAAGGCTTCTTGAAGGGAAAGATGTAACTCTGTGAGATGAATTAACAGAACACAGAGCAGTTTCTCAGAAAGCTTCTTTCCAGTTTTGAACGGAAGATATTTCCTTTTTCACCATAGCCCTCTAAGGGCTTCCAAATATCCCTTTGCCAATTCCACAAGAACAGCCTTAGCGAAAGGCTTCTTGAAGGGAAAGATGTAACTCTCTGAGATGAATTAACAGAACACAGAGCAGTTTCTCAGAAAGCTTCTTTCCAGTTTTGAACGGAAGATATTTCCTTTTTCACCATAGCCCTCTATGGGCTTCCAAATATCCCTTTGCCAATTCCACAAGAACAGCCTTAGCGAAAGGCTTCTTGAAGGGAAAGATGTAACTCTGTGAGATGAATTAACAGAACACAGAGCAGTTTCTCAGAAAGCTTCTTTCCAGTTTTGAACGGAAGATATTTCCTTTTTCACCATAGCCCTCTATGGGCTTCCAAATATCCCTTTGCCAATTGCACAAGAACAGCCTTAGCGAAAGGCTTCTTGAAGGGAAAGATGTAACTCGGTGAGATGAATTAACAGAACATAGAACAGTTTCTCAGAAAGCTTCTTTCCAGTTTTGAACGGAAGATATTTCCTTTTTCACCGTAGCCCTCTATGGGCTTCCAAATATCCCTTTGCCAATTCCAGAAGAACAGCCTTAGCGAAAGGCTTCTTGAAGGGAAAGATGTAACTCTGTGAGATGAATTAACAGATCACAGAGCAGTTTCTCAGAAAGCTTCTTTCCAGTTTTGAACCTAAGATATTTCCTTTTTCACGATAGCCTTCTATGGGCTTCCAAATATCCCTTTGCCAATTCCACAAGAACAGCCTTAGCGAAAGGCTTCTTGAAGCGAAAGATGTAACTCTGTGAGATGAATTAACAGAACACAGAGCAGTTTCTCAGAAAGCTTCTTTCCAGTTTTGAACGGAAGATATTTCCTTTTTCACCATAGCCCTCTATGGGCTTCCAAATATCCCTTTGCCAATTCCACAAGAACAGCCTTAGCGAAAGGCTTCTTGAAGGGAAAGATGTAACTCTGTGAGATGAATTAACAGAACATAGAACAGTTTCTCAGAAAGCTTCTTTCCAATTTTGAACGGAAGATATTTCCTTTTTCACCATAGCCCTCTCTGGGCTTCCAAATATCCCTTTGCCAATTCCACAAGAACAGCTTTAGCGAAAGGCTTCTTGAAGGGAAAGATGTAACTCTGTGAGATGAATTATCCAAACACAGAGTAGTTTCTCAGAAAGCTTCTTTCCAGTTTTGAACGGAAGATATTTCCTTTTTCACCATAGCCCTCTATGGGCTTCCAAATATCCCTTTGCCAATTCCACAAGAACAGCCTTAGCGAAAGGCTTCTTGAAGGGAAAGATGTAACTCTGTGAGATGAATTAACAGAACATAGAACAGTTTCTCAGAAAGCTTCTTTCCAGTTTTGAACGGAAGATATTTCCTTTTTCACCATAGCCCTCTATGGGCTTCCAAATATCCCTTTGCCAATTCCACAAGAACAGCCTTAGCGAAAGGCTTCTTGAAGGGAAAGATGTAACTCTGTGAGATGAATTAACAGAATATAGAACAGTTTCTCAGAAAGCTTCTTTCCAGTTTTGAACGGAAGATATTTCCTTTTTCACCATAGCCCTCTAGGGGCTTCCAAATATCCCGTTGCCAATTCCACAAGAACAGCCTTAGCGAAAGGCTTCTTGAAGTTAAAGATGTAACTCTGTGAGATGAATTAACAGAACACAAAGCAGTTTCTCAGAAAGCTTCTTTACAGTTTTGAACGGAAGATATTTCCTTTTTCACCATAGCCGTCTATGGGCTTCCAAATATCCCTTTGCCAATTCCACAAGAACAGCCTTAGCGAAAGGCTTCTTGAAGGGAAAGATGTAACTCTGTGAGATGAATTAACAGAACACAGATCAGTTTCTCAGAAAGCTTCTTTCCAGTTTTGAACAGAAGATATTTCCTTTTTCACCATAGCCCTCTATGGGCTTCCAAATATCCCTTTGCCAATTCCACAAGAACAGCCTTAGCGAAAGGCTTCTTGAAGGGAAAGATGTAACTCTGTGAGATGAATTAACAGAACATAGAACAGTTTCTCAGAAAGCTTCTTTCCAATTTTGAACGGAAGATATTTCCTTTTTCACCATAGCCCTCTCTGGGCTTCCAAATATCCCTTTGCCAATTCCACAAGAACAGCTTTAGCGAAAGGCTTCTTGAAGGGAAAGATGTAACTCTGTGAGATGAATTATCCGAACACAGAGTAGTTTCTCAGAAAGCTTCTTTCCAATTTTGAACGGAAGATATTTCCTTTTTCACCATAGCCCTCTATGGGCTTCCAAATATCCCTTTGCCAATTCCACAAGAACAGCCTTAGCGAAAGGCTTCTTGAAGGGAAAGATGTAACTCTGTGAGATGAATTAACAGAACATAGAACAGTTTCTCAGAAAGCTTCTTTCCAGTTTTGAACGGAAGATATTTCCTTTTTCACCATAGTACTCTATGGGCTTCCAAATATCCCTTTGCCAATTCCACAAGAACAGCCTTAGCGAAAGGCTTCTTGAAGGGAAAGATGTAACTCTGTGAGATGAATTAACAGAACATAGAACAGTTTCTCAGAAAGCTTCTTTCCAGTTTTGAACGGAAGATATTTCCTTTTTCACCATAGCCCTCTATGGGCTTCCAAATATCCCTTTGCCAATTCCACAAGAACAGCCTTAGCGAAAGGCTTCTTGAAGGGAAAGATGTAACTCTGTGAGATGAATTAACAGAACATAGAACAGTTTCTCAGAAAGCTTCTTTCCAGTTTTGAACGGAAGATATTTCCTTTTTCACCATAGCCCTCTATGGGCTTCCAAATATCCCGTTGCCAATTCCACAAGAACAGCCTTAGCGAAAGGCTTCTTGAAGTTAAAGATGTAACTCTGTGAGATGAATTAACAGAACACAGAGCAGTTTCTCAGAAAGCTTCTTTACAGTTTTGAACGGAAGATATTTCCTTTTTCACCATAGCCGTCTATGGGCTTCCAAATATCCCTTTGCCAATTCCACAAGAACAGCCTTAGCGAAAGGCTTCTTGAAGGGAAAGATGTAACTCTGTGAGATGAATTAACAGAACACAGAGCAGTTTCTCAGAAAGCTTCTTTCCAGTTTTGAACAGAAGATATTTCCTTTTTCACCATAGCCCTCTATGGGCTTCCAAATATCCCTTTGCCAATTCCACAAGAACAGCCTTAGCGAAAGGCTTCTTGAAGGGAAAGATGTAACTCTGTGAGATGAATTAACAGAACACAGAGCAGTTTCTCAGAAAGCTTCTTTCCAGTTTTGAACGGAAGATATTTGCTTTTTCACCATAGCCCTCTATGGGCTTCCAAATATCCCTTTGCCAATTCCACAAGAGCAGCCTTAGCGAAAGGATTCTTGAAGGGAAAGATGTAACTCTGTGAGATGAATTAACAGAACACAGAGCAGTTTCTCAGAAAGCTTCTTTCCAGTTTTGAACGGAAGATATTTCCTTTTTCACCATAGCCCTCTATGGGCTTCCAAATATCCCTTTGCCAATTCCACAAGAACAGCCTTAGCGAAAGGCTTCTTGAAGGGAAAGATGTAACTCTGTGAGATGAATTAACAGAACATAGAACAGTTTCTCAGAAAGCTTCTTTCCAGTTTTGAACGGAAGATATTTCCTTTTTTACCATAGCCCTCTATGGGCTTCCAAATATCCCTTTGCCAATTCCACAAGAACAGCCTTAGCGAAAGGCTTCTTGAAGGGAAAGATGTAACTCTGTGTGATGAATTAACAGAACACAGAGCAGTTTCTCAGAAAGTTTCTTTCCAGTTTTGAACGGAAGATATTTCCTTTTTCACCATAGCCCTCTATGGGCTTCCAAATATCCCTTTGCCAATTCCACAAGAACAGCCTTAGCGAAAGGCTTCTTGAAGGGAAAGATGTAACTCTGTGAGATGAATTAACAGAACACAGAGCAGTTTCTCAGAAAGCTTCTTTCCAGT
The DNA here is from genome assembly GCF_047675955.1 of Chlorocebus sabaeus. Taxonomy (NCBI): domain Eukaryota; kingdom Metazoa; phylum Chordata; class Mammalia; order Primates; family Cercopithecidae; genus Chlorocebus; species Chlorocebus sabaeus. The sequence goes on from NW_027327462.1 coordinate 258,219, forward strand.
TTTGAACGGAAGATATTTCCTTTTTCACCATAGCCCTCTATGGGCTTCCAAATATCCCTTTGCCAATTCCACAAGAACAGCCTTAGCGAAAGGCTTCTTGAAGGGAAAGATGTAACTCTGTGAGATGAATTAACAGAACACAGAGCAGTTTCTCAGAAAGCTTCTTTCCAGTTTTGAACGGAAGATATTTCCTTTTTCACCATAGCCCTCTATGGACTTCCAAATATCCCTTTGCCAATTCCACAAGAACAGCCTTAGCGAAAGGCTTCTTGAAGGGAAAGATGTAACTCTGTGAGATGAATTAACGGAACACAAAGCAGTTTCTCAGAAAGCTTCTTTACAGTTCTGAACGGAAGATATTTCCTTTTTCACCATAGCCCTCTATGGGCTTCCAAATATCCCTCTGCCAATTCCACAAGAACAGCCTTAGCGAAAGGCTTCTTGAAGGGAAAGATGTTACTCTGTGAGATGAATTAACAGAACACAGAGCAGTTTCTCAGAAAGCTTCTTTCCAGTTTTGAACGGAAGATATTTCCTTTTTCACCATAACCCTCTATGGGCTTCCAAATATGCCTTTGCCAATTCCACAAGAACAGCCTTAGCGAAAGGCTTCTTGAAGGGAAAGATGTAACTCTGTGAGATGAATTAACAGAACACAGAGCAGTTTCTCAGAAAGCTTCTTTCCAGTTTTGAACGGAAGATATTTCCTTTTTTACCATAGCCCTCTATGGGCTTCCAAATATCCCTTTGCCAATTCCACAAGAACAGCCTTAGCGAAAGGCTTCTTGAAGGGAAAGATGTAACTCTGTGAGATGAATTAACAGAACATAGAACAGTTTCTCGGAAAGCTTCTTCCCAGTTTTGAACGGAAGATATTTCCTTTTTCACCATAACCCTCTATGGGCTTCCAAATATCCCTTTGCCAATTCCACAAGAACAGCCTTAGCGAAAGGCTTCTTGAAGGGAAAGATGTAACTCTGTGAGATGAATTAACAGAACACAGAGCAGTTTCTCAGAAGGTTTCTTTCCAGTTTTGAACGGAAGATATTTCCTTTTTCACCATAGCCCTCTATGGGCTTCCAAATATCCCTTTCCCAATTCCACAAGAACAGCCTTAGCGAAAGGCTTCTTGAAGGGAAAGATGTAACTCTGTGAGATGAATTAACAGAACACAGAGCAGTTTCTCAGAAAGCTTCTTTCCAGTTTTGAACGGAAGATATTTCCTTTTTCACCCTAGCCCTCTATGGGCTTCCAAATATCCCTTTGCCAATTCCACAAGAACAGCCTTAGCGAAAGGCTTCTTGAAGGGAAAGATGTAACTCTGTGAGATGAATTAACAGAACACAGAGCAGTTTCTCAGAAAGCTTCTTTCCAGTTTTGAACGGAAGATATTTACTTTTTCACCATAGCCCTCTATGGGCTTCCAAATATCCCTTTGCCAATTCCGCAAGAACAGCCTTAGCGAAAGGCTTCTTGAGGGAAAGATGTAACTCTGTGAGATGAATTAACAGAACGCAGAACAGTTTCTCAGAGAGCTTCTTTCCAGTTTTGAACGGAAGATATTTCCTTTTTCACCATAGCCCTCTATGGGCTTCCAAATATCCCTTTGCCAATTCCACAAGAACAGCCTTAGCGAAAGGCTTCTTGAAGGGAAAGATGTAATTCTGTGAGATGAATTAACAGAACATGGAACAGTTTCTCAGAAAGCTTCTTTCCAGTTTTGAACGGAAGATATTTCCTTTTTCACCATAGCCCTCTAAGGGCTTCCAAATATCCCTTTGCCAATTCCACAAGAACAGCCGTAGCGAAAGACTTCTTGAAGGGAAAGATGTAACTCTGTGAGATGAATTAACAGAACACAGAGCAGTTTCTCAGAAAGCTTCTTTCCAGTTTTGAACGGAAGATATTTCCTTTTTCACCATAGCCCTCTATGGGCTTCCAAATATCCCTTTGCCAATTGCACAAGAACAGCCTTAGCGAAAGGCTTCTTGAAGGGAAAGATATAACTCGGTGAGATGAATTAACAGAACATAGAACAGTTTCTCAGAAAGCTTCTTTCCAGTTTTGAACGGAAGATATTTCCTTTTTCACAGTAGCCCTCTATGGGCTTCCAAATATCCCTTTGCCAATTCCAGAAGAACAGCCTTAGCGAAAGGCTTCTTGAAGGGAAAGATGTAACTCTGTGAGATGAATTAACAGATCACAGAGCAGTTTCTCAGAAAGCTTCTTTCCAGTTTTGAACGGAAGATATTTCCTTTTTCACCATAGCCTTCTATGGGCTTCCAAATATCCCTTTGCCAATTCCACAAGAACAGCCTTAGCGAAAGGCTTCTTGAAGCGAAAGATGTAACTCTGTGAGATGAATTAACAGAACACAGAGCAGTTTCTCAGAAAGCTTCTTTCCAGTTTTGAACGGAAGATATTTCCTTTTTCACCATAGCCCTCTATGGGCTTCCAAATATCCCTTTGCCAATTCCACAAGAACAGCCTTAGCGAAAGGCTTCTTGAAGGGAAAGATGTAACACTGTGAGATGAATTAACAGAACATAGAACAGTTTCTCAGAAAGCTTCTTTCCAATTTTGAACGGAAGATATTTCCTTTTTCACCATAGCCCTCTCTGGGCTTCCAAATATCCCTTTGCCAATTCCACAAGAACAGCTTTAGCGAAAGGCTTCTTGAAGGGAAAGATGTAACTCTGTGAGATGAATTATCCGAACACAGAGTAGTTTCTCAGAAAGCTTCTTTCCAGTTTTGAACGGAAGATATTTCCTTTTTCACCATAGCCCTCTATGGGCTTCCAAATATCCCTTTGCCAATTCCACAAGAACAGCCTTAGCGAAAGGCTTCTTGAAGGGAAAGATGTAACTCTGTGAGATGAATTAACAGAACATAGAACAGTTTCTCAGAAAGCTTCTTTCCAGTTTTGTAACGGAAGATATTTCCTTTTTCACCATAGCCCTCTATGGGCTTCCAAATATCCCTTTGCCAATTCCACAAGAACAGCCTTAGCGAAAGGCTTCTTGAAGGGAAAGATGTAACTCTGTGAGATGAATTAACAGAACATAGAACAGTTGCTCAGAAAGCTTCTTTCCAGTTTTGAACGGAAGATATTTCCTTTTTCACCATAGCCCTCTATGGGCTTCCAAATATCCCTTTGCCAATTCCACAAGAACAGCCTTAGCGAAAGGCTTCTTGAAGGGAAAGATGTAACTCTGTGAGATGAATTAACAGAATATAGAACAGTTTCTCAGAAAGCTTCTTTCCAGTTTTGAACGGAAGATATTTCCTTTTTCACCATAGCCCTCTATGGGCTTCCAAATATCCCGTTGCCAATTCCACAAGAACAGCCTTAGCGAAAGGCTTCTTGAAGTTAAAGATGTAACTCTGTGAGATGAATTAACAGAACACAAAGCAGTTTCTCAGAAAGCTTCTTTACAGTTTTGAACGGAAGATATTTCCTTTTTCACCATAGCCGTCTATGGGCTTCCAAATATCCCTTTGCCAATTCCACAAGAACAGCCTTAGCGAAAGGCTTCTTGAAGGGAAAGATGTAACTCTGTGAGATGAATTAACAGAACACAGAGCAGTTTCTCAGAAAGCTTCTTTCCAGTTTTGAACAGAAGATATTTCCTTTTTCACCATAGCCCTCTATGGGCTTCCAAATATCCCGTTGCCAATTCCACAAGAACAGCCTTAGCGAAAGGCTTCTTGAAGGGAAAGATGTAACTCTGTGAGATGAATTAACAGAACATAGAACAGTTTCTCAGAAAGCTTCTTTCCAGTTTTGAACGGAAGATATTTCCTTTTTCACCATAGCCCTCTATGGGCTTCCAAATATCCCTTTGCCAATTCCACAAGAACAGCCTTAGCTAAAGGCTTCTTGAAGGGAAAGATGTAACTCTGTGTAATGAATTAACAGAACACAGAGCAGTTTCTCAGAAAGTTTCTTTCCAGTTTTGAACGGAAGATATTTCCTTTTTCACCATAGCCCTCTATGGGCTTCCAAATATCCCTTTGCCAATTCCACAAGAACAGCCTTAGCGAAAGGCTTCTTGAAGGGAAAGATGTAACTCTGTGAGATGAATTAACAGAACACAGAGCAGTTTCTCAGAAAGCTTCTTTCCAGTTTTGAACGGAAGATATTTCCTTTTTCACCATAGCCCTCTATGGGCTTCCAAATATCCCGTTGCCAATTCCACAAGAACAGCCTTAGCGAAAGGCTTCTTGAAGGGAAAGATGTAACTCTGTGAGATGAATTAACAGAACACAGAGCAGTTTCTCAGAAAGCTTCTTTCCAGTTTTGAACGGAAGATATTTCCTTTTTCACCATAGCCCTCTATGGACTTCCAAATATCCCTTTGCCAATTCCACAAGAACAGCCTTAGCGAAAGGCTTCTTGAAGGGAAAGATGTAACTCTGTCAGATGAATTAACAGAACACAAAGCAGTTTCTCAGAAAGCTTCTTTACAGTTCTGAACGGAAGATATTTCCTTTTTCACCATAGCCCTCTATGGGCTTCCAAATATCCCTTTGCCAATTCCACAAGAACAGCCTTAGCGAAAGGCTTCTTGAAGGGAAAGATGTTACTCTGTGAGATGAATTAACAGAACACAGAGCAGTTTCTCAGAAAGCTTCTTTCCAGTTTTGAACGGAAGATATTTCCTTTTTCACCATAACCCTCTATGGGCTTCCAAATAGGCCTTTGCCAATTCCACAAGAACAGCCTTAGCGAAAGGCTTCTTGAAGGGAAAGATGTAACTCTGTGAGATGAATTAACAGAACACAGAGCAGTTTCTCAGAAAGCTTCTTTCCAGTTTTGAACGGAAGATATTTCCTTTTTTACCATAGCCCTCTATGGGCTTCCAAATATCCCTTTGCCAATTCCACAAGAACAGCCTTAGCGAAAGGCTTCTTGAAGGGAAAGATGTAACTCTGTGAGATGAATTAACAGAACATAGAACAGTTTCTCGGAAAGCTTCTTCCCAGTTTTGAACGGAAGATATTTCCTTTTTCACCATAACCCTCTATGGGCTTCCAAATATCCCTTTGCCAATTCCACAAGAACAGCCTTAGCGAAAGGCTTCTTGAAGGGAAAGATGTAACTCTGTGAGATGAATTAACAGAACACAGAGCAGTTTCTCAGAAGGTTTCTTTCCAGTTTTGAACGGAAGATATTTCCTTTTTCACCATAGCCCTCTATGGGCTTCCAAATATCCCTTTCCCAATTCCACAAGAACAGCCTTAGCGAAAGGCTTCTTGAAGGGAAAGATGTAACTCTGTGAGATGAATTAACAGAACACAGAGCAGTTTCTCAGAAAGCTTCTTTCCAGTTTTGAACGGAAGATATTTCCTTTTTCACCATAGCCCTCTATGGGCTTCCAAATATCCCTTTGCCAATTCCACAAGAACAGCCTTAGCGAAAGGCTTCTTGAAGGGAAAGATGTAACTCTGTGAGATGAATTAACAGAACACAGAGCAGTTTCTCAGAAAGCTTCTTTCCAGTTTTGAACGGAAGATATTTACTTTTTCACCATAGCCCTCTATGGGCTTCCAAATATCCCTTTGCCAATTCCGCAAGAACAGCCTTAGCGAAAGGCTTCTTGAGGGAAAGATGTAACTCTGTGAGATGAATTAACAGAACGCAGAACAGTTTCTCAGAGAGCTTCTTTCCAGTTTTGAACGGAAGATATTTCCTTTTTCACCATAGCCCTCTATGGGCTTCCAAATATCCCTTTGCCAATTCCACAAGAACAGCCTTAGCGAAAGGCTTCTTGAAGGGAAAGATGTAATTCTGTGAGATGAATTAACAGAACATGGAACAGTTTCTCAGAAAGCTTCTTTCCAGTTTTGAACGGAAGATATTTCCTTTTTCACCATAGCCCTCTAAGGGCTTCCAAATATCCCTTTGCCAATTCCACAAGAACAGCCGTAGCGAAAGGCTTCTTGAAGGGAAAGATGTAACTCTGTGAGATGAATTAACAGAACACAGAGCAGTTTCTCAGAAAGCTTCTTTCCAGTTTTGAACGGAAGATATTTCCTTTTTCACCATAGCCCTCTATGGGCTTCCAAATATCCCTTTGCCAATTGCACAAGAACAGCCTTAGCGAAAGGCTTCTTGAAGGGAAAGATATAACTCGGTGAGATGAATTAACAGAACATAGAACAGTTTCTCAGAAAGCTTCTTTCCAGTTTTGAACGGAAGATATTTCCTTTTTCACAGTAGCCCTCTATGGGCTTCCAAATATCCCTTTGCCAATTCCAGAAGAACAGCCTTAGCGAAAGGCTTCTTGAAGGGAAAGATGTAACTCTGTGAGATGAATTAACAGATCACAGAGCAGTTTCTCAGAAAGCTTCTTTACAGTTTTGAACGGAAGATATTTCCTTTTTCACCATAGCCTTCTATGGGCTTCCAAATATCCCTTTGCCAATTCCACAAGAACAGCCTTAGCGAAAGGCTTCTTGAAGCGAAAGATGTAACTCTGTGAGATGAATTAACAGAACACAGAGCAGTTTCTCAGAAAGCTTCTTTCCAGTTTTGAACGGAAGATATTTCCTTTTTCACCATAGCCCTCTATGGGCTTCCAAATATCCCTTTGCCAATTCCACAAGAACAGCCTTAGCGAAAGGCTTCTTGAAGGGAAAGATGTAACTCTGTGAGATGAATTAACAGAACATAGAACAGTTTCTCAGAAAGCTTCTTTCCAATTTTGAACGGAAGATATTTCCTTTTTCACCATAGCCCTCTCTGGGCTTCCAAATATCCCTTTGCCAATTCCACAAGAACAGCTTTAGCGAAAGGCTTCTTGAAGGGAAAGATGTAACTCTGTGAGATGAATTATCCGAACACAGAGTAGTTTCTCAGAAAGCTTCTTTCCAGTTTTGAACGGAAGATATTTCCTTTTTCACCATAGCCCTCTATGGGCTTCCAAATATCCCTTTGCCAATTCCACAAGAACAGCCTTAGCGAAAGGCTTCTTGAAGGGAAAGATGTAACTCTGTGAGATGAATTAACAGAACATAGAACAGTTTCTCAGAAAGCTTCTTTCCAGTTTTGTAACGGAAGATATTTCCTTTTTCACCATAGCCCTCTATGGGCTTCCAAATATCCCTTTGCCAATTCCACAAGAACAGCCTTAGCGAAAGGCTTCTTGAAGGGAAAGATGTAACTCTGTGAGATGAATTAACAGAACATAGAACAGTTGCTCAGAAAGCTTCTTTCCAGTTTTGAACGGAAGATATTTCCTTTTTCACCATAGCCCTCTATGGGCTTCCAAATATCCCTTTGCCAATTCCACAAGAACAGCCTTAGCGAAAGGCTTCTTGAAGGGAAAGATGTAACTCTGTGAGATGAATTAACAGAATATAGAACAGTTTCTCAGAAAGCTTCTTTCCAGTTTTGAACGGAAGATATTTCCTTTTTCACCATAGCCCTCTATGGGCTTCCAAATATCCCGTTGCCAATTCCACAAGAACAGCCTTAGCGAAAGGCTTCTTGAAGTTAAAGATGTAACTCTGTGAGATGAATTAACAGAACACAAAGCAGTTTCTCAGAAAGCTTCTTTACAGTTTTGAACGGAAGATATTTCCTTTTTCACCATAGCCGTCTATGGGCTTCCAAATATCCCTTTGCCAATTCCACAAGAACAGCCTTAGCGAAAGGCTTCTTGAAGGGAAAGATGTAACTCTGTGAGATGAATTAACAGAACACAGAGCAGTTTCTCAGAAAGCTTCTTTCCAGTTTTGAACAGAAGATATTTCCTTTTTCACCATAGCCCTCTATGGGCTTCCAAATATCCCGTTGCCAATTCCACAAGAACAGCCTTAGCGAAAGGCTTCTTGAAGGGAAAGATGTAACTCTGTGAGATGAATTAACAGAACATAGAACAGTTTCTCAGAAAGCTTCTTTCCAGTTTTGAACGGAAGATATTTCCTTTTTCACCATAGCCCTCTATGGGCTTCCAAATATCCCTTTGCCAATTCCACAAGAACAGCCTTAGCTAAAGGCTTCTTGAAGGGAAAGATGTAACTCTGTGTGATGAATTAACAGAACACAGAGCAGTTTCTCAGAAAGTTTCTTTCCAGTTTTGAACGGAAGATATTTCCTTTTTCACCATAGCCCTCTATGGGCTTCCAAATATCCCTTTGCCAATTCCACAAGAACAGCCTTAGCGAAAGGCTTCTTGAAGGGAAAGATGTAACTCTGTGAGATGAATTAACAGAACACAGAGCAGTTTCTCAGAAAGCTTCTTTCCAGTTTTGAACGGAAGATATTTCCTTTTTCACCATAGCCCTCTATGGGCTTCCAAATATCCCGTTGCCAATTCCACAAGAACAGCCTTAGCGAAAGGCTTCTTGAAGGGAAAGATGTAACTCTGTGAGATGAATTAACAGAACACAGAGCAGTTTCTCAGAAAGCTTCTTTCCAGTTTTGAACGGAAGATATTTCCTTTTTCACCATAGCCCTCTATGGACTTCCAAATATCCCTTTGCCAATTCCACAAGAACAGCCTTAGCGAAAGGCTTCTTGAAGGGAAAGATGTAACTCTGTCAGATGAATTAACAGAACACAAAGCAGTTTCTCAGAAAGCTTCTTTACAGTTCTGAACGGAAGATATTTCCTTTTTCACCATAGCCCTCTATGGGCTTCCAAATATCCCTTTGCCAATTCCACAAGAACAGCCTTAGCGAAAGGCTTCTTGAAGGGAAAGATGTTACTCTGTGAGATGAATTAACAGAACACAGAGCAGTTTCTCAGAAAGCTTCTTTCCAGTTTTGAACGGAAGATATTTCCTTTTTCACCATAACCCTCTATGGGCTTCCAAATATGCCTTTGCCAATTCCACAAGAACAGCCTTAGCGAAAGGCTTCTTGAAGGGAAAGATGTAACTCTGTGAGATGAATTAACAGAACACAGAGCAGTTTCTCAGAAAGCTTCTTTCCAGTTTTGAACGGAAGATATTTCCTTTTTTACCATAGCCCTCTATGGGCTTCCAAATATCCCTTTGCCAATTCCACAAGAACAGCCTTAGCGAAAGGCTTCTTGAAGTTAAAGATGTATCTCTGTGAGATGAATTAACAGAACACAAAGCAGTTTCTCAGAAAGCTTCTTTACAGTTTTGAACGTAAGATATTTCCTTTTTCACCATAGCCCTCTATGGGCTTCCAAATATCCCTTTGCCAATTCCACAAGAACAGCCTTAGCGAAAGGCTTCTTGAAGGGAAAGATGTAACTCTGTGAGATGAATTAACAGAACACAGAGCAGTTTCTCAGAAAGCTTCTTTCCAGTTTTGAACGGAAGATATTTCCTTTTTCACCATAGCCCTCTAAGGGCTTCCAAATATCCCTTTGCCTATTCCACAAGAACAGCCTTAGCGAAAGGCTTCTTGAAGGGAAAGATGTAACTCTGTGAGATGAATTAACAGAACACAGAGCAGTTTCTCAGAAAGCTTCTTTCCAGTTTTGAACGGAAGATATTTCCTTTTTCACCATAGCCCTCTATGGGCTTCCAAATATCCCTTTGCCAATTCCACAAGAACAGCCTTAGCGAAAGGCTTCTTGAAGGGAAAGATGTAACTCTGTGAGATGAATTAACAGAACACAGATCAGTTTCTCAGAAAGCTTCTTTCCAGTTTTGAACAGAAGATATTTCCTTTTTCACCATAGCCCTCTATGGGCTTCCAAATATCCCTTTGCCAATTCCACAAGAACAGCCTTAGCGAAAGGCTTCTTGAAGGGAAAGATGTAACTCTGTGAGATGAATTAACAGAACATAGAACAGTTTCTCAGAAAGCTTCTTTCCAATTTTGAACGGAAGATATTTCCTTTTTCACCATAGCCCTCTCTGGGCTTCCAAATATCCCTTTGCCAATTCCACAAGAACAGCTTTAGCGAAAGGCTTCTTGAAGGGAAAGATGTAACTCTGTGAGATGAATTATCCGAACACAGAGTAGTTTCTCAGAAAGCTTCTTTCCAGTTTTGAACGGAAGATATTTCCTTTTTCACCATAGCCCTCTATGGGCTTCCAAATATCCCTTTGCCATTTCCACAAGAACAGCCTTAGCGAAAGGCTTCTTGAAGGGAAAGATGTAACTCTGTGAGATGAATTAACAGAACATAGAACAGTTTCTCAGAAAGCTTCTTTCCAGTTTTGAACGGAAGATATTTCCTTTTTCACCATAGAACTCTATGGGCTTCCAAATATCCCTTTGCCAATTCCACAAGAACAGCCTTAGCGAAAGGCTTCTTGAAGGGAAAGATGTAACTCTGTGAGATAAATTAACAGAACATAGAACAGTTTCTCAGAAATCTTCTTTCCAGTTTTGAACGGAAGATATTTCCTTTTTCACCATAGCCCTCTATGGGCTTCCAAATATCCCTTTGCCAATTCCACAAGAACAGCCTTAGCGAAAGGCTTCTTGAAGGGAAAGATGTAACTCTGTGAGATGAATTAACAGAACACAGAGCAGTTTCTCAGAAAGCTTCTTTCCAGTTTTGAACGGAAGATATTTCCTTTTTCACCATAGCCCTCTAAGGGCTTCCAAATATCCCTTTGCCAATTCCACAAGAACAGCCTTAGCGAAAGGCTTCTTGAAGGGAAAGATGTAACTCTGTGAGATGAATTAACAGAACACAGAGCAGTTTCTCAGAAAGCTTCTTTCCAGTTTTGAACGGAAGATATTTCCTTTTTCACCATAGCCCTCTATGGGCTTCCAAATATCCCTTTGCCAATTCCACAAGAACAGCCTTAGCGAAAGGCTTCTTGAAGGGAAAGATGTAACTCTGTGAGATGAATTAACAGAACACAGAGCAGTTTCTCAGAAAGCTTCTTTCCAGTTTTGAACGGAAGATATTTCCTTTTTCACCATAGCCCTCTATGGGCTTCCAAATATCCCTTTGCCAATTGCACAAGAACAGCCTTAGCGAAAGGCTTCTTGAAGGGAAAGATGTAACTCGGTGAAATGAATTAACAGAACATAGAACAGTTTCTCAGAAAGCTTCTTTCCAGTTTTGAACGGAAGATATTTCCTTTTTCACCGTAGCCCTCTATGGGCTTCCAAATATCCCTTTGCCAATTCCAGAAGAACAGCCTTAGCGAAAGGCTTCTTGAAGGGAAAGATGTAACTCTGTGAGATGAATTAACAGATCACAGAGCAGTTTCTCAGAAAGCTTCTTTCCAGTTTTGAACGGAAGATATTTCCTTTTTCACCATAGCCTTCTATGGGCTTCCAAATATCCCTTTGCCAATTCCACAAGAACAGCCTTAGCGAAAGGCTTCTTGAAGCGAAAGATGTAACTCTGTGAGATGAATTAACAGAACACAGAGCAGTTTCTCAGAAAGCTTCTTTCCAGTTTTGAACGGAAGATATTTCCTTTTTCACCATAGCCCTCTATGGGCTTCCAAATATCCCTTTGCCAATTCCACAAGAACAGCCTTAGCGAAAGGCTTCTTGAAGGGAAAGATGTAACTCTGTGAGATGAATTAACAGAACATAGAACAGTTTCTCAGAAAGCTTCTTTCCAGTTTTGAACGGAAGATATTTCCTTTTTCACCATAGCCCTCTATGGGCTTCCAAATATCCCTTTGCCAATTCCACAAGAACAGCCTTAGCGAAAGGCTTCTTGAAGGGAAAGATGTAACTCTGTGTGATGAATTAACAGAACACAGAGCAGTTTCTCAGAAAGTTTCTTTCCAGTTTTGAACGGAAGACATTTCCTTTTTCACCATAGCCCTCTATGGGCTTCCAAATATCCCTTTGCCAATTCCACAAGAACAGCCTTAGCGAAAGGCTTCTTGAAGGGAAAGATGTAACTCTGTGAGATGAATTAACAGAACACAGAGCAGTTTCTCAGAAAGCTTCTTTCCAGTTTTGAACGGAAGATATTTCCTTTTTCACCATAGCCCTCTAAGGGCTTCCAAATATCCCGTTGCCAATTCCACAAGAACAGCCTTAGCGAAAGGCTTCTTGAAGGGAAAGATGTAACTCTGTGAGATGAATTAACAGAACACAGAGCAGTTTCTCAGAAAGCTTCTTTTCAGTTTTGAACGGAAGATATTTCCTTTTTCACCATAGCCCTCTATGGGCTTCCAAATATCCCTTTGCCAGTTCGACAAGAACAGCCTTAGCGAAAGGCTTCTTGAAGGGAAAGATGTAACTCTGTGAGATGAATTAACAGAATATAGAACAGTTTCTCAGAAAGCTTCTTTCCAGTTTTGAACGGAAGATATTTCCTTTTTCACCATAGCCCTCTATGGGCTTCCAAATATCCCGTTGCCAATTCCACAAGAACAGCCTTAGCGAAAGGCTTCTTGAAGTTAAAGATGTAACTCTGTGAGATGAATTAACAGAACACAAAGCAGTTTCTCAGAAAGCTTCTTTACAGTTTTGAACGGAAGATATTTCCTTTTTCACCATAGCCGTCTATGGGCTTCCAAATCTCCCTTTGCCAATTCCACAAGAACAGCCTTAGCGAAAGGCTTCTTGAAGGGAAAGATGTAACTCTGTGAGATGAATTAACAGAACATAGAGCAGTTTCTCAGAAAGCTTCTTTCCAGTTTTGAACGGAAGATATTTCCTTTTTCACCATAGCCCTCTATGGGCTTCCAAATATCCCTTTGCCAATTCCACAAGAACAGCATTAGCGAAAGGCTTCTTGAAGGGAAAGATGTAACTCTGTGAGATGAATTAACAAAACATAGAACAGTTTCTCAGAAAGCTTCTTTCCAGTTTTGAACGGAAGATATTTCCTTTTTCACCATAGCCCTCTATGGGCTTCCAAATATCCCGTTGCCAATTCCACAAGAACAGCCTTAGCGAAAGGTTTCTTGAAGTTAAAGATGTAACTCTGTGAGATGAATTAACAGAACACAAAGCAGTTTCTCAGAAAGCTTCTTTACAGTTTTGAACGGAAGATATTTCCTTTTTCACCATAGCCGTCTATGGGCTTCCAAATATCCCTTTGCCAATTCCACAAGAACAGCCTTAGCGAAAGGCTTCTTGAAGGGAAAGATGTAACTCTGTGAGATGAATTAACAGAACACAGAGCAGTTTCTCATAAAGCTTCTTTCCAGTTTTGAACAGAAGATATTTCCTTTTTCACCATAGCCCTATGGGCTTCCAAATATCCCTTTGCCAATTCCACAAGAACAGCCTTAGCGAAAGGCTTCTTGAAGGGAAAGATGTAACTCTGTGAGATGAATTAACAGAACACAGAGCAGTTTCTCAGAAAGCTTCTTTCCAGTTTTGAACAGAAGATATTTCCTTTTTCACCATAGCCCTATGGGCTTCCAAATATCCCTTTGCCAATTCCACAAGAACAGCCTTAGCGAAAGGCTTCTTGAAGGGAAAGATGTAACTCTGTGAGATGAATTAACAGAACACAGAGCAGTTTCTCAGAAAGCTTCTTTCCAGTTTTGAACGGAAGATATTTCCTTTTTCACCATAGCCCTCTATGGGCTTCCAAATATCCCTTTGCCAATTCCACAAGAACAGCCTTAGCGAAAGGCTTCTTGAAGGGAAAGATGTAGCTCTGTGAGATGAATTAACAGAACACAGAGCAGTTTCTCAGAAAGCTTCTTTCCAGTTTTGAACGGAAGATATTTCCTTTTTCACCATAGCCCTCTATGGGCTTCCAAATATCCCTTTGCCAATTCCACAAGAACAGCCTTAGCGAAAGGCTTCTTGAAGGGAAAGATGTAACTCTGTGAGATGAATTAACAGAACACAGAGCAGTTTCTCAGAAAGCTTCTTTCCAGTTTTGAACGGAAGATATTTCCTTTTTCACCATAGCCCTCTATGGACTTCCAAATATCCCTTTGCCAATTCCAGAAGAACAGCCTTAGCGAAAGGCTTCTTGAAGGGAAAGATGTAACTCTGTGAGATGAATTAACGGAACACAAAGCAGTTTCTCAGAAAGCTTCTTTACAGTTCTGAACGGAAGATATTTCCTTTTTCACCATAGCCCTCTATGGGCTTCCAAATATCCCTCTGCCAATTCCACAAGAACAGCCTTAGCGAAAGGCTTCTTGAAGGGAAAGATGTTACTCTGTGAGATGAATTAACAGAACACAGAGCAGTTTCTCAGAAAGCTTCTTTCCAGTTTTGAACGGAAGATATTTCCTTTTTCACCATAACCCTCTATGGGCTTCCAAATATGCCTTTGCCAATTCCACAAGAACAGCCTTAGCGAAAGGCTTCTTGAAGGGAAAGATGTAACTCTGTGAGATGAATTAACAGAACACAGAGCAGTTTCTCAGAAAGCTTCTTTCCAGTTTTGAACGGAAGATATTTCCTTTTTTACCATAGCCCTCTATGGGCTTCCAAATATCCCTTTGCCAATTCCACAAGAACAGCCTTAGCGAAAGGCTTCTTGAAGGGAAAGATGTAACTCTGTGAGATGAATTAACAGAACATAGAACAGTTTCTCGGAAAGCTTCTTCCCAGTTTTGAACGGAAGATATTTCCTTTTTCACCATAACCCTCTATGGGCTTCCAAATATCCCTTTGCCAATTCCACAAGAACAGCCTTAGCGAAAGGCTTCTTGAAGGGAAAGATGTAACTCTGTGAGATGAATTAACAGAACACAGAGCAGTTTCTCAGAAGGTTTCTTTCCAGTTTTGAACGGAAGATATTTCCTTTTTCACCATAGCCCTCTATGGGCTTCCAAATATCCCTTTCCCAATTCCACAAGAACAGCCTTAGCGAAAGGCTTCTTGAAGGGAAAGATGTAACTCTGTGAGATGAATTAACAGAACACAGAGCAGTTTCTCAGAAAGCTTCTTTCCAGTTTTGAACGGAAGATATTTCCTTTTTCACCATAGCCCTCTATGGGCTTCCAAATATCCCTTTGCCAATTCCACAAGAACAGCCTTAGCGAAAGGCTTCTTGAAGGGAAAGATGTAACTCTGTGAGATGAATTAACAGAACACAGAGCAGTTTCTCAGAAAGCTTCTTTCCAGTTTTGAACGGAAGATATTTACTTTTTCACCATAGCCCTCTATGGGCTTCCAAATATCCCTTTGCCAATTCCGCAAGAACAGCCTTAGCGAAAGGCTTCTTGAGGGAAAGATGTAACTCTGTGAGATGAATTAACAGAACGCAGAACAGTTTCTCAGAGAGCTTCTTTCCAGTTTTGAACGGAAGATATTTCCTTTTTCACCATAGCCCTCTATGGGCTTCCAAATATCCCTTTGCCAATTCCACAAGAACAGCCTTAGCGAAAGGCTTCTTGAAGGGAAAGATGTAATTCTGTGAGATGAATTAACAGAACATGGAACAGTTTCTCAGAAAGCTTCTTTCCAGTTTTGAACGGAAGATATTTCCTTTTTCACCATAGCCCTCTAAGGGCTTCCAAATATCCCTTTGCCAATTCCACAAGAACAGCCGTAGCGAAAGGCTTCTTGAAGGGAAAGATGTAACTCTGTGAGATGAATTAACAGAACACAGAGCAGTTTCTCAGAAAGCTTCTTTCCAGTTTTGAACGGAAGATATTTCCTTTTTCACCATAGCCCTCTATGGGCTTCCAAATATCCCTTTGCCAATTGCACAAGAACAGCCTTAGCGAAAGGCTTCTTGAAGGGAAAGATATAACTCGGTGAGATGAACTAACAGAACATAGAACAGTTTCTCAGAAAGCTTCTTTCCAGTTTTGAACGGAAGATATTTCCTTTTTCACAGTAGCCCTCTATGGGCTTCCAAATATCCCTTTGCCAATTCCAGAAGAACAGCCTTAGCGAAAGGCTTCTTGAAGGGAAAGATGTAACTCTGTGAGATGAATTAACAGATCACAGAGCAGTTTCTCAGAAAGCTTCTTTCCAGTTTTGAACGGAAGATATTTCCTTTTTCACCATAGCCTTCTATGGGCTTCCAAATATCCCTTTGCCAATTCCACAAGAACAGCCTTAGCGAAAGGCTTCTTGAAGCGAAAGATGTAACTCTGTGAGATGAATTAACAGAACACAGAGCAGTTTCTCAGAAAGCTTCTTTCCAGTTTTGAACGGAAGATATTTCCTTTTTCACCATAGCCCTCTATGGGCTTCCAAATATCCCTTTGCCAATTCCACAAGAACAGCCTTAGCGAAAGGCTTCTTGAAGGGAAAGATGTAACTCTGTGAGATGAATTAACAGAACATAGAACAGTTTCTCAGAAAGCTTCTTTCCAGTTTTGAACGGAAGATATTTCCTTTTTCACCATAGCCCTCTATGGGCTTCCAAATATCCCGTTGCCAATTCCACAAGAACAGCCTTAGCGAAAGGCTTCTTGAAGGGAAAGATGTAACTCTGTGAGATGAATTAACAGAACATAGAACAGTTTCTCAGAAAGCTTCTTTCCAGTTTTGAACGGAAGATATTTCCTTTTTCACCATAGCCCTCTATGGGCTTCCAAATATCCCTTTGCCAATTCCACAAGAACAGCCTTAGCTAAAGGCTTCTTGAAGGGAAAGATGTAACTCTGTGTGATGAATTAACAGAACACAGAGCAGTTTCTCAGAAAGTTTCTTTCCAGTTTTGAACGGAAGATATTTCCTTTTTCACCATAGCCCTCTATGGGCTTCCAAATATCCCTTTGCCAATTCCACAAGAACAGCCTTAGCGAAAGGCTTCTTGAAGGGAAAGATGTAACTCTGTGAGATGAATTAACAGAACACAGAGCAGTTTCTCAGAAAGCTTCTTTCCAGTTTTGAACGGAAGATATTTCCTTTTTCACCATAGCCCTCTATGGGCTTCCAAATATCCCGTTGCCAATTCCACAAGAACAGCCTTAGCGAAAGGCTTCTTGAAGGGAAAGATGTAACTCTGTGAGATGAATTAACAGAACACAGAGCAGTTTCTCAGAAAGCTTCTTTCCAGTTTTGAACGGAAGATATTTCCTTTTTCACCATAGCCCTCTATGGACTTCCAAATATCCCTTTGCCAATTCCACAAGAACAGCCTTAGCGAAAGGCTTCTTGAAGGGAAAGATGTAACTCTGTCAGATGAATTAACAGAACACAAAGCAGTTTCTCAGAAAGCTTCTTTACAGTTCTGAACGGAAGATATTTCCTTTTTCACCATAGCCCTCTATGGGCTTCCAAATATCCCTTTGCCAATTCCACAAGAACAGCCTTAGCGAAAGGCTTCTTGAAGGGAAAGATGTTACTCTGTGAGATGAATTAACAGAAAACAGAGCAGTTTCTCAGAAAGCTTCTTTCCAGTTTTGAACGGAAGATATTTCCTTTTTCACCATAACCCTCTATGGGCTTCCAAATATGCCTTTGCCAATTCCACAAGAACAGCCTTAGCGAAAGGCTTCTTGAAGGGAAAGATGTAACTCTGTGAGATGAATTAACAGAACACAGAGCAGTTTCTCAGAAAGCTTCTTTCCAGTTTTGAACGGAAGATATTTCCTTTTTTACCATAGCCCTCTATGGGCTTCCAAATATCCCTTTTCCAATTCCAGAAGAACAGCCTTAGCGAAAGGCTTCTTGAAGGGAAAGATGTAACTCTGTGAGATGAATTAACAGATCACAGAGCAGTTTCTCAGAAAGCTTCTTTCCAGTTTTGAACGGAAGATATTTCCTTTTTCACCATAGCCTTCTATGGGCTTCCAAATATCCCTTTGCCAATTCCACAAGAACAGCCTTAGCGAAAGGCTTCTTGAAGC
This sequence comes from Chlorocebus sabaeus, assembly GCF_047675955.1. Classification (NCBI taxonomy): domain Eukaryota; kingdom Metazoa; phylum Chordata; class Mammalia; order Primates; family Cercopithecidae; genus Chlorocebus; species Chlorocebus sabaeus. The sequence goes on from NW_027327462.1 coordinate 275,862, forward strand.
GAAAGATGTAACTCTGTGAGATGAATTAACAGAACACAGAGCAGTTTCTCAGAAAGCTTCTTTCCAGTTTTGAACGGAAGATATTTCCTTTTTCACCATAGCCCTCTATGGGCTTCCAAATATCCCTTTGCCAATTCCACAAGAACAGCCTTAGCGAAAGGCTTCTTGAAGGGAAAGATGTAACTCTGTGAGATGAATTAACAGAACATAGAACAGTTTCTCAGAAAGCTTCTTTCCAATTTTGAACGGAAGATATTTCCTTTTTCACCATAGCCCTCTCTGTTCTTCCAAATATCCCTTTGCCAATTCCACAAGAACAGCCTTAGCGAAAGGCTTCTTGAAGGGAAAGATGTAACTCTGTGAGATGAATTATCCGAACACAGAGTAGTTTCTCAGAAAGCTTCTTTCCAGTTTTGAACGGAAGATATTTCCTTTTTCACCATAGCCCTCTATGGGCTTCCAAATATCCCTTTGCCAATTCCACAAGAACAGCCTTAGCGAAAGGCTTCTTGAAGGGAAAGATGTAACTCTGTGAGATGAATTAACAGAACATAGAACAGTTTCTCAGAAAGCTTCTTTCCAGTTTTGAACGGAAGATATTTCCTTTTTCACCATAGCCCTCTATGGGCTTCCAAATATCCCTTTGCCAATTCCACAAGAACAGCCTTAGCGAAAGGCTTCTTGAAGGGAAAGATGTAACTCTGTGAGATGAATTAACAGAACATAGAACAGTTTCTCAGAAAGCTTCTTTCCAGTTTTGAACGGAAGATATTTCCTTTTTCACCATAGCCCTCTATGGGCTTCCAAATATCCCTTTGCCAATTCCACAAGAACAGCCTTAGCGAAAGGCTTCTTGAAGGGAAAGATGTAACTCTGTGAGATGAATTAACAGAATATAGAACAGTTTCTCAGAAAGCTTCTTTCCAGTTTTGAACGGAAGATATTTCCCTTTTCACCATAGCCCTCTATGGGCTTCCAAATATCCCGTTGCCAATTCCACAAGAACAGCCTTAGCGAAAGGCTTCTTGAAGTTAAAGATGTAACTCTGTGAGATGAATTAACAGAACACAAAGCAGTTTCTCAGAAAGCTTCTTTACAGTTTTGAACGGAAGATATTTCCTTTTTCACCATAGCCGTCTATGGGCTTCCAAATATCCCTTTGCCAATTCCACAAGAACAGCCTTAGCGAAAGGCTTCTTGAAGGGAAAGATGTAACTCTGTGAGATGAATTAACAGAACACAGATCAGTTTCTCAGAAAGCTTCTTTCCAGTTTTGAACAGAAGATATTTCCTTTTTCACCATAGCCCTCTATGGGCTTCCAAATATCCCTTTGCCAATTCCACAAGAACAGCCTTAGCGAAAGGCTTCTTGAAGGGAAAGATGTAACTCTGTGAGATGAATTAACAGAACATAGAACAGTTTCTCAGAAAGCTTCTTTCCAATTTTGAACGGAAGATATTTCCTTTTTCACCATAGCCCTCTCTGGGCTTCCAAATATCCCTTTGCCAATTCCACAAGAACAGCTTTAGCGAAAGGCTTCTTGAAGGGAAAGATGTAACTCTGTGAGATGAATTATCCGAACACAGAGTAGTTTCTCAGAAAGCTTCTTTCCAGTTTTGAACGGAAGATATTTCCTTTTTCACCATAGCCCTCTATGGGCTTCCAAATATCCCTTTGCCAATTCCACAAGAACAGCCTTAGCGAAAGGCTTCTTGAAGGGAAAGATGTAACTCTGTGAGATGAATTAACAGAACATAGAACAGTTTCTCAGAAAGCTTCTTTCCAGTTTTGAACGGAAGATATTTCCTTTTTCACCATAGAACTCTATGGGCTTCCAAATATCCCTTTGCCAATTCCACAAGAACAGCCTTAGCGAAAGGCTTCTTGAAGGGAAAGATGTAACTCTGTGAGATAAATTAACAGAACATAGAACAGTTTCTCAGAAATCTTCTTTCCAGTTTTGAACGGAAGATATTTCCTTTTTCACCATAGCCCTCTATGGGCTTCCAAATATCCCTTTGCCAATTCCACAAGAACAGCCTTAGCGAAAGGCTTCTTGAAGGGAAAGATGTAACTCTGTGAGATGAATTAACAGAACATAGAACAGTTTCTCAGAAAGCTTCTTTCCAGTTTTGAACGGAAGATATTTCCTTTTTCACCATAGCCCTCTATGGGCTTCCAAATATCCCGTTGCCAATTCCACAAGAACAGCCTTAGCGAAAGGTTTCTTGAAGTTAAAGATGTAACTCTGTGAGATGAATTAACAGAACACAAAGCAGTTTCTCAGAAAGCTTCTTTACAGTTTTGAACGGAAGATATCTCCTTTTTCACCATAGCCGTCTATGGGCTTCCAAATATCCCTTTGCCAATTCCACAAGAACAGCCTTAGCGAAAGGCTTCTTGAAGGGAAAGATGTAACTCTGTGAGATGAATTAACAGAACACAGAGCAGTTTCTCATAAAGCTTCTTTCCAGTTTTGAACAGAAGATATTTCCTTTTTCACCATAGCCCTCTATGGGCTTCCAAATATCCCTTTGCCAATTCCACAAGAACAGCCTTAGCGAAAGGCTTCTTGAAGGGAAAGATGTAACTCTGTGAGATGAATTAACAGAACACAGAGCAGTTTCTCAGAAAGCTTCTTTCCAGTTTTGAACGGAAGATATTTCCTTTTTCACCATAGCCCTCTATGGGCTTCCAAATATCCCTTTGCCAATTCCACAAGAGCAGCCTTAGCGAAAGGATTCTTGAAGGGAAAGATGTAACTCTGTGAGATGAATTAACAGAACACAGAGCAGTTTCTCAGAAAGCTTCTTTCCAGTTTTGAACGGAAGATATTTCCTTTTTCACCATAGCCCTCTATGGGCTTCCAAATATCCCTTTGCCAATTCCACAAGAACAGCCTTAGCGAAAGGCTTCTTCAAGGGAAAGATGTAACTCTGTGAGATGAATTAACAGAACATAGAACAGTTTCTCAGAAAGCTTCTTTCCAGTTTTGAACGGAAGATATTTCCTTTTTCACCATAGCCCTCTATGGGCTTCCAAATATCCCTTTGCCAATTCCACAAGAACAGCCTTAGCGAAAGGCTTCTTGAAGGGAAAGATGTAACTCTGTGTGATGAATTAACAGAACACAGAGCAGTTTCTCAGAAAGTTTCTTTCCAGTTTTGAACGGAAGACATTTCCTTTTTCACCATAGCCCTCTATGGGCTTCCAAATATCCCTTTGCCAATTCCACAAGAACAGCCTTAGCGAAAGGCTTCTTGAAGGGAAAGATGTAACTCTGTGAGATGAATTAACAGAACACAGAGCAGTTTCTCAGAAAGCTTCTTTCCAGTTTTGAACGGAAGATATTTCCTTTTTCACCATAGCCCTCTAAGGGCTTCCAAATATCCCGTTGCCAATTCCACAAGAACAGCCTTAGCGAAAGGCTTCTTGAAGGGAAAGATGTAACTCTGTGAGATGAATTAACAGAACACAGAGCAGTTTCTCAGAAAGCTTCTTTCCAGTTTTGAACGGAAGATATTTCCTTTTTCACCATAGCCCTCTATGGGCTTCCAAATATCCCTTTGCCAGTTCGACAAGAACAGCCTTAGCGAAAGGCTTCTTGAAGGGAAAGATGTAACTCTGTGAGATGAATTAACAGAATATAGAACAGTTTCTCAGAAAGCTTCTTTCCAGTTTTGAACGGAAGATATTTCCTTTTTCACCATAGCCCTCTATGGGCTTCCAAATATCCCGTTGCCAATTCCACAAGAACAGCCTTAGCGAAAGGCTTCTTGAAGTTAAAGATGTAACTCTGTGAGATGAATTAACAGAACACAAAGCAGTTTCTCAGAAAGCTTCTTTACAGTTTTGAACGGAAGATATTTCCTTTTTCACCATAGCCGTCTATGGGCTTCCAAATCTCCCTTTGCCAATTCCACAAGAACAGCCTTAGCGAAAGGCTTCTTGAAGGGAAAGATGTAACTCTGTGAGATGAATTAACAGAACATAGAGCAGTTTCTCAGAAAGCTTCTTTCCAGTTTTGAACGGAAGATATTTCCTTTTTCACCATAGAACTCTATGGGCTTCCAAATCTCCCTTTGCCAATTCCACAAGAACAGCCTTAGCGAAAGGCTTCTTGAAGGGAAAGATGTAACTCTGTGAGATGAATTAACAGAACATAGAGCAGTTTCTCAGAAAGCTTCTTTCCAGTTTTGAACGGAAGATATTTCCTTTTTCACCATAGCCCTCTATGGGCTTCCAAATATCCCTTTGCCAATTCAACAAGAACAGCATTAGCGAAAGGCTTCTTGAAGGGAAAGATGTAACTCTGTGAGATGAATTAACAAAACATAGAACAGTTTCTCAGAAAGCTTCTTTCCAGTTTTGAACGGAAGATATTTCCTTTTTCACCATAGCCCTCTATGGGCTTCCAAATATCCCGTTGCCAATTCCACAAGAACAGCCTTAGCGAAAGGTTTCTTGAAGTTAAAGATGTAACTCTGTGAGATGAATTAACAGAACACAAAGCAGTTTCTCAGAAAGCTTCTTTACAGTTTTGAACGGAAGATATTTCCTTTTTCACCATAGCCGTCTATGGGCTTCCAAATATCCCTTTGCCAATTCCACAAGAACAGCCTTAGCGAAAGGCTTCTTGAAGGGAAAGATGTAACTCTGTGAGATGAATTAACAGAACACAGAGCAGTTTCTCATAAAGCTTCTTTCCAGTTTTGAACAGAAGATATTTCCTTTTTCACCATAGCCCTATGGGCTTCCAAATATCCCTTTGCCAATTCCACAAGAACAGCCTTAGCGAAAGGCTTCTTGAAGGGAAAGATGTAACTCTGTGAGATGAATTAACAGAACACAGAGCAGTTTCTCAGAAAGCTTCTTTCCAGTTTTGAACGGAAGATATTTCCTTTTTCACCATAGCCCTCTATGGGCTTCCAAATATCCCTTTGCCAATTCCACAAGAGCAGCCTTAGCGAAAGGATTCTTGAAGGGAAAGATGTAACTCTGTGAGATGAATTAACAGAACACAGAGCAGTTTCTCAGAAAGCTTCTTTCCAGTTTTGAACGGAAGATATTTCCTTTTTCACCATAGCCCTCTATGGGCTTCCAAATATCCCTTTGCCAATTCCACAAGAACAGCCTTAGCGAAAGGCTTCTTGAAGGGAAAGATGTAACTCTGTGAGATGAATTAACAGAACATAGAACAGTTTCTCAGAAAGCTTCTTTCCAGTTTTGAACGGAAGATATTTCCTTTTTCACCATAGCCCTCTATGGGCTTCCAAATATCCCTTTGCCAATTCCACAAGAACAGCCTTAGCGAAAGGCTTCTTGAAGGGAAAGATGTAACTCTGTGAGATGAATTAACAGAACATAGAACAGTTTCTCAGAAAGCTTCTTTCCAGTTTTGAACGGAAGATATTTCCTTTTTCACCATAGCCCTCTATGGGCTTCCAAATATCCCTTTGCCAATTCCACAAGAACAGCCTTAGCGAAAGGCTTCTTGAAGGGAAAGATGTAACTCTGTGAGATGAATTAACAGAACATAGAACAGTTTCTCAGAAAGCTTCTTTCCAGTTTTGAACGGAAGATATTTCCTTTTTCACCATAGCCCTCTATGGGCTTCCAAATATCCCGTTGCCAATTCCACAAGAACAGCCTTAGCGAAAGGTTTCTTGAAGTTAAAGATGTAACTCTGTGAGATGAATTAACAGAACACAAAGCAGTTTCTCAGAAAGCTTCTTTACAGTTTTGAACGGAAGATATTTCCTTTTTCACCATAGCCGTCTATGGGCTTCCAAATATCCCTTTGCCAATTCCACAAGAACAGCCTTAGCGAAAGGCTTCTTGAAGGGAAAGATGTAACTCTGTGAGATGAATTAACAGAACACAGAGCAGTTTCTCATAAAGCTTCTTTCCAGTTTTGAACAGAAGATATTTCCTTTTTCACCATAGCCCTCTATGGGCTTCCAAATATCCCTTTGCCAATTCCACAAGAACAGCCTTAGCGAAAGGCTTCTTGAAGGGAAAGATGTAACTCTGTGAGATGAATTAACAGAACACAGAGCAGTTTCTCAGAAAGCTTCTTTCCAGTTTTGAACGGAAGATATTTCCTTTTTCACCATAGCCCTCTATGGGCTTCCAAATATCCCTTTGCCAATTCCACAAGAGCAGCCTTAGCGAAAGGATTCTTGAAGGGAAAGATGTAACTCTGTGAGATGAATTAACAGAACACAGAGCAGTTTCTCAGAAAGCTTCTTTCCAGTTTTGAACGGAAGATATTTCCTTTTTCACCATAGCCCTCTATGGGCTTCCAAATATCCCTTTGCCAATTCCACAAGAACAGCCTTAGCGAAAGGCTTCTTGAAGGGAAAGATGTAACTCTGTGAGATGAATTAACAGAACATAGAACAGTTTCTCAGAAAGCTTCTTTCCAGTTTTGAACGGAAGATATTTCCTTTTTCACCATAGCCCTCTATGGGCTTCCAAATATCCCTTTGCCAATTCCACAAGAACAGCCTTAGCGAAAGGCTTCTTGAAGGGAAAGATGTAACTCTGTGTGATGAATTAACAGAACACAGAGCAGTTTCTCAGAAAGTTTCTTTCCAGTTCTGAACGGAAGACATTTCCTTTTTCACCATAGCCCTCTATGGGCTTCCAAATATCCCTTTGCCAATTCCACAAGAACAGCCTTAGCGAAAGGCTTCTTGAAGGGAAAGATGTAACTCTGTGAGATGAATTAACAGAACACAGAGCAGTTTCTCAGAAAGCTTCTTTCCAGTTTTGAACGGAAGATATTTCCTTTTTCACCATAGCCCTCTATGGGCTTCCAAATATCCCTTTGCCAATTCCACAAGAGCAGCCTTAGCGAAAGGATTCTTGAAGGGAAAGATGTAACTCTGTGAGATGAATTAACAGAACACAGAGCAGTTTCTCAGAAAGCTTCTTTCCAGTTTTGAACGGAAGATATTTCCTTTTTCACCATAGCCCTCTATGGGCTTCCAAATATCCCTTTGCCAATTCCACAAGAACAGCCTTAGCGAAAGGCTTCTTGAAGGGAAAGATGTAACTCTGTGAGATGAATTAACAGAACATAGAACAGTTTCTCAGAAAGCTTCTTTCCAGTTTTGAACGGAAGATATTTCCTTTTTCACCATAGCCCTCTATGGGCTTCCAAATATCCCTTTGCCAATTCCACAAGAACAGCCTTAGCGAAAGGCTTCTTGAAGGGAAAGATGTAACTCTGTGTGATGAATTAACAGAACACAGAGCAGTTTCTCAGAAAGTTTCTTTCCAGTTCTGAACGGAAGACATTTCCTTTTTCACCATAGCCCTCTATGGGCTTCCAAATATCCCTTTGCCAATTCCACAAGAACAGCCTTAGCGAAAGGCTTCTTGAAGGGAAAGATGTAACTCTGTGAGATGAATTAACAGAACACAGAGCAGTTTCTCAGAAAGCTTCTTTCCAGTTTTGAACGGAAGATATTTCCTTTTTCACCATAGCCCTCTAAGGGCTTCCAAATATCCCGTTGCCAATTCCACAAGAACAGCCTTAGCGAAAGGCTTCTTGAAGGGAAAGATGTAACTCTGTGAGATGAATTAACAGAACACAGAGCAGTTTCTCAGAAAGCTTCTTTCCAGTTTTGAACGGAAGATATTTCCTTTTTCACCATAGCCCTCTATGGGCTTCCAAATATCCCTTTGCCAATTCGACAAGAACAGCCTTAGCGAAAGGCTTCTTGAAGGGAAAGATGTAACTCTGTGAGATGAATTAACAGAATATAGAACAGTTTCTCAGAAAGCTTCTTTCCAGTTTTGAACGGAAGATATTTCCTTTTTCACCATAGCCCTCTATGGGCTTCCAAATATCCCGTTGCCAATTCCACAAGAACAGCCTTAGCGAAAGGCTTCTTGAAGTTAAAGATGTAACTCTGTGAGATGAATTAACAGAACACAAAGCAGTTTCTCAGAAAGCTTCTTTACAGTTTTGAACGGAAGATATTTCCTTTTTCACCATAGCCGTCTAAGGGCTTCCAAATATCCCTTTGCCAATTCCACAAGAACAGCCTTAGCGAAAGGCTTCTTGAAGGCAAAGATGTAACTCTGTGAGATGAATTAACAGAACATAGAGCAGTTTCTCAGAAAGCTTCTTTCCAGTTTTGAACGGAAGATATTTCCTTTTTCACCATAGCCCTCTATGGGCTTCCAAATATCCCTTTGCCAATTCCACAAGAACAGCCTTAGCGAAAGGCTTCTTGAAGGGAAAGATGTAACTCTGTGAGATGAATTAACAGAACATAGAACAGTTTCTCAGAAAGCTTCTTTCCAGTTTTGAACGGAAGATATTTCCTTTTTCACCATAGCCCTCTATGGGCTTCCAAATATCCCGTTGCCAATTCCACAAGAACAGCCTTAGCGAAAGGTTTCTTGAAGTTAAAGATGTAACTCTGTGAGATGAATTAACAGAACAGAAAGCAGTTTCTCAGAAAGCTTCTTTCCAGTTTTGAACGGAAGATATTTCCTTTTTCACCATAGCCGTCTATGGGCTTCCAAATATCCCTTTGCCAATTCCACAAGAACAGCCTTAGCGAAAGGCTTCTTGAAGGGAAAGATGTAACTCTGTGAGATGAATTAACAGAACACAGAGCAGTTTCTCAGAAAGCTTCTTTACAGTTTTGAACAGAAGATATTTCCTTTTTCACCATAGCCCTATGGGCTTCCAAATATCCCTTTGCCAATTCCACAAGAACAGCCTTAGCGAAAGGCTTCTTGAAGGGAAAGATGTAACTCTGTGAGATGAATTAACAGAACACAGAGCAGTTTCTCAGAAAGCTTCTTTCCAGTTTTGAACGGAAGATATTTCCTTTTTCACCATAGCCCTCTATGGGCTTCCAAATATCCCTTTGCCAATTCCACAAGAGCAGCCTTAGCGAAAGGATTCTTGAAGGGAAAGATGTAACTCTGTGAGATGAATTAACAGAACACAGAGCAGTTTCTCAGAAAGCTTCTTTCCAGTTTTGAACGGAAGATATTTCCTTTTTCACCATAGCCCTCTATGGGCTTCCAAATATCCCTTTGCCAATTCCACAAGAACAGCCTTAGCGAAAGGCTTCTTGAAGGGAAAGATGTAACTCTGTGAGATGAATTAACAGAACATAGAACAGTTTCTCAGAAAGCTTCTTTCCAGTTTTGAACGGAAGATATTTCCTTTTTCACCATAGCCCTCTATGGGCTTCCAAATATCCCTTTGCCAATTCCACAAGAACAGCCTTAGCGAAAGGCTTCTTGAAGGGAAAGATGTAACTCTGTGTGATGAATTAACAGAACACAGAGCAGTTTCTCAGAAAGTTTCTTTCCAGTTTTGAACGGAAGATATTTCCTTTTTCACCATAGCCCTCTATGGGCTTCCAAATATCCCTTTGCCAATTCCACAAGAACAGCCTTAGCGAAAGGCTTCTTGAAGGGAAAGATGTAACTCTGTGAGATGAATTAACAGAACACAGAGCAGTTTCTCAGAAAGCTTCTTTCCAGTTTTGAACGGAAGATATTTCCTTTTTCAGCATAGCCCTCTAAGGGCTTCCAAATATCCCGTTGCCAATTCCACAAGAACAGCCTTAGCGAAAGGCTTCTTGAAGGGAAAGATGTAACTCTGTGAGATGAATTAACAGAACACAGAGCAGTTTCTCAGAAAGCTTCTTTCCAGTTTTGAACGGAAGATATTTCCTTTTTCACCATAGCCCTCTATGGACTTCCAAATATCCCTTTGCCAATTCCACAAGAACAGCCTTAGCGAAAGGCTTCTTGAAGGGAAAGATGTAACTCTGTGAGATGAATTAACAGAACACAAAGCAGTTTCTCAGAAAGCTTCTTTACAGTTCTGAACGGAAGATATTTCCTTTTTCACCATAGCCCTCTATGGGCTTCCAAATATCCCTTTGCCAATTCCACAAGAACAGCCTTAGCGAAAGGCTTCTTGAAGGGAAAGATGTTACTCTGTGAGATGAATTAACAGAACACAGAGCAGTTTCTCAGAAAGCTTCTTTCCAGTTTTGAACGGAAGATATTTCCTTTTTCACCATAACCCTCTATGGGCTTCCAAATATGCCTTTGCCAATTCCACAAGAACAGCCTTAGCGAAAGGCTTCTTGAAGGGAAAGATGTAACTCTGTGAGATGAATTAACAGAACACAGAGCAGTTTCTCAGAAAGCTTCTTTCCAGTTTTGAACGGAAGATATTTCCTTTTTTACCATAGCCCTCTATGGGCTTCCAAATATCCCTTTGCCAATTCCACAAGAACAGCCTTAGCGAAAGGCTTCTTGAAGTTAAAGATGTATCTCTGTGAGATGAATTAACAGAACACAAAGCAGTTTCTCAGAAAGCTTCTTTACAGTTTTGAACGTAAGATATTTCCTTTTTCACCGTAGCCCTCTATGGGCTTCCAAATATCCCTTTGCCAATTCCACAAGAACAGCCTTAGCGAAAGGCTTCTTGAAGGGAAAGATGTAACTCTGTGAGATGAATTAACAGAACACAGAGCAGTTTCTCAGAAAGCTTCTTTCCAGTTTTGAACGGAAGATATTTCCTTTTTCACCATAGCCCTCTAAGGGCTTCCAAATATCCCTTTGCCAATTCCACAAGAACAGCCTTAGCGAAAGGCTTCTTGAAGGGAAAGATGTAACTCTGTGAGATGAACTAACAGAACACAGAGCAGTTTCTCAGAAAGCTTCTTTCCAGTTTTGAACGGAAGATATTTCCTTTTTCACCATAGCCCTCTATGGGCTTCCAAATATCCCTTTGCCAATTCCACAAGAGCAGCCTTAGCGAAAGGCTTCTTGAAGGGAAAGATGTAACTCTGTGAGATGAATTAACAGAACACAGAACAGTTTCTCAGAAAGCTTCTTTCCAGTTTTGAACGGAAGATATTTCCTTTTTCACCATAGCCCTCTATGATCTTCCAAATATCCCTTTGCCAATTGCACAAGAACAGCCTTAGCGAAAGGCTTCTTGAAGGGAAAGATGTAACTCGGTGAGATGAATTAACAGAACATAGAACAGTTTCTCAGAAAGCTTCTTTCCAGTTTTGAACGGAAGATATTTCCTTTTTCACCGTAGCCCTCTATGGGCTTCCAAATATCCCTTTGCCAATTCCAGAAGAACAGCCTTAGCGAAAGGCTTCTTGAAGGGAAAGATGTAACTCTGTGAGATGAATTAACAGATCACAGAGCAGTTTCTCAGAAAGCTTCTTTCCAGTTTTGAACGGAAGATATTTCCTTTTTCACCATAGCCTTCTATGGGCTTCCAAATATCCCTTTGCCAATTCCACAAGAACAGCCTTAGCGAAAGGCTTCTTGAAGCGAAAGATGTAACTCTGTGAGATGAATTAACAGAACACAGAGCAGTTTCTCAGAAAGCTTCTTTCCAGTTTTGAACGGAAGATATTTCCTTTTTCACCATAGCCCTCTATGGGCTTCCAAATATCCCTTTGCCAATTCCACAAGAACAGCCTTAGCGAAAGGCTTCTTGAAGGGAAAGATGTAACTCTGTGAGATGAATTAACAGAACATAGAACAGTTTCTCAGAAAGCTTCTTTCCAATTTTGAACGGAAGATATTTCCTTTTTCACCATAGCCCTCTCTGTTCTTCCAAATATCCCTTTGCCAATTCCACAAGAACAGCTTTAGCGAAAGGCTTCTTGAAGGGAAAGATGTAACTCTGTGAGATGAATTATCCGAACACAGAGTAGTTTCTCAGAAAGCTTCTTTCCAGTTTTGAACGGAAGATATTTCCTTTTTTACCATAGCCCTCTATGGGCTTCCAAATATCCCTTTGCCAATTCCACAAGAACAGCCTTAGCGAAAGGCTTCTTGAAGTTAAAGATGTATCTCTGTGAGATGAATTAACAGAACACAAAGCAGTTTCTCAGAAAGCTTCTTTACAGTTTTGAACGTAAGATATTTCCTTTTTCACCGTAGCCCTCTATGGGCTTCCAAATATCCCTTTGCCAATTCCACAAGAACAGCCTTAGCGAAAGGCTTCTTGAAGGGAAAGATGTAACTCTGTGAGATGAATTAACAGAACACAGAGCAGTTTCTCAGAAAGCTTCTTTCCAGTTTTGAACGGAAGATATTTCCTTTTTCACCATAGCCCTCTAAGGGCTTCCAAATATCCCTTTGCCAATTCCACAAGAACAGCCTTAGCGAAAGGCTTCTTGAAGGGAAAGATGTAACTCTGTGAGATGAACTAACAGAACACAGAGCAGTTTCTCAGAAAGCTTCTTTCCAGTTTTGAACGGAAGATATTTCCTTTTTCACCATAGCCCTCTATGGGCTTCCAAATATCCCTTTGCCAATTCCACAAGAACAGCCTTAGCGAAAGGCTTCTTGAAGGGAAAGATGTAACTCTGTGAGATGAATTAACAGAACACAGAACAGTTTCTCAGAAAGCTTCTTTCCAGTTTTGAACGGAAGATATTTCCTTTTTCACCATAGCCCTCTATGATCTTCCAAATATCCCTTTGCCAATTGCACAAGAACAGCCTTAGCGAAAGGCTTCTTGAAGGGAAAGATGTAACTCGGTGAGATGAATTAACAGAACATAGAACAGTTTCTCAGAAAGCTTCTTTCCAGTTTTGAACGGAAGATATTTCCTTTTTCACCGTAGCCCTCTATGGGCTTCCAAATATCCCTTTGCCAATTCCAGAAGAACAGCCTTAGCGAAAGGCTTCTTGAAGGGAAAGATGTAACTCTGTGAGATGAATTAACAGATCACAGAGCAGTTTCTCAGAAAGCTTCTTTCCAGTTTTGAACGGAAGATATTTCCTTTTTCACCATAGCCTTCTATGGGCTTCCAAATATCCCTTTGCCAATTCCACAAGAACAGCCTTAGCGAAAGGCTTCTTGAAGCGAAAGATGTAACTCTGTGAGATGAATTAACAGAACACAGAGCAGTTTCTCAGAAAGCTTCTTTCCAGTTTTGAACGGAAGATATTTCCTTTTTCACCATAGCCCTCTATGGGCTTCCAAATATCCCTTTGCCAATTCCACAAGAACAGCCTTAGCGAAAGGCTTCTTGAAGGGAAAGATGTAACTCTGTGAGATGAATTAACAGAACATAGAACAGTTTCTCAGAAAGCTTCTTTCCAATTTTGAACGGAAGATATTTCCTTTTTCACCATAGCCCTCTCTGTTCTTCCAAATATCCCTTTGCCAATTCCACAAGAACAGCTTTAGCGAAAGGCTTCTTGAAGGGAAAGATGTTACTCTGTGAGATGAATTATCCGAACACAGAGTAGTTTCTCAGAAAGCTTCTTTCCAGTTTTGAACGGAAGATATTTCCTTTTTCACCATAGCCCTCTATGGGCTTCCAAATATCCCTTTGCCAATTCCACAAGAACAGCCTTAGCGAAAGGCTTCTTGAAGGGAAAGATGTAACTCTGTGAGATGAATTAACAGAACATAGAACAGTTTCTCAGAAAGCTTCTTTCCAGTTTTGAACGGAAGATATTTCCTTTTTCACCATAGCCCTCTATGGGCTTCCAAATATCCCTTTGCCAATTCCACAAGAACAGCCTTAGCGAAAGGCTTCTTGAAGGGAAAGATGTAACTCTGTGAGATGAATTAACAGAACATAGAACAGTTTCTCAGAAAGCTTCTTTCCAGTTTTGAACGGAAGATATTTCCTTTTTCACCATAGCCCTCTATGGGCTTCCAAATATCCCTTTGCCAATTCCACAAGAACAGCCTTAGCGAAAGGCTTCTTGAAGGGAAAGATGTAACTCTGTGAGATGAATTAACAGAACATAGAACAGTTTCTCAGAAAGCTTCTTTCCAGTTTTGAACGGAAGATATTTCCTTTTTCACCATAGCCCTCTATGGGCTTCCAAATATCCCTTTGCCAATTCCACAAGAACAGCCTTAGCGAAAGGCTTCTTGAAGGGAAAGATGTAACTCTGTGTGATGAATTAACAGAACACAGAGCAGTTTCTCAGAAAGTTTCTTTCCAGTTTTGAACGGAAGATATTTCCTTTTTCACCATAGCCCTCTATGGGCTTCCAAATATCCCTTTGCCAATTCCACAAGAACAGCCTTAGCGAAAGGCTTCTTGAAGGGAAAGATGTAACTCTGTGAGATGAATTAACAGAACACAGAGCAGTTTCTCAGAAAGCTTCTTTCCAGTTTTGAACGGAAGATATTTCCTTTTTCACCATAGCCCTCTAAGGGCTTCCAAATATCCCGTTGCCAATTCCACAAGAACAGCCTTAGCGAAAGGCTTCTTGAAGGGAAAGATGTAACTCTGTGAGATGAATTAACAGAACACAGAGCAGTTTCTCAGAAAGCTTCTTTCCAGTTTTGAACGGAAGATATTTCCTTTTTCACCATAGCCCTCTATGGACTTCCAAATATCCCTTTGCCAATTCCACAAGAACAGCCTTAGCGAAAGGCTTCTTGAAGGGAAAGATGTAACTCTGTGAGATGAATTAACAGAACACAAAGCAGTTTCTCAGAAAGGTTCTTTACAGTTCTGAACGGAAGATATTTCCTTTTTCACCATAGCCCTCTATGGGCTTCCAAATATCCCTTTGCCAATTCGACAAGAACAGCCTTAGCGAAAGGCTTCTTGAAGGGAAAGATGTTACTCTGTGAGATGAATTAACAGAACACAGAGCAGTTTCTCAGAAAGCTTCTTTCCAGTTTTGAACGGAAGATATTTCCTTTTTCACCATAACCCTCTATGGGCTTCCAAATATGCCTTTGCCAATTCCACAAGAACAGCCTTAGCGAAAGGCTTCTTGAAGGGAAAGATGTAACTCTGTGAGATGAATTAACAGAACACAGAGCAGTTTCTCAGAAAGCTTCTTTCCAGTTTTGAACGGAAGATATTTCCTTTTTTACCATAGCCCTCTATGGGCTTCCAAATATCCCTTTGCCAATTCCACAAGAACAGCCTTAGCGAAAGGCTTCTTGAAGTTAAAGATGTATCTCTGTGAGATGAATTAACAGAACACAAAGCAGTTTCTCAGAAAGCTTCTTTACACTTTTGAACGTAAGATATTTCCTTTTTCACCGTAGCCCTCTATGGGCTTCCAAATATCCCTTTGCCAATTCCACAAGAACAGCCTTAGCGAAAGGCTTCTTGAAGGGAAAGATGTAACTCTGTGAGATGAATTAACAGATCACAGAGCAGTTTCTCAGAAAGCTTCTTTCCAGTTTTGAACGGAAGATATTTCCTTTTTCACCATAGCCTTCTATGGGCTTCCAAATATCCCTTTGCCAATTCCACAAGAACAGCCTTAGCGAAAGGCTTCTTGAAGCGAAAGATGTAACTCTGTGAGATGAATTAACAGAACACAGAGCAGTTTCTCAGAAAGCTTCTTTCCAGTTTTGAACGGAAGATATTTCCTTTTTCACCATAGCCCTCTATGGGCTTCCAAATATCCCTTTGCCAATTCCACAAGAACAGCCTTAGCGAAAGGCTTCTTGAAGGGAAAGATGTAACTCTGTGAGATGAATTAACAGAACATAGAACAGTTTCTCAGAAAGCTTCTTTCCAATTTTGAACGGAAGATATTTCCTTTTTCACCATAGCCCTCTCTGTTCTTCCAAATATCCCTTTGCCAATTCCACAAGAACAGCTTTAGCGAAAGGCTTCTTGAAGGGAAAGATGTAACTCTGTGAGATGAATTATCCGAACACAGAGTAGTTTCTCAGAAAGCTTCTTTCCAGTTTTGAACGGAAGATATTTCCTTTTTCACCATAGCCCTCTATGGGCTTCCAAATATCCCTTTGCCAATTCCACAAGAACAGCCTTAGCGAAAGGCTTCTTGAAGGGAAAGATGTAACTCTGTGAGATGAATTAACAGAACATAGAACAGTTTCTCAGAAAGCTTCTTTCCAGTTTTGAACGGAAGATATTTCCTTTTTCACCATAGCCCTCTATGGGCTTCCAAATATCCCTTTGCCAATTCCACAAGAACAGCCTTAGCGAAAGGCTTCTTGAAGGGAAAGATGTAACTCTGTGAGATGAATTAACAGAACATAGAACAGTTTCTCAGAAAGCTTCTTTCCAGTTTTGAACGGAAGATATTTCCTTTTTCACCATAGCCCTCTATGGGCTTCCAAATATCCCTTTGCCAATTCCACAAGAACAGCCTTAGCGAAAGGCTTCTTGAAGGGAAAGATGTAACTCTGTGAGATGAATTAACAGAATATAGAACAGTTTCTCAGAAAGCTTCTTTCCAGTTTTGAACGGAAGATATTTCCTTTTTCACCATAGCCCTCTATGGGCTTCCAAATATCCCGTTGCCAATTCCACAAGAACAGCCTTAGCGAAAGGCTTCTTGAAGTTAAAGATGTAACTCTGTGAGATGAATTAACAGAACACAAAGCAGTTTCTCAGAAAGCTTCTTTACAGTTTTGAACGGAAGATATTTCCTTTTTCACCATAGCCGTCTATGGGCTTCCAAATATCCCTTTGCCAATTCCACAAGAACAGCCTTAGCGAAAGGCTTCTTGAAGGGAAAGATGTAACTCTGTGAGATGAATTAACAGAACACAGATCAGTTTCTCAGAAAGCTTCTTTACAGTTTTGAACAGAAGATATTTCCTTTTTCACCATAGCCCTCTATGGGCTTCCAAATATCCCTTTGCCAATTCCACAAGAACAGCCTTAGCGAAAGGCTTCTTGAAGGGAAAGATGTAACTCTGTGAGATGAATTCACAGAACATAGAACAGTTTCTCAGAAAGCTTCTTTCCAATTTTGAACGGAAGATATTTCCTTTTTCACCATAGCCCTCTCTGGGATTCCAAATATCCCTTTGCCAATTCCACAAGAACAGCTTTAGCGAAAGGCTTCTTGAAGGGAAAGATGTAACTCTGTGAGATGAATTATCCGAACACAGAGTAGTTTCTCAGAAAGCTTCTTTCCAGTTTTGAACGGAAGATATTTCCTTTTTCACCATAGCCCTCTATGGGCTTCCAAATATCCCTTTGCCAATTCCACAAGAACAGCCTTAGCGAAAGGCTTCTTGAAGGGAAAGATGTAACTCTGTGAGATGAATTAACAGAACATAGAACAGTTTCTCAGAAAGCTTCTTTCCAGTTTTGAACGGAAGATATTTCCTTTTTCACCATAGCCCTCTATGGGCTTCCAAATATCCCTTTGCCAATTCCACAAGAACAGCCTTAGTGAAAGGCTTCTTGAAGGGAAAGATGTAACTCTGTGTGATGAATTAACAGAACACAGAGCAGTTTCTCAGAAAGTTTCTTTCCAGTTTTGAACGGAAGATATTTCCTTTTTCACCATAGCCCTCTATGGGCTTCCAAATATCCCTTTGCCAATTCCACAAGAACAGCCTTAGCGAAAGGCTTCTTGAAGGGAAAGATGTAACTCTGTGAGATGAATTAACAGAACACAGAGCAGTTTCTCAGAAAGCTTCTTTCCAGTTTTGAACGGAAGATATTTCCTTTTTCACCATAGCCCTCTATGGACTTCCAAATATCCCTTTGCCAATTCCACAAGAACAGCCTTAGCGAAAGGCTTCTTGAAGGGAAAGATGTAACTCTGTGAGATGAATTAACAGAACACAAAGCAGTTTCTCAGAAAGCTTCTTTACAGTTCTGAACGGAAGATATTTCCTTTTTCACCATAGCCCTCTATGGGCTTCCAAATATCCCTCTGCCAATTCCACAAGAACAGCCTTAGCGAAAGGCTTCTTGAAGGGAAAGATGTTACTCTGTGAGATGAATTAACAGAACACAGAGCAGTTTCTCAGAAAGCTTCTTTCCAGTTTTGAACGGAAGATATTTCCTTTTTCACCATAACCCTCTATGGGCTTCCAAATATGCCTTTGCCAATTCCACAAGAACAGCCTTAGCGAAAGGCTTCTTGAAGGGAAAGATGTAATTCTGTGAGATGAATTAACAGAACACAGAGCAGTTTCTCAGAAAGCTTCTTTCCAGGTTTGAACGGAAGATATTTCCTTTTTTACCATAGCCCTCTATGGGCTTCCAAATATCCCTTTGCCAATTCCACAAGAACAGCCTTAGCGAAAGGCTTCTTGAAGTTAAAGATGTATCTCTGTGAGATGAATTAACAGAACACAAAGCAGTTTCTCAGAAAGCTTCTTTACAGTTTTGAACGTAAGATATTTCCTTTTTCACCATAGCCCTCTATGGGCTTCCAAATATCCCTTTGCCAATTCCACAAGAACAGCCTTAGCGAAAGGCTTCTTGAAGGGAAAGATGTAACTCTGTGAGATGAATTAACAGAACACAGAGCAGTTTCTCAGAAAGCTTTTTTCCAGTTTTGAACGGAAGATATTTCCTTTTTCACCATAGCCCTCTATGGGCTTCCAAATATCCCTTTGCCAATTCCACAAGAACAGCCTTAGCGAAAGGCTTCTTGAAGGGAAAGATGGAACTCTGTTAGATGAATTCACAGAACACAGAGCAGTTTCTCAGAAAGCTTCTTTCCAATTTTGAACGGAAGATATTTCCTTTTTCACCATAGCCCTCTATGGGCTTCCAAATATCCCTTTGCCAATTCCACAAGAACAGCCTTAGCGAAGGCTTCTTGAAGGGAAAGATGTAACTCTGTGAGATGAATTAACAGAACACAGAGCAGTTTCTCAGAAAGCTTCTTTCCAGTTTTGAACGGAAGATATTTCCTTTTTCACCATAGCCCTCTATGGGCTTCCAAATATCCCTTTGCCAATTCCACAAGAACAGCCTTAGCGAAAGGCTTCTTGAAGGGAAAGATGTTACTCTGTGAGATGAATTAACAGAACACAGAGCAGTTTCTCAGAAAGCTTCTTTTCAGTTTTGAACGGAAGATATTTCCTTTTTCACCATAGCCCTCTATGGGCTTCCAAATATCCGTTTGCGAATTCCACAAGAACAGCCTTAGCGAAAGGCTTCTTGAAGGGAAAGATGTAACTCTGTGAGATGAATTAACAGAACACAGAGCAGTTTCTCAGAAAGCTTCTTTCCAGTTTTGAACGGAAGATATTTCCTTTTTCACCATAGCCCTCTATGGGCTTCCAAATATCCCTTTGCCAATTCCACAAGAACAGCCTTAGCGAAAGGCTTCTTGAAGGGAAAGATGTAACTCTGTGAGATGAATTAACAGAACACAGAGCAGTTTCTCAGAAAGCTTCTTTCCAGTTTTGAACGGAAGATATTTCCTTTTTCACCATAGCCCTCTATGGGCTTCCAAATATCCATTTGCCAATTCCACAAGAACAGCCTTAGCGAAAGGCTTCTTGAAGGGAAAGATATAACTCTGTGAGATGAATTAACAGAACACAGAGCAGTTTCTCAGAAAGCTTCTTTCCAGTTTTGAACGGAAGATATTTCCTTTTTCACCATAGCCCTCTATGGGCTTCCAAATATCCCTTTGCCAATTCCACAAGAACAGCCTTAGCGAAAGGCTTCTTGAAGGGAAAGATATAACTCTGTGAGATGAATTAACAGAACACAGAGCAGTTTCTCAGAAAGCTTCTTTCCAGTTTTGAACGGAAGATATTTCCTTTTTCACCATAGCCCTCTATGGGCTTCCAAATATCCCTTTGCCAATTCCACAAGAACAGCCTTAGCGAAAGGCTTCTTGAAGGGAAAGATGTAACTCTGTGAGATGAATTAACAGAACACAGAGCAGTTTCTCAGAAAGCTTCTTTCCAGTTTTGAACGGAAGATATTTCCTTTTTCACCATAGCCCTCTATGGGCTTCCAAATATCCCTTTGCCAATTCCACAAGAACAGCCTTAGCGAAAGGCTTCTTGAAGGGAAAGATGTAACTCTGTGAGATGAATTCACAGAACACAGAGCAGTTTCTCAGAAAGCTTCTTTCCAGTTTTGAACGGAAGATATTTCCTTTTTCACCATAGCCCTCTATGGGCTTCCAAATATCCCTTTGCCAATTCCACAAGAACAGCCTTAGCGAAAGGCTTCTTGAAGGGAAAGATGTAACTCTGTGAGATGAATTAGCAGAACACAGAGCAGTTTCTCAGAAAGCTTCTTTCCAGTTTTGAACGGAAGATATTTCCTTTTTCACCATAGCCCTCTATGGGCTTCCAAATATCCCTTTGCCAATTCCACAAGAACAGCCTTAGCGAAAGGCTTCTTGAAGGGAAAGATGTAAC
This sequence comes from Chlorocebus sabaeus, assembly GCF_047675955.1. NCBI lineage: Eukaryota > Metazoa > Chordata > Mammalia > Primates > Cercopithecidae > Chlorocebus > Chlorocebus sabaeus. The sequence goes on from NW_027327462.1 coordinate 295,993, forward strand.
TCTGTGAGATGAATTAACAGAACACAGAGCAGTTTCTCAGAAAGCTTCTTTCCAGTTTTGAACGGAAGATATTTCCTTTTTCACCATAGCCCTCTATGGGCTTCCAAATATCCCTTTGCCAATTCCACAAGAACAGCCTTAGCGAAAGGCTTCTTGAAGGGAAAGATATAACTCTGTGAGATGAATTAACAGAACACAGAGCAGTTTCTCAGAAAGCTTCTTTCCAGTTTTGAACGGAAGATATTTCCTTTTTCACCATAGCCCTCTATGGGCTTCCAAATATCCCTTTGCCAATTCCACAAGAACAGCCTTAGCGAAAGGCTTCTTGAAGGGAAAGATATAACTCTGTGAGATGAATTCACAGAACACAGAGCAGTTTCTCAGAAAGCTTCTTTCCAGTTTTGAACGGAAGATATTTCCTTTTTCACCATAGCCCTCTATGGGCTTCCAAATATCCCTTTGCCAATTCCACAGGAACAGCCTTAGCGAAAGGCTTCTTGAAGGGAAAGATGTAACTCTGTGAGCTGAATTAACAGAACACAGAGCAGTTTCTCAGAAAGCTTCTTTCCAGTTTTGAACGGAAGATATTTCCTTTTTCACCATAGCCCTCTATGGGCTTCCAAATATCCCTTTGCCAATTCCACAAGAACAGCCTTAGCGAAAGGCTTCTTGAAGGGAAAAATGTAACTCTGTGAGATGAATTAACAGAACACAGAGCAGTTTCTCAGAAAGCTTCTTTCCAGTTTTGAACGGAAGATATTTCCTTTTTCACCATAGCCCTCTATGGGCTTCCAAATATCCCTTTGCCAATTCCACAAGAACAGCCTTAGCGAAAGGCTTCTTGAAGGGAAAGATGTAACTCTGTGAGATGAATTAACAGAACACAGAGCAGTTTCTCAGAAAGCTTCTTTCCAGTTTTGAACGGAAGATATTTCCTTTTTCACCATAGCCCTCTAAGGGCTTCCAAATATCACTTTGCAATTCCACAAAACAGCCTTAGCGAAAGGCTTCTTGAAGGGAAAGATGTAACTCTGTGAGATGAATTAACAGAACACAGAGCAGTTTCTCAGAAAGCTTCTTTCCAGTTTTGAACGGAAGATATTTCCTTTTTCACCATAGCCCTCTATGGGCTTCCAAATATCCCTTTGCCAATTCCAAAAGAACAGCCTTAGCGAAAGGCTTCTTGAAGGGAAAGATGTAACTCTGTGAGATGAATTAACAGAACACAGAGCAGTTTCTCAGAAAGCTTCTTTCCAGTTTTGAACGGAAGATATTTCCTTTTTCACCATAGCCCTCTATGGGCTTCCAAATATCCCTTTGCCAATTCCACAAGAACAGCCTTAGCGAAAGGCTTCTTGAAGGGAAAGATATAACTCTGTGAGATGAATTAACAGAACACAGAGCAGTTTCTCAGAAAGCTTCTTTCCAGTTTTGAACGGAAGATATTTCCTTTTTCACCATAGCCCTCTATGGGCTTCCAAATATCCCTTTGCCAATTCCACAAGAACAGCCTTAGCGAAAGGCTTCTTGAAGGGAAAGATGTAACTCTGTGAGATGAATTAACAGAACACAGAGCAGTTTCTCAGAAAGCTTCTTTCCAGTTTTGAACGGAAGATATTTCCTTTTTCACCATAGCCCTCTATGGGCTTCCAAATATCCCTTTGCCAATTCCACAAGAACAGCCTTAGCGAAAGGCTTCTTGAAGGGAAAGATGTAACTCTGTGAGATGAATTAACAGAACACAGAGCAGTTTCTCAGAAAGCTTCTTTCCAGTTTTGAACGGAAGATATTTCCTTTTTCACCATAGCCCTCTATGGGCTTCCAAATATCCCTTTGCCAATTCCACAAGAACAGCCTTAGCGAAAGGCTTCTTGAAGGGAAAGATGTAACTCTGTGAGATGAATTAACAGAACACAGAGCAGTTTCTCAGAAAGCTTCTTTCCAGTTTTGAACGGAAGATATTTCCTTTTTCACCATAGCCCTCTATGGGCTTCCAAATATCCCTTTGCCAATTCCACAAGAACAGCCTTAGCGAAAGGCTTCTTGAAGGGAAAGATGTAACTCTGTGAGATGAATTAACAGAACACAGAGCAGTTTCTCAGAAAGCTTCTTTCCAGTTTTGAACGGAAGATATTTCCTTTTTCACCATTGCCCTCTGTGGGCTTCCAAATATCCCTTTGCCAATTCCACAAGAACAGCCTTAGCGAAAGGCTTCTTGAAGGGAAAGATGTAACTCTGTGAGATGAATTAACAGAACATAGAACAGTTTCTCAGAAAGCTTCTTTGCAGTTTTGAACGGAAGATATTTCCTTTTTCACCATAGCCCTCTATGGGCTTCCAAATATCCCTTTGCCAATTCCACAAGAACAGCCTTAGCGAAAGGCTTCTTGAAGGGAAAGATGTAACGCTGTGAGATGAATTAACAGAACACAGAGCAGTTTCTCAGAAAGCTTCTTTCCAGTTTTGAACGGAAGATATTTCCTTTTTCACCATAGCCCTCTATGGGCTTCCAAATATCCCTTTGCCCATTCCACAAGAACAGCCTTAGCGAAAGGCTTCTTGAAGGGAAAGATATAACTCTGTGAGATGAATTAACAGAACACAGAGCAGTTTCTCAGAAAGCTTCTTTCCAGTTTTGAACGGAAGATATTTCCTTTTTCACCATAGGCCTCTATGGGCTTCCAAATATCCCTTTGCCAATTCCACAAGAACAGCCTTAGCGAAAGGCTTCTTGAAGGGAAAGATATAACTCTGTGAGATGAATTAACAGAACACAGAGCAGTTTCTCAGAAAGCTTCTTTCCAGTTTTGAACGGAAGATATTTCCTTTTTCACCATAGCCCTCTATGGGCCTCCAAATATCCCTTTGCCAATTCCACAAGAACAGCCTTAGCGAAAGGCTTCTTGAAGGGAAAGATGTAACTCTGTGAGATGAATTCACAGAACACAGAGCAGTTTCTCAGAAAGCTTCTTTCCAGTTTTGAACGGAAGATATTTCCTTTTTCACCATAGCCCTCTATGGGCTTCCAAATATCCCTTTGCCAATTCCACAAGAACAGCCTTAGCGAAAGGCTTCTTGAAGGGAAAGACGTAACTCTGAGAGATGAATTCACAGAACACAGAGCAGTTTCTCAGAAAGCTTCTTTCCAGTTTTGAACGGAAGATATTTCCTTTTTCACCATAGCCCTCTATGGGCTTCCAAATATCCCTTTGCCAATTCCACAAGAACAGCCTTAGCGAAAGGCTTCTTGAAGGGAAAGATGTAACTCTGTGAGATGAATTCACAGAACACAGAGCAGTTTCTCAGAAAGCTTCTTTCCAGTTTTGAACGGAAGATATTTCCTTTTCCACCATAGCCCTCTATGGGCTTCCAAATATCCCTTTGCCAATTCCACAAGAACAGCCTTAGCGAAAGGCTTCTTGAAGGGAAAGATGTAACTCTGTGAGATGAATTAACAGAACACAGAGCAGTTTCTCAGAAAGCTTCTTTCCAGTTTTGAACGGAAGATATTTCCTTTTTCACCATAGCCCTCTATGGGCTTCCAAATATCCCTTTGCCAATTCCACAAGAACAGCCTTAGCGAAAGGCTTCTTGAAGGGAAAAATGTAACTCTGTGAGATGAATTAACAGAACACAGAGCAGTTTCTCAGAAAGCTTCTTTCCAGTTTTGAACGGAAGATATTTCCTTTTTCACCATAGCCCTCTATGGGCTTCCAAATATCCCTTTGCCAATTCCACAAGAACAGCCTTAGCGAAAGGCTTCTTGAAGGGAAAGATGTAACTCTGTGAGATGAATTAACAGAACACAGAGCAGTTTCTCAGAAAGCTTCTTTCCAGTTTTGAACGGAAGATATTTCCTTTTTCACCATAGCCCTCTATGGGCTTCCAAATATCCCTTTGCCAATTCCACAAGAACAGCCTTAGCGAAAGGCTTCTTGAAGGGAAAGATGTAACTCTGTGAGATGAATTAACAGAACACAGAGCAGTTTCTCAGAAAGCTTCTTTCCAGTTTTGAACGGAAGATATTTCCTTTTTCACCATAGCCCTCTATGGGCTTCCAAATATCCCTTTGCCAATTCCACAAGAACAGCCTCAGCGAAAGGCTTCTTGAAGGGAAAGATGTAACTCTGTGAGATGAATTAACAGAACACAGAGCAGTTTCTCAGAAAGCTTCTTTCCAGTTTTGAACGGAAGATATTTCCTTTTTCACCATAGCCCTCTATGGGCTTCCAAATATCCCTTTGCCAATTCCACAAGAACAGCCTTAGCGAAAGGCTTCTTGAAGGGAAAGATGTAACTGTGAGATGAATTAACAGAACACAGAGCAGTTTCTCAGAAAGCTTCTTTCCAGTTTTGAACGGAAGATATTTCCTTTTTCACCATAGCCCTCTATGGGCTTCCAAATATCCCTTTGCCAATT